>NW_027640743.1:0-382456 GCF_949752795.1 Hyperoodon ampullatus | reverse complement strand
TGCAAATCTGCACTACAAAGAAGTATCACTTCCCACCGGTCAAAAGGGACATCTGCAAAATGTGTAAAAACCAGAAAGGCAAGACAGGCCCTGGAGAACAGGGAGCCTTTTTATGCTGATGGGCGGGATGTAAATTGCCAACTGCCTCTATGGAGGAGTGCATTGTGTTCCCTAAAACAAGTAAACAACAGAGCTACAGAGCCAAGGGCACTACCAGTCTAGGGAATATACCTTGGGAAAACTGAAAATCAATAAGACAGAGCCACCCCAAAATTTACGGCTGCACTGCTCACAATAACCTCAACTTCGGTACACCTTAAATATCCCAGGAAATATAAAAATGGTTCAAAAAATTGTGGTACTTACGTACGATGGAATATCCCTCAGCCATGAAATCAATGTCATAAGACCAGTAGCAACAAAATGTGTGGATTCTGTTATGATGATTCTAAGTGAAATAAGACACACAGAAAAAGAAATTTATCATAAGATATCACTTATGAAGAACCTGTAAACATGGCTACACTTGAACTTAGCTAGGAAAGAGAACAGAGTCTCACATTTGGAAAACACTATTATGCCTGCTTAAGGGGGAAGGAGAGGTGGGGTGATGCATAAAACCAGAGTTTCATATAAGCACACCTACCGTTCCGAAAACCAACTATGGAATAGACAAGACCTACACATTCCTCAGTGAAAGGGACTGAAAACCCATATTTCCCGCAGAAGAATATATCTGACTAGTAAGAATCTTAAAACCTATGTATTGATATGTCTCTGTAAGGGAATCAAGTGTGTCTAGACTGGCATAAACTTGGCAGCGAGAATCAGCTGAAACCCACTATCAAAAGGAATTTCACAAACAAAACAAAAAAAAACAGGAAAATTCTTTACAATTCCTTCAGGGTCTCTGATGAAACCTGGAATGACCCTATCTACAACGACAGCTGGATGTGGCATAATGCTGGACACTTGGGACTGAGAGGATTGGTGAGATTGGGTGAGCAACTGCAGATCTTGTAAACCAATAATGCATGGCACCCATTCCATGGGTCCCAACTCTGCGGGTTGAAGGGAATATTAATACAGCTATAACATATACAGGAAACCTAGAGAATGGACACACTGTGAATACAAAAGGTTTCTAAAACTCAACGAATAGTCCCTCTCCTGGTGTTCCGGTTTGACTTTCCAACTGCTTTACTATCAATCTCCCAACTTGGAGAGACACCACTTTTAACCTCCTGGTACACACACGTTGCCAATTTGGCAGAGGATGAAAGGAAAGGGGGAGAACCAATGACAGAGTAGCTGTTAGGCATTTAGACGGGCACATGTCACTCTAATTTCACGGGAGGAAGAAGAACTAACCAAAGTCTCAGCCTCCCACGGGTAAAAAGTAGAGGTCCTGAACCAAAATTTTGGACTTGCGGTCAGCACACAAAAAATGAGTTGAAAAATGGGGCTCAGGGCACAGCAATTCACAAACTGGAAGAGTAATAAAGGACAACTATCATCCAAAAATCTGTTGAGGGAAGGCAACGAGGCGGACTTGAAATCGAGGCAGAATAGCAGGAAACAGATTTCAAGAGGTATGTTGGAATCGCCTTTAAAGCACCAGAAGTGGGGCACAACTTCGACAATGATGCACTTGGCCAAAAAGGGCGTTTGCATTTTCTCCTGAATATATTCAGGAGAAAACGCATACGCCCTTTTTGGCCTAGCAAGCAAGCAGGCAATGCAAATCTGCACTACAAAGAAGTATCACTTCCCACCGGTCAAAAGGGACATCCGCAAAATGTGTAAAAACCAGAAAGGCAAGACAGGCCCTGGAGAACAGGGAGCATTGTTATGCTGATGGGCAGGATGTAAATTGCCAACTGCCTCTCTGGTGGAGTGAACTGTGTTCCCTAAAACAAGTAAACAACAGAGCTACAGAGCCAAGGGCACTTCCAGTCTAGGGAATATACCTTGGGAAAACTGAAAATCAATAAGCCAGAGCCACCCCAACGTTTAGGGCTGCACTGCTTACAAGAACCTCAACTTGGGTACACCTTAAATATCCCAGGAAATATAAAAATGGTTCAAAAAATTGTGGTACTTACGTACGATAGAATATCCCTCAGCCATGAAATCAATGTCATAAGACCAGTAGCAGCAAAATGAGTGGATTCAGGTTCGATGATTCTAAGTGAAATAAGTCACACAGAAAAAGCAACTTATCATAAGATATCACTTATGAAGATCCTGTAAACATGGCTACACTTGAACTGAGCTAGGAAAGAGAACATAGTCTCACATTTAGAAAACACTCTTATGCCTGCTTAAGGGGGAAGGAGAGGTGGGGTGATGCATAAAACCAGAGTTTGATATAAGCACAGGTACCGTTCCAAAAACCAACTATGGAATAGACAAGACCTACACCTTCCTCAGTGAAAGGGACTCAAAACTCCATATTTCCCGCAGAAGAATATATCTGACAAGTAAGAATCTTAAAACCTATGTATTGATATGTCTCTGTAAGGGAATCAAGAGTGTCTAGACTGGCATAAGCATGGCAGCGAGAATCAGCTCAAACCCACTATAAAAAGGAATTTCACAAACAAAACAAAGAAACAGGCAAATTCTTTCCAATTCCTTCAGGGTCTCTGATGAAACCTGGAATGACCCTATCTACAATGACAGCTGGATGTTACATAAGGCTGGACACGTGGCACTGAGAGGATTGGTGAGATTGGGTGAGCAAATGCAGACCCTTCAAAGCAATAATGCATGGCACACATTACATGCGTCCCAACTCTCCAAGTTGAAGGGGATATTACTACAACTATAACATGTACCGGAAACCTAGAGAATGGACACACTGTGAACAAGAAACGTTTCTAAAACTCAACTAATACTCCGTCTCCTGGTGCTCATGTTTGACACTGCAACTGCTTTACTATCAATCTCCCAACTTAGAGACAGCACATTTAACCCCCTTGTTGGCACACGTTGCCAATTTGGCACAGGATGAAAGGGAAGAGGGAGAACCAATGAGAGAGTAGCTGTTTGGCATTTGGACGGGCACATGTCACTCTAATTTCCCGGCAGGAAGAAGAATTAACCAAAGTCTCAGCCACCCACCGGGAACCCATATACGTCCTGAACCAAAATATTGGTCTTGCGTTCAGCTCACAAAAAACGAGTTGCAAAATGGGGCTCAGGGGCACAACAATTCACAAACTGGCAGAGTAATAAAGGACAACTATCATCCAAAAATCTGTTGAGGGAAGGCAGCGAGGTAGACTTGAAAGCTAGGCAGAATAGCAGGAAACAGATTTCAAGAGGTACGTTGGAATCGCCTTTAAAGCACAGGAAGAGGGGCACAACTTCGACAATGATGCACTTGGCCAAAAAGGGCGTATGCATTTTCTCCTGAATATATTTAGGAGAGAACTCATATGCCCGTTTTGGCCAAGCAAGCAAGCGGACAATGCAAATCTGCAATACAAAGAAGTATCTCTTCCCACCGGTACAAAAGGGACATCCACAAAATGTGTAAAAACCAGAAAGGCAAGACAGGCCCTGGAGAACAGGGAGCCTTGTTATGCTGATGGGCGGTATGTAAATTGCCAACTCCCTCTCTGGAGGAGTGCATTGTGTTCCCTAAAACAAGTAAACAACAGAGCTACAGAGCCAAGGGCACTTCCAGTCTAGGGAATAGACCTTGGGAAAACTGAAAATCAATAAGACAGAGCCACACCAAAATTTAGGGCTGCACTGCTTACAAGAACCTCAACTTGGGTACACCTTAAATATCCCAGGAAATATAAAATTGGTTCAAAATATTGTGGTACTTACGTACGATGGAATATCCCTCAGCCATGAAATCAATGTCATAAGACCAGTAGCAGCAAAATGAGTGGATTCCGGTTCGATGATTCTAAGTGAAATAAGTCACACAGAAAAAAGCAACTTATCATAAGATATCACTTATGAAGATCCTGTAAACATGGCTACACTTGAACTTAGCTAGGAAGGAGAACAGAGTCTCACATTTGGAAAACACTCTTATGCCTGCTTAAGGGGGAAGGAGAGGTGGGTGATGCATAAAACCAGAGTTTGATATAAGCACAGGTACCGTTCCAAAAACCAACTATGGAATAGACAAGACCTACACCTTCCTCAGTGAAAGGGACTCAAAACCCCATATTTCCCGCAGAAGAATATATCTGACTAGTAAGAATCTTAAAACCTATGTATTGATATGTCTCTGTAAGGGAATCAAGTGTGTCTAGACTGGCATAAACATGGCAGCGAGAATCAGCTGAAATCCACTATCAAAACGAATTTCACAAACAAAACAAAAAAACAGGGAAATTCTTTACAATTCCTTCAGGGTCTCTGATGAAACCTGGAATAACCCTATCTACAAGGACAGCTGGATGTGGCATAAGGCTGGACCCTTGGGACTGAGAGGATTGGTGAGATTGGGTGAGCAAATGCAGACCCTTTAAAGCAATAATGCATGGCACCCACTCCTTGGGTCCCAACTCTCCAGGTTGAAGGGAATATTACTACAGCTATAACATGTACGGGAAACCTAGAGAATGGACACACTGTGAATACGAACGGTTTCTAAAACTCAAATAATAGTCCCTCTCCTGGTGCTCAGGTGTGACTTTCCAACTGATTTACTATCAATCTCAAAACTTGGAGAGACAGCCCCTTTAACCTCCTGGTTCGCACACATTGCCAATTTGGCAGAGGATGAAAGGGAAGAGGGAGAACGAATGAGAGAGTAGCTGTTAGGCATTTGGACGGGCACATGTCACTCTAATTTCACGGGAGGAAGAAGAATTAACCAAAGTCTCAGCCACCCACGGGGAACAAGTAGAGGTCCTGAACCAAAATTTTGGACTTGCGGTCAGCTCACAAAAAATGAGTTGAAAAATGGGGATCAGGGCACAGCAATTCACAAACTGGAAGAGTAATAAAGGACAACTATCATCCAAAAATCTGTTGAGGGAAGGCAACGAGGTGGACATGAAATCGAGGCAGAATAGCAGGAAACAGATTTCAAGAGGTATGTTGGAATCGCCTTTAAAGCACCAGAAGTGGGGCACAACTTCGACAATGATGCACTTGGCCAAAAAGGGCGTTTGCATTTTCTGCTGAATATTTTCAGGAGAAAATGCATACGACCTTTTTGGCCAAGCAAGCAAGCAGGCAATGCAAATCTGCACTACAAAGAAGTATCACTTCCCACCGGTCAAAAGGGACATCCGCAAAATGTGTAAAAACCAGAAAGGCAAGACAGGCCCTGGAGAACAGGGAGCATTGTTATGCTGATGGGCAGGATGTAAATTGCCAACTGCCTCTCTGGTGGAGTGAATTGTGTTCCCTAAAACAAGTAAACAACAGAGCTACAGAGCCAAGGGCACTTCCAGTCTAGGGAATATACCTTGGGAAAACTGAAAATCAATAAGACAGAGCCACCCCAACGTTTAGGGCTGCACTGCTTACAAGAACCTCAACATGGGTACACCTTAAATATCCCAGGAAATATAAAAATGGTTCAAAAAATTGTGGTACTTACGTACGATGGAATATCCCTCAGCCATGAAATCAATGTCATAAGACCAGTAGCAGCAAAATGAGTGGAATGAGGTTCGATGATTCTAAGTGAAATAAGTCACACAGAAAAAGCAAGTTATCATAAGATATCACTTACGAAGATCCTGTAAACATGGCTACACTTGAACTGAGCTAGGAAAGAGAACAGAGTCTCACATTTGGAAAACACTCTTATGCCTGCTTAAGGGGGAAGGAGAGGTGGGGTGATGCATAAAACCAGAGTTTGATATAAGCACAGGTACCGTTCCAAAAACCAACTATGGAATAGACAAGACCTACACCTTCCACAGTGAAAGGGACTCAAAACCCCATATTTCCCGCAGAAGAATATATCTGACTAGTAAGAATCTTAAAACCTATGTATTGATATGTCTCTGTAAGGGAATCAAGTGTCTAGACTGGCATAAACATGGCAGCGAGAATCAGCTGAAATCCACTATCAAAAGGAATTTCACAAACAAAACAAAAAAACAGGCAAATGCTTTACAATTCCTTCAGGGTCTCTGATGAAATCTGGAATGACCCTATCTACAACGACCGCTGGATGTGGCATAAGGCTGGACACTTGGGACTTAGAGGATTGGTGAGATTGGGTGAGCAAATGCAGACCTTGTAAACCAATAATGCATGGCACCCATTCCATGGGTCCCAACTCTGCGGGTTGAAGGGAATATTAATACAGCTATAACATGTACAGGAAACCTAGAGAATGGACACACTGTGAATACAAAAGGTTTCTAAAACTCAACGAATAGTCCCTCTCCTGGTGTTCCGGTTTGACTTTCCCACTGCTTTACTATCAATCTCCCAAATTGGAGAGACACCCCTTTTAACCTCCTGGTACACACACGTTGCCAATTTGGCAGAGGATGAAAGGAAAGGGGGAGAACCAATGACAGAGTAGCTGTTAGGCATTTAGACGGGCATATGTCACTCTAATTTCACGGTAGGAAGAAGAATTAACCAAAGTCTCAGCCTCCCACGGGGAACAAGTAGAGGTCCTGAACCAAAATTTTGGACGTGCGGTCAGCTCACAAAAAATAAGTTGAAAAATGGGGCTCAGGGCACAGCAATTCACAAACTGGAAGAGTAATAAAGGACAACTATCATCCAAAAATCTGTTGAGGGAAGGGAACGAGGCGGAGTTGAAATCGAGGCAGAATAGCAGGAAACAGATTTCAAGAGGTACGTTGGAATCGCCTTTAAAGCACAGGAAGAGTGGAACAACTTCGACAATGATGCACTTGGCCAAAAAGGGCATATGCGTTTTCTCTTGAATATATTCAGGAGAAAACGCATACGCCCTTTTTGGCCAAGCAAGCAAGCGGGCAATGCAAATCTGCACTACAAAGAAGTATCACTTCCCACCGGTCAAAAGGGACATCTGCAAAATGTGTAAAAACCAGAAAGGCAAGACAGGCCCTGGAGAACAGGGAGCCTTTTTATGCTGATGGGCGGGATGTAAATTGCCAACTGCCTCTATGGAGGAGTGCATTGTGTTCCCTAAAACAAGTAAACAACAGAGCTACAGAGCCAAGGGCACTACCAGTCTAGGGAATATACCTTGGGAAAACTGAAAATCAATAAGACAGAGCCACCCCAAAATTTACGGCTGCACTGCTCACAATAACCTCAACTTCGGTACACCTTAAATATCCCAGGAAATATAAAAATGGTTCAAAAAATTGTGGTACTTACGTACGATGGAATATCCCTCAGCCATGAAATCAATGTCATAAGACCAGTAGCAACAAAATGTGTGGATTCTGTTATGATGATTCTAAGTGAAATAAGACACACAGAAAAAGAAATTTATCATAAGATATCACTTATGAAGAACCTGTAAACATGGCTACACTTGAACTTAGCTAGGAAAGAGAACAGAGTCTCACATTTGGAAAACACTATTATGCCTGCTTAAGGGGGAAGGAGAGGTGGGGTGATGCATAAAACCAGAGTTTCATATAAGCACACCTACCGTTCCGAAAACCAACTATGGAATAGACAAGACCTACACATTCCTCAGTGAAAGGGACTGAAAACCCCATATTTCCCGCAGAAGAATATATCTGACTAGTAAGAATCTTAAAACCTATGTATTGATATGTCTCTGTAAGGGAATCAAGTGTGTCTAGACTGGCATAAACTTGGCAGCGAGAATCAGCTGAAACCCACTATCAAAAGGAATTTCACAAACAAAACAAAAAAAAACAGGAAAATTCTTTACAATTCCTTCAGGGTCTCTGATGAAACCTGGAATGACCCTATCTACAACGACAGCTGGATGTGGCATAATGCTGGACACTTGGGACTGAGAGGATTGGTGAGATTGGGTGAGCAACTGCAGACCTTGTAAACCAATAATGCATGGCACCCATTCCATGGGTCCCAACTCTGCGGGTTGAAGGGAATATTAATACAGCTATAACATATACAGGAAACCTAGAGAATGGACACACTGTGAATACAAAAGGTTTCTAAAACTCAACGAATAGTCCCTCTCCTGGTGTTCCGGTTTGACTTTCCAACTGCTTTACTATCAATCTCCCAACTTGGAGAGACACCACTTTTAACCTCCTGGTACACACACGTTGCCAATTTGGCAGAGGATGAAAGGAAAGGGGGAGAACCAATGACAGAGTAGCTGTTAGGCATTTAGACGGGCACATGTCACTCTAATTTCACGGGAGGAAGAAGAACTAACCAAAGTCTCAGCCTCCCACGGGTAAAAAGTAGAGGTCCTGAACCAAAATTTTGGACTTGCGGTCAGCACACAAAAAATGAGTTGAAAAATGGGGCTCAGGGCACAGCAATTCACAAACTGGAAGAGTAATAAAGGACAACTATCATCCAAAAATCTGTTGAGGGAAGGCAACGAGGCGGACTTGAAATCGAGGCAGAATAGCAGGAAACAGATTTCAAGAGGTATGTTGGAATCGCCTTTAAAGCACCAGAAGTGGGGCACAACTTCGACAATGATGCACTTGGCCAAAAAGGGCGTTTGCATTTTCTCCTGAATATATTCAGGAGAAAACGCATACGCCCTTTTTGGCCTAGCAAGCAAGCAGGCAATGCAAATCTGCACTACAAAGAAGTATCACTTCCCACCGGTCAAAAGGGACATCCGCAAAATGTGTAAAAACCAGAAAGGCAAGACAGGCCCTGGAGAACAGGGAGCATTGTTATGCTGATGGGCAGGATGTAAATTGCCAACTGCCTCTCTGGTGGAGTGAACTGTGTTCCCTAAAACAAGTAAACAACAGAGCTACAGAGCCAAGGGCACTTCCAGTCTAGGGAATATACCTTGGGAAAACTGAAAATCAATAAGCCAGAGCCACCCCAACGTTTAGGGCTGCACTGCTTACAAGAACCTCAACTTGGGTACACCTTAAATATCCCAGGAAATATAAAAATGGTTCAAAAAATTGTGGTACTTACGTACGATAGAATATCCCTCAGCCATGAAATCAATGTCATAAGACCAGTAGCAGCAAAATGAGTGGATTCAGGTTCGATGATTCTAAGTGAAATAAGTCACACAGAAAAAGCAACTTATCATAAGATATCACTTATGAAGATCCTGTAAACATGGCTACACTTGAACTGAGCTAGGAAAGAGAAGAGTGTCTCACATTTAGAAAACACTCTTATGCCTGCTTAAGGGGGAAGGAGAGGTGGGGTGATGCATAAAACCAGAGTTTGATATAAGCACAGGTACCGTTCCAAAAACCAACTATGGAATAGACAAGACCTACACCTTCCTCAGTGAAAGGGACTCAAAACTCCATATTTCCCGCAGAAGAATATATCTGACAAGTAAGAATCTTAAAACCTATGTATTGATATGTCTCTGTAAGGGAATCAAGAGTGTCTAGACTGGCATAAGCATGGCAGCGAGAATCAGCTCAAACCCACTATAAAAAGGAATTTCACAAACAAAACAAAGAAACAGGCAAATTCTTTCCAATTACTTCAGGGTCTCTGATGAAACCTGGAATGACCCTATCTACAATGACAGCTGGATGTTACATAAGGCTGGACACGTGGCACTGAGAGGATTGGTGAGATTGGGTGAGCAAATGCAGACCCTTCAAAGCAATAATGCATGGCACACATTACATGCGTCCCAACTCTCCAAGTTGAAGGGGATATTACTACAACTATAACATGTACCGGAAACCTAGAGAATGGACACACTGTGAACAAGAAACGTTTCTAAAACTCAACTAATACTCCGTCTCCTGGTGCTCATGTTTGACACTGCAACTGCTTTACTATCAATCTCCCAACTTAGAGACAGCACATTTAACCCCCTTGTTGGCACACGTTGCCAATTTGGCACAGGATGAAAGGGAAGAGGGAGAACCAATGAGAGAGTAGCTGTTTGGCATTTGGACGGGCACATGTCACTCTAATTTCCCGGCAGGAAGAAGAATTAACCAAAGTCTCAGCCACCCACCGGGAACCCATATACGTCCTGAACCAAAATATTGGTCTTGCGTTCAGCTCACAAAAAACGAGTTGCAAAATGGGGCTCAGGGGCACAACAATTCACAAACTGGCAGAGTAATAAAGGACAACTATCATCCAAAAATCTGTTGAGGGAAGGCAGCGAGGTAGACTTGAAAGCTAGGCAGAATAGCAGGAAACAGATTTCAAGAGGTACGTTGGAATCGCCTTTAAAGCACAGGAAGAGGGGCACAACTTCGACAATGATGCACTTGGCCAAAAAGGGCGTATGCATTTTCTCCTGAATATATTTAGGAGAGAACTCATATGCCCGTTTTGGCCAAGCAAGCAAGCGGACAATGCAAATCTGCAATACAAAGAAGTATCTCTTCCCACCGGTACAAAAGGGACATCCACAAAATGTGTAAAAACCAGAAAGGCAAGACAGGCCCTGGAGAACAGGGAGCCTTGTTATGCTGATGGGCGGTATGTAAATTGCCAACTCCCTCTCTGGAGGAGTGCATTGTGTTCCCTAAAACAAGTAAACAACAGAGCTACAGAGCCAAGGGCACTTCCAGTCTAGGGAATAGACCTTGGGAAAACTGAAAATCAATAAGACAGAGCCACACCAAAATTTAGGGCTGCACTGCTTACAAGAACCTCAACTTGGGTACACCTTAAATATCCCAGGAAATATAAAATTGGTTCAAAATATTGTGGTACTTACGTACGATGGAATATCCCTCAGCCATGAAATCAATGTCATAAGACCAGTAGCAGCAAAATGAGTGGATTCCGGTTCGATGATTCTAAGTGAAATAAGTCACACAGAAAAAAGCAACTTATCATAAGATATCACTTATGAAGATCCTGTAAACATGGCTACACTTGAACTTAGCTAGGAAGGAGAACAGAGTCTCACATTTGGAAAACACTCTTATGCCTGCTTAAGGGGGAAGGAGAGGTGGGTGATGCATAAAACCAGAGTTTGATATAAGCACAGGTACCGTTCCAAAAACCAACTATGGAATAGACAAGACCTACACCTTCCTCAGTGAAAGGGACTGAAAACCCCATATTTCCCGCAGAAGAATATATCTGACTAGTAAGAATCTTAAAACCTATGTATTGATATGTCTCTGTAAGGGAATCAAGTGTGTCTAGACTGGCATAAACATGGCAGCGAGAATCAGCTGAAATCCACTATCAAAACGAATTTCACAAACAAAACAAAAAAGCAGGGAAATTCTTTACAATTCCTTCAGGGTCTCTGATGAAACCTGGAATAACCCTATCTACAAGGACAGCTGGATGTGGCATAAGGCTGGACCCTTGGGACTGAGAGGATTGGTGAGATTGGGTGAGCAAATGCAGACCCTTTAAAGCAATAATGCATGGCACCCACTCCTTGGGTCCCAACTCTCCAGGTTGAAGGGAATATTACTACAGCTATAACATGTACGGGAAACCTAGAGAATGGACACACTGTGAATACGAACGGTTTCTAAAACTCAAATAATAGTCCCTCTCCTGGTGCTCAGGTGTGACTTTCCAACTGATTTACTATCAATCTCAAAACTTGGAGAGACAGCCCCTTTAACCTCCTGGTTCGCACACATTGCCAATTTGGCAGAGGATGAAAGGGAAGAGGGAGAACGAATGAGAGAGTAGCTGTTAGGCATTTGGACGGGCACATGTCACTCTAATTTCACGGGAGGAAGAAGAATTAACCAAAGTCTCAGCCACCCACGGGGAACAAGTAGAGGTCCTGAACCAAAATTTTGGACTTGCGGTCAGCTCACAAAAAATGAGTTGAAAAATGGGGATCAGGGCACAGCAATTCACAAACTGGAAGAGTAATAAAGGACAACTATCATCCAAAAATCTGTTGAGGGAAGGCAACGAGGTGGACATGAAATCGAGGCAGAATAGCAGGAAACAGATTTCAAGAGGTATGTTGGAATCGCCTTTAAAGCACCAGAAGTGGGGCACAACTTCGACAATGATGCACTTGGCCAAAAAGGGCGTTTGCATTTTCTGCTGAATATTTTCAGGAGAAAATGCATACGACCTTTTTGGCCAAGCAAGCAAGCAGGCAATGCAAATCTGCACTACAAAGAAGTATCACTTCCCACCGGTCAAAAGGGACATCCGCAAAATGTGTAAAAACCAGAAAGGCAAGACAGGCCCTGGAGAACAGGGAGCATTGTTATGCTGATGGGCAGGATGTAAATTGCCAACTGCCTCTCTGGTGGAGTGAATTGTGTTCCCTAAAACAAGTAAACAACAGAGCTACAGAGCCAAGGGCACTTCCAGTCTAGGGAATATACCTTGGGAAAACTGAAAATCAATAAGACAGAGCCACCCCAACGTTTAGGGCTGCACTGCTTACAAGAACCTCAACATGGGTACACCTTAAATATCCCAGGAAATATAAAAATGGTTCAAAAAATTGTGGTACTTACGTACGATGGAATATCCCTCAGCCATGAAATCAATGTCATAAGACCAGTAGCAGCAAAATGAGTGGAATGAGGTTCGATGATTCTAAGTGAAATAAGTCACACAGAAAAAGCAAGTTATCATAAGATATAACTTACGAAGATCCTGTAAACATGGCTACACTTGAACTGAGCTAGGAAAGAGAACAGAGTCTCACATTTGGAAAACACTCTTATGCCTGCTTAAGGGGGAAGGAGAGGTGGGGTGATGCATAAAACCAGAGTTTGATATAAGCACAGGTACCGTTCCAAAAACCAACTATGGAATAGACAAGACCTACACCTTCCACAGTGAAAGGGACTCAAAACCCCATATTTCCCGCAGAAGAATATATCTGACTAGTAAGAATCTTAAAACCTATGTATTGATATGTCTCTGTAAGGGAATCAAGTGTCTAGACTGGCATAAACATGGCAGCGAGAATCAGCTGAAATCCACTATCAAAAGGAATTTCACAAACAAAACAAAAAAACAGGCAAATGCTTTACAATTCCTTCAGGGTCTCTGATGAAATCTGGAATGACCCTATCTACAACGACCGCTGGATGTGGCATAAGGCTGGACACTTGGGACTTAGAGGATTGGTGAGATTGGGTGAGCAAATGCAGACCTTGTAAACCAATAATGCATGGCACCCATTCCATGGGTCCCAACTCTGCGGGTTGAAGGGAATATTAATACAGCTATAACATGTACAGGAAACCTAGAGAATGGACACACTGTGAATACAAAAGGTTTCTAAAACTCAACGAATAGTCCCTCTCCTGGTGTTCCGGTTTGACTTTCCCACTGCTTTACTATCAATCTCCCAAATTGGAGAGACACCCCTTTTAACCTCCTGGTACACACACGTTGCCAATTTGGCAGAGGATGAAAGGAAAGGGGGAGAACCAATGACAGAGTAGCTGTTAGGCATTTAGACGGGCATATGTCACTCTAATTTCACGGTAGGAAGAAGAATTAACCAAAGTCTCAGCCTCCCACGGGGAACAAGTAGAGGTCCTGAACCAAAATTTTGGACGTGCGGTCAGCTCACAAAAAATAAGTTGAAAAATGGGGCTCAGGGCACAGCAATTCACAAACTGGAAGAGTAATAAAGGACAACTATCATCCAAAAATCTGTTGAGGGAAGGGAACGAGGCGGAGTTGAAATCGAGGCAGAATAGCAGGAAACAGATTTCAAGAGGTACGTTGGAATCGCCTTTAAAGCACAGGAAGAGTGGAACAACTTCGACAATGATGCACTTGGCCAAAAAGGGCATATGCGTTTTCTCTTGAATATATTCAGGAGAAAACGCATACGCCCTTTTTGGCCAAGCAAGCAAGCGGGCAATGCAAATCTGCACTACAAAGAAGTATCACTTCCCACCGGTCAAAAGGGACATCTGCAAAATGTGTAAAAACCAGAAAGGCAAGACAGGCCCTGGAGAACAGGGAGCCTTTTTATGCTGATGGGCGGGATGTAAATTGCCAACTGCCTCTATGGAGGAGTGCATTGTGTTCCCTAAAACAAGTAAACAACAGAGCTACAGAGCCAAGGGCACTACCAGTCTAGGGAATATACCTTGGGAAAACTGAAAATCAATAAGACAGAGCCACCCCAAAATTTACGGCTGCACTGCTCACAATAACCTCAACTTCGGTACACCTTAAATATCCCAGGAAATATAAAAATGGTTCAAAAAATTGTGGTACTTACGTACGATGGAATATCCCTCAGCCATGAAATCAATGTCATAAGACCAGTAGCAACAAAATGTGTGGATTCTGTTATGATGATTCTAAGTGAAATAAGACACACAGAAAAAGAAATTTATCATAAGATATCACTTATGAAGAACCTGTAAACATGGCTACACTTGAACTTAGCTAGGAAAGAGAACAGAGTCTCACATTTGGAAAACACTATTATGCCTGCTTAAGGGGGAAGGAGAGGTGGGGTGATGCATAAAACCAGAGTTTCATATAAGCACACCTACCGTTCCGAAAACCAACTATGGAATAGACAAGACCTACACATTCCTCAGTGAAAGGGACTGAAAACCCCATATTTCCCGCAGAAGAATATATCTGACTAGTAAGAATCTTAAAACCTATGTATTGATATGTCTCTGTAAGGGAATCAAGTGTGTCTAGACTGGCATAAACTTGGCAGCGAGAATCAGCTGAAACCCACTATCAAAAGGAATTTCACAAACAAAACAAAAAAAAACAGGAAAATTCTTTACAATTCCTTCAGGGTCTCTGATGAAACCTGGAATGACCCTATCTACAACGACAGCTGGATGTGGCATAATGCTGGACACTTGGGACTGAGAGGATTGGTGAGATTGGGTGAGCAACTGCAGACCTTGTAAACCAATAATGCATGGCACCCATTCCATGGGTCCCAACTCTGCGGGTTGAAGGGAATATTAATACAGCTATAACATATACAGGAAACCTAGAGAATGGACACACTGTGAATACAAAAGGTTTCTAAAACTCAACGAATAGTCCCTCTCCTGGTGTTCCGGTTTGACTTTCCAACTGCTTTACTATCAATCTCCCAACTTGGAGAGACACCACTTTTAACCTCCTGGTACACACACGTTGCCAATTTGGCAGAGGATGAAAGGAAAGGGGGAGAACCAATGACAGAGTAGCTGTTAGGCATTTAGACGGGCACATGTCACTCTAATTTCACGGGAGGAAGAAGAACTAACCAAAGTCTCAGCCTCCCACGGGTAAAAAGTAGAGGTCCTGAACCAAAATTTTGGACTTGCGGTCAGCACACAAAAAATGAGTTGAAAAATGGGGCTCAGGGCACAGCAATTCACAAACTGGAAGAGTAATAAAGGACAACTATCATCCAAAAATCTGTTGAGGGAAGGCAACGAGGCGGACTTGAAATCGAGGCAGAATAGCAGGAAACAGATTTCAAGAGGTATGTTGGAATCGCCTTTAAAGCACCAGAAGTGGGGCACAACTTCGACAATGATGCACTTGGCCAAAAAGGGCGTTTGCATTTTCTCCTGAATATATTCAGGAGAAAACGCATACGCCCTTTTTGGCCTAGCAAGCAAGCAGGCAATGCAAATCTGCACTACAAAGAAGTATCACTTCCCACCGGTCAAAAGGGACATCCGCAAAATGTGTAAAAACCAGAAAGGCAAGACAGGCCCTGGAGAACAGGGAGCATTGTTATGCTGATGGGCAGGATGTAAATTGCCAACTGCCTCTCTGGTGGAGTGAACTGTGTTCCCTAAAACAAGTAAACAACAGAGCTACAGAGCCAAGGGCACTTCCAGTCTAGGGAATATACCTTGGGAAAACTGAAAATCAATAAGCCAGAGCCACCCCAACGTTTAGGGCTGCACTGCTTACAAGAACCTCAACTTGGGTACACCTTAAATATCCCAGGAAATATAAAAATGGTTCAAAAAATTGTGGTACTTACGTACGATAGAATATCCCTCAGCCATGAAATCAATGTCATAAGACCAGTAGCAGCAAAATGAGTGGATTCAGGTTCGATGATTCTAAGTGAAATAAGTCACACAGAAAAAGCAACTTATCATAAGATATCACTTATGAAGATCCTGTAAACATGGCTACACTTGAACTGAGCTAGGAAAGAGAACATAGTCTCACATTTAGAAAACACTCTTATGCCTGCTTAAGGGGGAAGGAGAGGTGGGGTGATGCATAAAACCAGAGTTTGATATAAGCACAGGTACCGTTCCAAAAACCAACTATGGAATAGACAAGACCTACACCTTCCTCAGTGAAAGGGACTCAAAACTCCATATTTCCCGCAGAAGAATATATCTGACAAGTAAGAATCTTAAAACCTATGTATTGATATGTCTCTGTAAGGGAATCAAGAGTGTCTAGACTGGCATAAGCATGGCAGCGAGAATCAGCTCAAACCCACTATAAAAAGGAATTTCACAAACAAAACAAAGAAACAGGCAAATTCTTTCCAATTCCTTCAGGGTCTCTGATGAAACCTGGAATGACCCTATCTACAATGACAGCTGGATGTTACATAAGGCTGGACACGTGGCACTGAGAGGATTGGTGAGATTGGGTGAGCAAATGCAGACCCTTCAAAGCAATAATGCATGGCACACATTACATGCGTCCCAACTCTGCAAGTTGAAGGGGATATTACTACAACTATAACATGTACCGGAAACCTAGAGAATGGACACACTGTGAACAAGAAACGTTTCTAAAACTCAACTAATACTCCGTCTCCTGGTGCTCATGTTTGACACTGCAACTGCTTTACTATCAATCTCCCAACTTAGAGACAGCACATTTAACCCCCTTGTTGGCACACGTTGCCAATTTGGCACAGGATGAAAGGGAAGAGGGAGAACCAATGAGAGAGTAGCTGTTTGGCATTTGGACGGGCACATGTCACTCTAATTTCCCGGCAGGAAGAAGAATTAACCAAAGTCTCAGCCACCCACCGGGAACCCATATACGTCCTGAACCAAAATATTGGTCTTGCGTTCAGCTCACAAAAAACGAGTTGCAAAATGGGGCTCAGGGGCACAACAATTCACAAACTGGCAGAGTAATAAAGGACAACTATCATCCAAAAATCTGTTGAGGGAAGGCAGCGAGGTAGACTTGAAAGCTAGGCAGAATAGCAGGAAACAGATTTCAAGAGGTACGTTGGAATCGCCTTTAAAGCACAGGAAGAGGGGCACAACTTCGACAATGATGCACTTGGCCAAAAAGGGCGTATGCATTTTCTCCTGAATATATTTAGGAGAGAACTCATATGCCCGTTTTGGCCAAGCAAGCAAGCGGACAATGCAAATCTGCAATACAAAGAAGTATCTCTTCCCACCGGTACAAAAGGGACATCCACAAAATGTGTAAAAACCAGAAAGGCAAGACAGGCCCTGGAGAACAGGGAGCCTTGTTATGCTGATGGGCGGTATGTAAATTGCCAACTCCCTCTCTGGAGGAGTGCATTGTGTTCCCTAAAACAAGTAAACAACAGAGCTACAGAGCCAAGGGCACTTCCAGTCTAGGGAATAGACCTTGGGAAAACTGAAAATCAATAAGACAGAGCCACACCAAAATTTAGGGCTGCACTGCTTACAAGAACCTCAACTTGGGTACACCTTAAATATCCCAGGAAATATAAAATTGGTTCAAAATATTGTGGTACTTACGTACGATGGAATATCCCTCAGCCATGAAATCAATGTCATAAGACCAGTAGCAGCAAAATGAGTGGATTCCGGTTCGATGATTCTAAGTGAAATAAGTCACACAGAAAAAAGCAACTTATCATAAGATATCACTTATGAAGATCCTGTAAACATGGCTACACTTGAACTTAGCTAGGAAGGAGAACAGAGTCTCACATTTGGAAAACACTCTTATGCCTGCTTAAGGGGGAAGGAGAGGTGGGTGATGCATAAAACCAGAGTTTGATATAAGCACAGGTACCGTTCCAAAAACCAACTATGGAATAGACAAGACCTACACCTTCCTCAGTGAAAGGGACTCAAAACCCCATATTTCCCGCAGAAGAATATATCTGACTAGTAAGAATCTTAAAACCTATGTATTGATATGTCTCTGTAAGGGAATCAAGTGTGTCTAGACTGGCATAAACATGGCAGCGAGAATCAGCTGAAATCCACTATCAAAACGAATTTCACAAACAAAACAAAAAAACAGGGAAATTCTTTACAATTCCTTCAGGGTCTCTGATGAAACCTGGAATAACCCTATCTACAAGGACAGCTGGATGTGGCATAAGGCTGGACCCTTGGGACTGAGAGGATTGGTGAGATTGGGTGAGCAAATGCAGACCCTTTAAAGCAATAATGCATGGCACCCACTCCTTGGGTCCCAACTCTCCAGGTTGAAGGGAATATTACTACAGCTATAACATGTACGGGAAACCTAGAGAATGGACACACTGTGAATACGAACGGTTTCTAAAACTCAAATAATAGTCCCTCTCCTGGTGCTCAGGTGTGACTTTCCAACTGATTTACTATCAATCTCAAAACTTGGAGAGACAGCCCCTTTAACCTCCTGGTTCGCACACATTGCCAATTTGGCAGAGGATGAAAGGGAAGAGGGAGAACCAATGAGAGAGTAGCTGTTAGGCATTTGGACGGGCACATGTCACTCTAATTTCACGGGAGGAAGAAGAATTAACCAAAGTCTCAGCCACCCACGGGGAACAAGTAGAGGTCCTGAACCAAAATTTTGGACTTGCGGTCAGCTCACAAAAAATGAGTTGAAAAATGGGGATCAGGGCACAGCAATTCACAAACTGGAAGAGTAATAAAGGACAACTATCATCCAAAAATCTGTTGAGGGAAGGCAACGAGGTGGACATGAAATCGAGGCAGAATAGCAGGAAACAGATTTCAAGAGGTATGTTGGAATCGCCTTTAAAGCACAGGAAGAGGGGCACAACTTCGACAATGATGCACTTGGCCAAAAAGGGCGTTTGCATTTTCTGCTGAATATTTTCAGGAGAAAATGCATACGACCTTTTTGGCCAAGCAAGCAAGCAGGCAATGCAAATCTGCACTACAAAGAAGTATCACTTCCCACCGGTCAAAAGGGACATCCGCAAAATGTGTAAAAACCAGAAAGGCAAGACAGGCCCTGGAGAACAGGGAGCATTGTTATGCTGATGGGCAGGATGTAAATTGCCAACTGCCTCTCTGGTGGAGTGAATTGTGTTCCCTAAAACAAGTAAACAACAGAGCTACAGAGCCAAGGGCACTTCCAGTCTAGGGAATATACCTTGGGAAAACTGAAAATCAATAAGACAGAGCCACCCCAACGTTTAGGGCTGCACTGCTTACAAGAACCTCAACATGGGTACACCTTAAATATCCCAGGAAATATAAAAATGGTTCAAAAAATTGTGGTACTTACGTACGATGGAATATCCCTCAGCCATGAAATCAATGTCATAAGACCAGTAGCAGCAAAATGAGTGGAATGAGGTTCGATGATTCTAAGTGAAATAAGTCACACAGAAAAAGCAAGTTATCATAAGATATCACTTACGAAGATCCTGTAAACATGGCTACACTTGAACTGAGCTAGGAAAGAGAACAGAGTCTCACATTTGGAAAACACTCTTATGCCTGCTTAAGGGGGAAGGAGAGGTGGGGTGATGCATAAAACCAGAGTTTGATATAAGCACAGGTACCGTTCCAAAAACCAACTATGGAATAGACAAGACCTACACCTTCCACAGTGAAAGGGACTCAAAACCCCATATTTCCCGCAGAAGAATATATCTGACTAGTAAGAATCTTAAAACCTATGTATTGATATGTCTCTGTAAGGGAATCAAGTGTCTAGACTGGCATAAACATGGCAGCGAGAATCAGCTGAAATCCACTATCAAAAGGAATTTCACAAACAAAACAAAAAAACAGGCAAATGCTTTACAATTCCTTCAGGGTCTCTGATGAAATCTGGAATGACCCTATCTACAACGACCGCTGGATGTGGCATAAGGCTGGACACTTGGGACTTAGAGGATTGGTGAGATTGGGTGAGCAAATGCAGACCTTGTAAACCAATAATGCATGGCACCCATTCCATGGGTCCCAACTCTGCGGGTTGAAGGGAATATTAATACAGCTATAACATGTACAGGAAACCTAGAGAATGGACACACTGTGAATACAAAAGGTTTCTAAAACTCAACGAATAGTCCCTCTCCTGGTGTTCCGGTTTGACTTTCCCACTGCTTTACTATCAATCTCCCAAATTGGAGAGACACCCCTTTTAACCTCCTGGTACACACACGTTGCCAATTTGGCAGAGGATGAAAGGAAAGGGGGAGAACCAATGACAGAGTAGCTGTTAGGCATTTAGACGGGCATATGTCACTCTAATTTCACGGTAGGAAGAAGAATTAACCAAAGTCTCAGCCTCCCACGGGGAACAAGTAGAGGTCCTGAACCAAAATTTTGGACGTGCGGTCAGCTCACAAAAAATAAGTTGAAAAATGGGGCTCAGGGCACAGCAATTCACAAACTGGAAGAGTAATAAAGGACAACTATCATCCAAAAATCTGTTGAGGGAAGGGAACGAGGCGGAGTTGAAATCGAGGCAGAATAGCAGGAAACAGATTGCAAGAGGTACGTTGGAATCGCCTTTAAAGCACAGGAAGAGTGGAACAACTTCGACAATGATGCACTTGGCCAAAAAGGGCGTATGCGTTTTCTCTTGAATATATTCAGGAGAAAACGCATACGCCCTTTTTGGCCAAGCAAGCAAGCGGGCAATGCAAATCTGCACTACAAAGAAGTATCACTTCCCACCGGTCAAAAGGGACATCTGCAAAATGTGTAAAAACCAGAAAGGCAAGACAGGCCCTGGAGAACAGGGAGCCTTTTTATGCTGATGGGCGGGATGTAAATTGCCAACTGCCTCTATGGAGGAGTGCATTGTGTTCCCTAAAACAAGTAAACAACAGAGCTACAGAGCCAAGGGCACTACCAGTCTAGGGAATATACCTTGGGAAAACTGAAAATCAATAAGACAGAGCCACCCCAAAATTTACGGCTGCACTGCTCACAATAACCTCAACTTCGGTACACCTTAAATATCCCAGGAAATATAAAAATGGTTCAAAAAACTTGTGGTACTTACGTACGATGGAATATCCCTCAGCCATGAAATCAATGTCATAAGACCAGTAGCAACAAAATGTGTGGATTCTGTTATGATGATTCTAAGTGAAATAAGACACACAGAAAAAGAAATTTATCATAAGATATCACTTATGAAGAACCTGTAAACATGGCTACACTTGAACTTAGCTAGGAAAGAGAACAGAGTCTCACATTTGGAAAACACTCTTATGCCTGCTTAAGGGGGAAGGAGAGGTGGGGTGATGCATAAAACCAGAGTTTCATATAAGCACACCTACCGTTCCGAAAACCAACTATGGAATAGACAAGACCTACACATTCCTCAGTGAAAGGGACTGAAAACCCCATATTTCCCACAGAAGAATATATCTGACTAGTAAGAATCTTAAAACCTATGTATTGATATGTCTCTGTAAGGGAATCAAGTGTGTCTAGACTGGCATAAACTTGGCAGCGAGAATCAGCTGAAACCCACTATCAAAAGGAATTTCACAAACAAAACAAAAAAAACAGGAAAATTCTTTACAATTCCTTCAGGGTCTCTGATGAAACCTGGAATGACCCTATCTACAATGACAGCTGGATGTGGCATAATGCTGGACACTTGGGACTGAGAGGATTGGTGAGATTGGGTGAGCAACTGCAGACCTTGTAAACCAATAATGCATGGCACCCATTCCATGGGTCCCAACTCTGCGGGTTGAAGGGAATATTAATACAGCTATAACATATACAGGAAACCTAGAGAATGGACACACTGTGAATACAAAAGGTTTCTAAAACTCAACGAATAGTCCCTCTCCTGGTGTTCCGGTTTGACTTTCCAACTGCTTTACTATCAATCTCCCAACTTGGAGAGACACCACTTTTAACCTCCTGGTACACACACGTTGCCAATTTGGCAGAGGATGAAAGGAAAGGGGGAGAACCAATGACAGAGTAGCTGTTAGGCATTTAGACGGGCACATGTCACTCTAATTTCACGGGAGGAAGAAGAACTAACCAAAGTCTCAGCCTCCCACGGGTAAAAAGTAGAGGTCCTGAACCAAAATTTTGGACTTGCGGTCAGCACACAAAAAATGAGTTGAAAAATGGGGCTCAGGGCACAGCAATTCACAAACTGGAAGAGTAATAAAGGACAACTATCATCCAAAAATCTGTTGAGGGAAGGCAACGAGGCGGACTTGAAATCGAGGCAGAATAGCAGGAAACAGATTTCAAGAGGTATGTTGGAATCGCCTTTAAAGCACCAGAAGTGGGGCACAACTTCGACAATGATGCACTTGGCCAAAAAGGGCGTTTGCATTTTCTCCTGAATATATTCAGGAGAAAACGCATATGCCCTTTTTGGCCTAGCAAGCAAGCAGGCAATGCAAATCTGCACTACAAAGAAGTATCACTTCCCACCGGTCAAAAGGGACATCTGCAAAATGTGTAAAAACCAGAAAGGCAAGACAGGCCCTGGAGAACAGGGAGCATTGTTATGCTGATGGGCAGGATGTAAATTGCCAACTGCCTCTCTGGTGGAGTGAACTGTGTTCCCTAAAACAAGTAAACAACAGAGCTACAGAGCCAAGGGCACTTCCAGTCTAGGGAATATACCTTGGGAAAACTGAAAATCAATAAGCCAGAGCCACCCCAACGTTTAGGGCTGCACTGCTTACAAGAACCTCAACTTGGGTACACCTTAAATATCCCAGGAAATATAAAAATGGTTCAAAAAATTGTGGTACTTACGTACGATAGAATATCCCTCAGCCATGAAATCAATGTCATAAGACCAGTAGCAGCAAAATGAGTGGATTCAGGTTCGATGATTCTAAGTGAAATAAGTCACACAGAAAAAGCAACTTATCATAAGATATCACTTATGAAGATCCTGTAAACATGGCTACACTTGAACTGAGCTAGGAAAGAGAAGAGTGTCTCACATTTAGAAAACACTCTTATGCCTGCTTAAGGGGGAAGGAGAGGTGGGGTGATGCATAAAACCAGAGTTTGATATAAGCACAGGTACCGTTCCAAAAACCAACTATGGAATAGACAAGACCTACACCTTCCTCAGTGAAAGGGACTCAAAACTCCATATTTCCCGCAGAAGAATATATCTGACAAGTAAGAATCTTAAAACCTATGTATTGATATGTCTCTGTAAGGGAATCAAGAGTGTCTAGACTGGCATAAGCATGGCAGCGAGAATCAGCTCAAACCCACTATAAAAAGGAATTTCACAAACAAAACAAAGAAACAGGCAAATTCTTTCCAATTCCTTCAGGGTCTCTGATGAAACCTGGAATGACCCTATCTACAATGACAGCTGGATGTTACATAAGGCTGGACACGTGGCACTGAGAGGATTGGTGAGATTGGGTGAGCAAATGCAGACCCTTCAAAGCAATAATGCATGGCACACATTACATGCGTCCCAACTCTCCAAGTTGAAGGGGATATTACTACAACTATAACATGTACCGGAAACCTAGAGAATGGACACACTGTGAACAAGAAACGTTTCTAAAACTCAACTAATACTCCGTCTCCTGGTGCTCATGTTTGACACTGCAACTGCTTTACTATCAATCTCCCAACTTAGAGACAGCACATTTAACCCCCTTGTTGGCACACGTTGCCAATTTGGCACAGGATGAAAGGGAAGAGGGAGAACCAATGAGAGAGTAGCTGTTTGGCATTTGGACGGGCACATGTCACTCTAATTTCCCGGCAGGAAGAAGAATTAACCAAAGTCTCAGCCACCCACCGGGAACCCATATACGTCCTGAACCAAAATATTGGTCTTGCGTTCAGCTCACAAAAAACGAGTTGCAAAATGGGGCTCAGGGGCACAACAATTCACAAACTGGCAGAGTAATAAAGGACAACTATCATCCAAAAATCTGTTGAGGGAAGGCAGCGAGGTAGACTTGAAAGCTAGGCAGAATAGCAGGAAACAGATTTCAAGAGGTACGTTGGAATCGCCTTTAAAGCACAGGAAGAGGGGCACAACTTCGACAATGATGCACTTGGCCAAAAAGGGCGTATGCATTTTCTCCTGAATATATTTAGGAGAGAACTCATATGCCCGTTTTGGCCAAGCAAGCAAGCGGACAATGCAAATCTGCAATACAAAGAAGTATCTCTTCACACCGGTACAAAAGGGACATCCACAAAATGTGTAAAAACCAGAAAGGCAAGACAGGCCCTGGAGAACAGGGAGCCTTGTTATGCTGATGGGCGGTATGTAAATTGCCAACTCCCTCTCTGGAGGAGTGCATTGTGTTCCCTAAAACAAGTAAACAACAGAGCTACAGAGCCAAGGGCACTTCCAGTCTAGGGAATAGACCTTGGGAAAACTGAAAATCAATAAGACAGAGCCACACCAAAATTTAGGGCTGCACTGCTTACAAGAACCTCAACTTGGGTACACCTTAAATATCCCAGGAAATATAAAATTGGTTCAAAATATTGTGGTACTTACGTACGATGGAATATCCCTCAGCCATGAAATCAATGTCATAAGACCAGTAGCAGCAAAATGAGTGGATTCCGGTTCGATGATTCTAAGTGAAATAAGTCACACAGAAAAAAGCAACTTATCATAAGATATCACTTATGAAGATCCTGTAAACATGGCTACACTTGAACTTAGCTAGGAAGGAGAACAGAGTCTCACATTTGGAAAACACTCTTATGCCTGCTTAAGGGGGAAGGAGAGGTGGGTGATGCATAAAACCAGAGTTTGATATAAGCACAGGTACCGTTCCAAAAACCAACTATGGAATAGACAAGACCTACACCTTCCTCAGTGAAAGGGACTCAAAACCCCATATTTCCCGCAGAAGAATATATCTGACTAGTAAGAATCTTAAAACCTATGTATTGATATGTCTCTGTAAGGGAATCAAGTGTGTCTAGACTGGCATAAACATGGCAGCGAGAATCAGCTGAAATCCACTATCAAAACGAATTTCACAAACAAAACAAAAAAACAGGGAAATTCTTTACAATTCCTTCAGGGTCTCTGATGAAACCTGGAATAACCCTATCTACAAGGACAGCTGGATGTGGCATAAGGCTGGACCCTTGGGACTGAGAGGATTGGTGAGATTGGGTGAGCAAATGCAGACCCTTTAAAGCAATAATGCATGGCACCCACTCCTTGGGTCCCAACTCTCCAGGTTGAAGGGAATATTACTACAGCTATAACATGTACGGGAAACCTAGAGAATGGACACACTGTGAATACGAACGGTTTCTAAAACTCAAATAATAGTCCCTCTCCTGGTGCTCAGGTGTGACTTTCCAACTGATTTACTATCAATCTCAAAACTTGGAGAGACAGCCCCTTTAACCTCCTGGTTCGCACACATTGCCAATTTGGCAGAGGATGAAAGGGAAGAGGGAGAACCAATGAGAGAGTAGCTGTTAGGCATTTGGACGGGCACATGTCACTCTAATTTCACGGGAGGAAGAAGAATTAACCAAAGTCTCAGCCACCCACGGGGAACAAGTAGAGGTCCTGAACCAAAATTTTGGACTTGCGGTCAGCTCACAAAAAATGAGTTGAAAAATGGGGATCAGGGCACAGCAATTCACAAACTGGAAGAGTAATAAAGGACAACTATCATCCAAAAATCTGTTGAGGGAAGGCAACGAGGTGGACATGAAATCGAGGCAGAATAGCAGGAAACAGATTTCAAGAGGTATGTTGGAATCGCCTTTAAAGCACCAGAAGTGGGGCACAACTTCGACAATGATGCACTTGGCCAAAAAGGGCGTTTGCATTTTCTGCTGAATATTTTCAGGAGAAAATGCATACGACCTTTTTGGCCAAGCAAGCAAGCAGGCAATGCAAATCTGCACTACAAAGAAGTATCACTTCCCACCGGTCAAAAGGGACATCCGCAAAATGTGTAAAAACCAGAAAGGCAAGACAGGCCCTGGAGAACAGGGAGCATTGTTATGCTGATGGGCAGGATGTAAATTGCCAACTGCCTCTCTGGTGGAGTGAATTGTGTTCCCTAAAACAAGTAAACAACAGAGCTACAGAGCCAAGGGCACTTCCAGTCTAGGGAATATACCTTGGGAAAACTGAAAATCAATAAGACAGAGCCACCCCAACGTTTAGGGCTGCACTGCTTACAAGAACCTCAACATGGGTACACCTTAAATATCCCAGGAAATATAAAAATGGTTCAAAAAATTGTGGTACTTACGTACGATGGAATATCCCTCAGCCATGAAATCAATGTCATAAGACCAGTAGCAGCAAAATGAGTGGAATGAGGTTCGATGATTCTAAGTGAAATAAGTCACACAGAAAAAGCAAGTTATCATAAGATATCACTTACGAAGATCCTGTAAACATGGCTACACTTGAACTGAGCTAGGAAAGAGAACAGAGTCTCACATTTGGAAAACACTCTTATGCCTGCTTAAGGGGGAAGGAGAGGTGGGGTGATGCATAAAACCAGAGTTTGATATAAGCACAGGTACCGTTCCAAAAACCAACTATGGAATAGACAAGACCTACACCTTCCACAGTGAAAGGGACTCAAAACCCCATATTTCCCGCAGAAGAATATATCTGACTAGTAAGAATCTTAAAACCTATGTATTGATATGTCTCTGTAAGGGAATCAAGTGTCTAGACTGGCATAAACATGGCAGCGAGAATCAGCTGAAATCCACTATCAAAAGGAATTTCACAAACAAAACAAAAAAACAGGCAAATGCTTTACAATTCCTTCAGGGTCTCTGATGAAATCTGGAATGACCCTATCTACAACGACCGCTGGATGTGGCATAAGGCTGGACACTTGGGACTTAGAGGATTGGTGAGATTGGGTGAGCAAATGCAGACCTTGTAAACCAATAATGCATGGCACCCATTCCATGGGTCCCAACTCTGCGGGTTGAAGGGAATATTAATACAGCTATAACATGTACAGGAAACCTAGAGAATGGACACACTGTGAATACAAAAGGTTTCTAAAACTCAACGAATAGTCCCTCTCCTGGTGTTCCGGTTTGACTTTCCCACTGCTTTACTATCAATCTCCCAAATTGGAGAGACACCCCTTTTAACCTCCTGGTACACACACGTTGCCAATTTGGCAGAGGATGAAAGGAAAGGGGGAGAACCAATGACAGAGTAGCTGTTAGGCATTTAGACGGGCATATGTCACTCTAATTTCACGGTAGGAAGAAGAATTAACCAAAGTCTCAGCCTCCCACGGGGAACAAGTAGAGGTCCTGAACCAAAATTTTGGACGTGCGGTCAGCTCACAAAAAATAAGTTGAAAAATGGGGCTCAGGGCACAGCAATTCACAAACTGGAAGAGTAATAAAGGACAACTATCATCCAAAAATCTGTTGAGGGAAGGGAACGAGGCGGAGTTGAAATCGAGGCAGAATAGCAGGAAACAGATTGCAAGAGGTACGTTGGAATCGCCTTTAAAGCACAGGAAGAGTGGAACAACTTCGACAATGATGCACTTGGCCAAAAAGGGCGTATGCGTTTTCTCTTGAATATATTCAGGAGAAAACGCATACGCCCTTTTTGGCCAAGCAAGCAAGCGGGCAATGCAAATCTGCACTACAAAGAAGTATCACTTCCCACCGGTCAAAAGGGACATCTGCAAAATGTGTAAAAACCAGAAAGGCAAGACAGGCCCTGGAGAACAGGGAGCCTTTTTATGCTGATGGGCGGGATGTAAATTGCCAACTGCCTCTATGGAGGAGTGCATTGTGTTCCCTAAAACAAGTAAACAACAGAGCTACAGAGCCAAGGGCACTACCAGTCTAGGGAATATACCTTGGGAAAACTGAAAATCAATAAGACAGAGCCACCCCAAAATTTACGGCTGCACTGCTCACAATAACCTCAACTTCGGTACACCTTAAATATCCCAGGAAATATAAAAATGGTTCAAAAAATTGTGGTACTTACGTACGATGGAATATCCCTCAGCCATGAAATCAATGTCATAAGACCAGTAGCAACAAAATGTGTGGATTCTGTTATGATGATTCTAAGTGAAATAAGACACACAGAAAAAGAAATTTATCATAAGATATCACTTATGAAGAACCTGTAAACATGGCTACACTTGAACTTAGCTAGGAAAGAGAACAGAGTCTCACATTTGGAAAACACTATTATGCCTGCTTAAGGGGGAAGGAGAGGTGGGGTGATGCATAAAACCAGAGTTTCATATAAGCACACCTACCGTTCCGAAAACCAACTATGGAATAGACAAGACCTACACATTCCTCAGTGAAAGGGACTGAAAACCCCATATTTCCCACAGAAGAATATATCTGACTAGTAAGAATCTTAAAACCTATGTATTGATATGTCTCTGTAAGGGAATCAAGTGTGTCTAGACTGGCATAAACTTGGCAGCGAGAATCAGCTGAAACCCACTATCAAAAGGAATTTCACAAACAAAACAAAAAAAACAGGAAAATTCTTTACAATTCCTTCAGGGTCTCTGATGAAACCTGGAATGACCCTATCTACAACGACAGCTGGATGTGGCATAATGCTGGACACTTGGGACTGAGAGGATTGGTGAGATTGGGTGAGCAACTGCAGACCTTGTAAACCAGTAATGCATGGCACCCATTCCATGGGTCCCAACTCTGCGGGTTGAAGGGAATATTAATACAGCTATAACATATACAGGAAACCTAGAGAATGGACACACTGTGAATACAAAAGGTTTCTAAAACTCAACGAATAGTCCCTCTCCTGGTGTTCCGGTTTGACTTTCCAACTGCTTTACTATCAATCTCCCAACTTGGAGAGACACCACTTTTAACCTCCTGGTACACACACGTTGCCAATTTGGCAGAGGATGAAAGGAAAGGGGGAGAACCAATGACAGAGTAGCTGTTAGGCATTTAGACGGGCACATGTCACTCTAATTTCACGGGAGGAAGAAGAACTAACCAAAGTCTCAGCCTCCCACGGGTAAAAAGTAGAGGTCCTGAACCAAAATTTTGGACTTGCGGTCAGCACACAAAAAATGAGTTGAAAAATGGGGCTCAGGGCACAGCAATTCACAAACTGGAAGAGTAATAAAGGACAACTATCATCCAAAAATCTGTTGAGGGAAGGCAACGAGGCGGACTTGAAATCGAGGCAGAATAGCAGGAAACAGATTTCAAGAGGTATGTTGGAATCGCCTTTAAAGCACCAGAAGTGGGGCACAACTTCGACAATGATGCACTTGGCCAAAAAGGGCGTTTGCATTTTCTCCTGAATATATTCAGGAGAAAACGCATACGCCCTTTTTGGCCTAGCAAGCAAGCAGGCAATGCAAATCTGCACTACAAAGAAGTATCACTTCCCACCGGTCAAAAGGGACATCCGCAAAATGTGTAAAAACCAGAAAGGCAAGACAGGCCCTGGAGAACAGGGAGCATTGTTATGCTGATGGGCAGGATGTAAATTGCCAACTGCCTCTCTGGTGGAGTGAACTGTGTTCCCTAAAACAAGTAAACAACAGAGCTACAGAGCCAAGGGCACTTCCAGTCTAGGGAATATACCTTGGGAAAACTGAAAATCAATAAGCCAGAGCCACCCCAACGTTTAGGGCTGCACTGCTTACAAGAACCTCAACTTGGGTACACCTTAAATATCCCAGGAAATATAAAAATGGTTCAAAAAATTGTGGTACTTACGTACGATAGAATATCCCTCAGCCATGAAATCAATGTCATAAGACCAGTAGCAGCAAAATGAGTGGATTCAGGTTCGATGATTCTAAGTGAAATAAGTCACACAGAAAAAGCAACTTATCATAAGATATCACTTATGAAGATCCTGTAAACATGGCTACACTTGAACTGAGCTAGGAAAGAGAAGAGTGTCTCACATTTAGAAAACACTCTTATGCCTGCTTAAGGGGGAAGGAGAGGTGGGGTGATGCATAAAACCAGAGTTTGATATAAGCACAGGTACCGTTCCAAAAACCAACTATGGAATAGACAAGACCTACACCTTCCTCAGTGAAAGGGACTCAAAACTCCATATTTCCCGCAGAAGAATATATCTGACAAGTAAGAATCTTAAAACCTATGTATTGATATGTCTCTGTAAGGGAATCAAGAGTGTCTAGACTGGCATAAGCATGGCAGCGAGAATCAGCTCAAACCCACTATAAAAAGGAATTTCACAAACAAAACAAAGAAACAGGCAAATTCTTTCCAATTCCTTCAGGGTCTCTGATGAAACCTGGAATGACCCTATCTACAATGACAGCTGGATGTTACATAAGGCTGGACACGTGGCACTGAGAGGATTGGTGAGATTGGGTGAGCAAATGCAGACCCTTCAAAGCAATAATGCATGGCACACATTACATGCGTCCCAACTCTCCAAGTTGAAGGGGATATTACTACAACTATAACATGTACCGGAAACCTAGAGAATGGACACACTGTGAACAAGAAACGTTTCTAAAACTCAACTAATACTCCGTCTCCTGGTGCTCATGTTTGACACTGCAACTGCTTTACTATCAATCTCCCAACTTAGAGACAGCACATTTAACCCCCTTGTTGGCACACGTTGCCAATTTGGCACAGGATGAAAGGGAAGAGGGAGAACCAATGAGAGAGTAGCTGTTTGGCATTTGGACGGGCACATGTCACTCTAATTTCCCGGCAGGAAGAAGAATTAACCAAAGTCTCAGCCACCCACTGGGAACCCATATACGTCCTGAACCAAAATATTGGTCTTGCGTTCAGCTCACAAAAAACGAGTTGCAAAATGGGGCTCAGGGGCATAACAATTCACAAACTGGCAGAGTAATAAAGGACAACTATCATCCAAAAATCTGTTGAGGGAAGGCAGCGAGGTAGACTTGAAAGCTAGGCAGAATAGCAGGAAACAGATTTCAAGAGGTACGTTGGAATCGCCTTTAAAGCACAGGAAGAGGGGCACAACTTCGACAATGATGCACTTGGCCAAAAAGGGCGTATGCATTTTCTCCTGAATATATTTAGGAGAGAACTCATATGCCCGTTTTGGCCAAGCAAGCAAGCGGACAATGCAAATCTGCAATACAAAGAAGTATCTCTTCCCACCGGTACAAAAGGGACATCCACAAAATGTGTAAAAACCAGAAAGGCAAGACAGGCCCTGGAGAACAGGGAGCCTTGTTATGCTGATGGGCGGTATGTAAATTGCCAACTCCCTCTCTGGAGGAGTGCATTGTGTTCCCTAAAACAAGTAAACAACAGAGCTACAGAGCCAAGGGCACTTCCAGTCTAGGGAATAGACCTTGGGAAAACTGAAAATCAATAAGACAGAGCCACACCAAAATTTAGGGCTGCACTGCTTACAAGAACCTCAACTTGGGTACACCTTAAATATCCCAGGAAATATAAAATTGGTTCAAAATATTGTGGTACTTACGTACGATGGAATATCCCTCAGCCATGAAATCAATGTCATAAGACCAGTAGCAGCAAAATGAGTGGATTCCGGTTCGATGATTCTAAGTGAAATAAGTCACACAGAAAAAAGCAACTTATCATAAGATATCACTTATGAAGATCCTGTAAACATGGCTACACTTGAACTTAGCTAGGAAGGAGAACAGAGTCTCACATTTGGAAAACACTCTTATGCCTGCTTAAGGGGGAAGGAGAGGTGGGTGATGCATAAAACCAGAGTTTGATATAAGCACAGGTACCGTTCCAAAAACCAACTATGGAATAGACAAGACCTACACCTTCCTCAGTGAAAGGGACTCAAAACCCCATATTTCCCGCAGAAGAATATATCTGACTAGTAAGAATCTTAAAACCTATGTATTGATATGTCTCTGTAAGGGAATCAAGTGTGTCTAGACTGGCATAAACATGGCAGCGAGAATCAGCTGAAATCCACTATCAAAACGAATTTCACAAACAAAACAAAAAAACAGGGAAATTCTTTACAATTCCTTCAGGGTCTCTGATGAAACCTGGAATAACCCTATCTACAAGGACAGCTGGATGTGGCATAAGGCTGGACCCTTGGGACTGAGAGGATTGGTGAGATTGGGTGAGCAAATGCAGACCCTTTAAAGCAATAATGCATGGCACCCACTCCTTGGGTCCCAACTCTCCAGGTTGAAGGGAATATTACTACAGCTATAACATGTACGGGAAACCTAGAGAATGGACACACTGTGAATACGAACGGTTTCTAAAACTCAAATAATAGTCCCTCTCCTGGTGCTCAGGTGTGACTTTCCAACTGATTTACTATCAATCTCAAAACTTGGAGAGACAGCCCCTTTAACCTCCTGGTTCGCACACATTGCCAATTTGGCAGAGGATGAAAGGGAAGAGGGAGAACGAATGAGAGAGTAGCTGTTAGGCATTTGGACGGGCACATGTCACTCTAATTTCACGGGAGGAAGAAGAATTAACCAAAGTCTCAGCCACCCACGGGGAACAAGTAGAGGTCCTGAACCAAAATTTTGGACTTGCGGTCAGCTCACAAAAAATGAGTTGAAAAATGGGGATCAGGGCACAGCAATTCACAAACTGGAAGAGTAATAAAGGACAACTATCATCCAAAAATCTGTTGAGGGAAGGCAACGAGGTGGACATGAAATCGAGGCAGAATAGCAGGAAACAGATTTCAAGAGGTATGTTGGAATCGCCTTTAAAGCACCAGAAGTGGGGCACAACTTCGACAATGATGCACTTGGCCAAAAAGGGCGTTTGCATTTTCTGCTGAATATTTTCAGGAGAAAATGCATACGACCTTTTTGGCCAAGCAAGCAAGCAGGCAATGCAAATCTGCACTACAAAGAAGTATCACTTCCCACCGGTCAAAAGGGACATCCGCAAAATGTGTAAAAACCAGAAAGGCAAGACAGGCCCTGGAGAACAGGGAGCATTGTTATGCTGATGGGCAGGATGTAAATTGCCAACTGCCTCTCTGGTGGAGTGAATTGTGTTCCCTAAAACAAGTAAACAACAGAGCTACAGAGCCAAGGGCACTTCCAGTCTAGGGAATATACCTTGGGAAAACTGAAAATCAATAAGACAGAGCCACCCCAACGTTTAGGGCTGCACTGCTTACAAGAACCTCAACATGGGTACACCTTAAATATCCCAGGAAATATAAAAATGGTTCAAAAAATTGTGGTACTTACGTACGATGGAATATCCCTCAGCCATGAAATCAATGTCATAAGACCAGTAGCAGCAAAATGAGTGGAATGAGGTTCGATGATTCTAAGTGAAATAAGTCACACAGAAAAAGCAAGTTATCATAAGATATCACTTACGAAGATCCTGTAAACATGGCTACACTTGAACTGAGCTAGGAAAGAGAACAGAGTCTCACATTTGGAAAACACTCTTATGCCTGCTTAAGGGGGAAGGAGAGGTGGGGTGATGCATAAAACCAGAGTTTGATATAAGCACAGGTACCGTTCCAAAAACCAACTATGGAATAGACAAGACCTACACCTTCCACAGTGAAAGGGACTCAAAACCCCATATTTCCCGCAGAAGAATATATCTGACTAGTAAGAATCTTAAAACCTATGTATTGATATGTCTCTGTAAGGGAATCAAGTGTCTAGACTGGCATAAACATGGCAGCGAGAATCAGCTGAAATCCACTATCAAAAGGAATTTCACAAACAAAACAAAAAAACAGGCAAATGCTTTACAATTCCTTCAGGGTCTCTGATGAAATCTGGAATGACCCTATCTACAACGACCGCTGGATGTGGCATAAGGCTGGACACTTGGGACTTAGAGGATTGGTGAGATTGGGTGAGCAAATGCAGACCTTGTAAACCAATAATGCATGGCACCCATTCCATGGGTCCCAACTCTGCGGGTTGAAGGGAATATTAATACAGCTATAACAAGTACAGGAAACCTAGAGAATGGACACACTGTGAATACAAAAGGTTTCTAAAACTCAACGAATAGTCCCTCTCCTGGTGTTCCGGTTTGACTTTCCCACTGCTTTACTATCAATCTCCCAAATTGGAGAGACACCCCTTTTAACCTCCTGGTACACACACGTTGCCAATTTGGCAGAGGATGAAAGGAAAGGGGGAGAACCAATGACAGAGTAGCTGTTAGGCATTTAGACGGGCATATGTCACTCTAATTTCACGGTAGGAAGAAGAATTAACCAAAGTCTCAGCCTCCCACGGGGAACAAGTAGAGGTCCTGAACCAAAATTTTGGACGTGCGGTCAGCTCACAAAAAATAAGTTGAAAAATGGGGCTCAGGGCACAGCAATTCACAAACTGGAAGAGTAATAAAGGACAACTATCATCCAAAAATCTGTTGAGGGAAGGGAACGAGGCGGAGTTGAAATCGAGGCAGAATAGCAGGAAACAGATTTCAAGAGGTACGTTGGAATCGCCTTTAAAGCACAGGAAGAGTGGAACAACTTCAACAATGATGCACTTGGCCAAAAAGGGCGTATGCGTTTTCTCTTGAATATATTCAGGAGAAAACGCATACGCCCTTTTTGGCCAAGCAAGCAAGCGGGCAATGCAAATCTGCACTACAAAGAAGTATCACTTCCCACCGGTCAAAAGGGACATCTGCAAAATGTGTAAAAACCAGAAAGGCAAGACAGGCCCTGGAGAACAGGGAGCCTTTTTATGCTGATGGGCGGGATGTAAATTGCCAACTGCCTCTATGGAGGAGTGCATTGTGTTCCCTAAAACAAGTAAACAACAGACCTACAGAGCCAAGGGCACTACCAGTCTAGGGAATATACCTTGGGAAAACTGAAAATCAATAAGACAGAGCCACCCCAAAATTTACGGCTGCACTGCTCACAATAACCTCAACTTCGGTACACCTTAAATATCCCAGGAAATATAAAAATGGTTCAAAAAATTGTGGTACTTACGTACGATGGAATATCCCTCAGCCATGAAATCAATGTCATAAGACCAGTAGCAACAAAATGTGTGGATTCTGTTATGATGATTCTAAGTGAAATAAGACACACAGAAAAAGAAATTTATCATAAGATATCACTTATGAAGAACCTGTAAACATGGCTACACTTGAACTTAGCTAGGAAAGAGAACAGAGTCTCACATTTGGAAAACACTATTATGCCTGCTTAAGGGGGAAGGAGAGGTGGGGTGATGCATAAAACCAGAGTTTCATATAAGCACACCTACCGTTCCGAAAACCAACTATGGAATAGACAAGACCTACACATTCCTCAGTGAAAGGGACTGAAAACCCCATATTTCCCGCAGAAGAATATATCTGACTAGTAAGAATCTTAAAACCTATGTATTGATATGTCTCTGTAAGGGAATCAAGTGTGTCTAGACTGGCATAAACTTGGCAGCGAGAATCAGCTGAAACCCACTATCAAAAGGAATTTCACAAACAAAACAAAAAAAAACAGGAAAATTCTTTACAATTCCTTCAGGGTCTCTGATGAAACCTGGAATGACCCTATCTACAACGACAGCTGGATGTGGCATAATGCTGGACACTTGGGACTGAGAGGATTGGTGAGATTGGGTGAGCAACTGCAGACCTTGTAAACCAATAATGCATGGCACCCATTCCATGGGTCCCAACTCTGCGGGTTGAAGGGAATATTAATACAGCTATAACATATACAGGAAACCTAGAGAATGGACACACTGTGAATACAAAAGGTTTCTAAAACTCAACGAATAGTCCCTCTCCTGGTGTTCCGGTTTGACTTTCCAACTGCTTTACTATCAATCTCCCAACTTGGAGAGACACCACTTTTAACCTCCTGGTACACACACGTTGCCAATTTGGCAGAGGATGAAAGGAAAGGGGGAGAACCAATGACAGAGTAGCTGTTAGGCATTTAGACGGGCACATGTCACTCTAATTTCACGGGAGGAAGAAGAACTAACCAAAGTCTCAGCCTCCCACGGGTAAAAAGTAGAGGTCCTGAACCAAAATTTTGGACTTGCGGTCAGCACACAAAAAATGAGTTGAAAAATGGGGCTCAGGGCACAGCAATTCACAAACTGGAAGAGTAATAAAGGACAACTATCATCCAAAAATCTGTTGAGGGAAGGCAACGAGGCAGACTTGAAATCGAGGCAGAATAGCAGGAAACAGATTTCAAGAGGTATGTTGGAATCGCCTTTAAAGCACCAGAAGTGGGGCACAACTTCGACAATGATGCACTTGGCCAAAAAGGGCGTTTGCATTTTCTCCTGAATATATTCAGGAGAAAACGCATACGCCCTTTTTGGCCTAGCAAGCAAGCAGGCAATGCAAATCTGCACTACAAAGAAGTATCACTTCCCACCGGTCAAAAGGGACATCCGCAAAATGTGTAAAAACCAGAAAGGCAAGACAGGCCCTGGAGAACAGGGAGCATTGTTATGCTGATGGGCAGGATGTAAATTGCCAACTGCCTCTCTGGTGGAGTGAACTGTGTTCCCTAAAACAAGTAAACAACAGAGCTACAGAGCCAAGGGCACTTCCAGTCTAGGGAATATACCTTGGGAAAACTGAAAATCAATAAGCCAGAGCCACCCCAACGTTTAGGGCTGCACTGCTTACAAGAACCTCAACTTGGGTACACCTTAAATATCCCAGGAAATATAAAAATGGTTCAAAAAATTGTGGTACTTACGTACGATAGAATATCCCTCAGCCATGAAATCAATGTCATAAGACCAGTAGCAGCAAAATGAGTGGATTCAGGTTCGATGATTCTAAGTGAAATAAGTCACACAGAAAAAGCAACTTATCATAAGATATCACTTATGAAGATCCTGTAAACATGGCTACACTTGAACTGAGCTAGGAAAGAGAACATAGTCTCACATTTAGAAAACACTCTTATGCCTGCTTAAGGGGGAAGGAGAGGTGGGGTGATGCATAAAACCAGAGTTTGATATAAGCACAGGTACCGTTCCAAAAACCAACTATGGAATAGACAAGACCTACACCTTCCTCAGTGAAAGGGACTCAAAACTCCATATTTCCCGCAGAAGAATATATCTGACAAGTAAGAATCTTAAAACCTATGTATTGATATGTCTCTGTAAGGGAATCAAGAGTGTCTAGACTGGCATAAGCATGGCAGCGAGAATCAGCTCAAACCCACTATAAAAAGGAATTTCACAAACAAAACAAAGAAACAGGCAAATTCTTTCCAATTCCTTCAGGGTCTCTGATGAAACCTGGAATGACCCTATCTACAATGACAGCTGGATGTTACATAAGGCTGGACACGTGGCACTGAGAGGATTGGTGAGATTGGGTGAGCAAATGCAGACCCTTCAAAGCAATAATGCATGGCACACATTACATGCGTCCCAACTCTCCAAGTTGAAGGGGATATTACTACAACTATAACATGTACCGGAAACCTAGAGAATGGACACACTGTGAACAAGAAACGTTTCTAAAACTCAACTAATACTCCGTCTCCTGGTGCTCATGTTTGACACTGCAACTGCTTTACTATCAATCTCCCAACTTAGAGACAGCACATTTAACCCCCTTGTTGGCACACGTTGCCAATTTGGCACAGGATGAAAGGGAAGAGGGAGAACCAATGAGAGAGTAGCTGTTTGGCATTTGGACGGGCACATGTCACTCTAATTTCCCGGCAGGAAGAAGAATTAACCAAAGTCTCAGCCACCCACCGGGAACCCATATACGTCCTGAACCAAAATATTGGTCTTGCGTTCAGCTCACAAAAAACGAGTTGCAAAATGGGGCTCAGGGGCACAACAATTCACAAACTGGCAGAGTAATAAAGGACAACTATCATCCAAAAATCTGTTGAGGGAAGGCAGCGAGGTAGACTTGAAAGCTAGGCAGAATAGCAGGAAACAGATTTCAAGAGGTACGTTGGAATCGCCTTTAAAGCACAGGAAGAGGGGCACAACTTCGACAATGATGCACTTGGCCAAAAAGGGCGTATGCATTTTCTCCTGAATATATTTAGGAGAGAACTCATATGCCCGTTTTGGCCAAGCAAGCAAGCGGACAATGCAAATCTGCAATACAAAGAAGTATCTCTTCCCACCGGTACAAAAGGGACATCCACAAAATGTGTAAAAACCAGAAAGGCAAGACAGGCCCTGGAGAACAGGGAGCCTTGTTATGCTGATGGGCGGGATGTAAATTGCCAACTCCCTCTCTGGAGGAGTGCATTGTGTTCCCTAAAACAAGTAAACAACAGAGCTACAGAGCCAAGGGCACTTCCAGTCTAGGGAATATACCTTGGGAAAACTGAAAATCAATAAGACAGAGCCACACCAAAATTTAGGGCTGCACTGCTTACAAGAACCTCAACTTGGGTACACCTTAAATATCCCAGGAAATATAAAATTGGTTCAAAATATTGTGGTACTTACGTACGATGGAATATCCCTCAGCCATGAAATCAATGTCATAAGACCAGTAGCAGCAAAATGAGTGGATTCCGGTTCGATGATTCTAAGTGAAATAAGTCACACAGAAAAAAGCAACTTATCATAAGATATCACTTATGAAGATCCTGTAAACATGGCTACACTTGAACTTAGCTAGGAAGGAGAACAGAGTCTCACATTTGGAAAACACTCTTATGCCTGCTTAAGGGGGAAGGAGAGGTGGGTGATGCATAAAACCAGAGTTTGATATAAGCACAGGTACCGTTCCAAAAACCAACTATGGAATAGACAAGACCTACACCTTCCTCAGTGAAAGGGACTCAAAACCCCATATTTCCCGCAGAAGAATATATCTGACTAGTAAGAATCTTAAAACCTATGTATTGATATGTCTCTGTAAGGGAATCAAGTGTGTCTAGACTGGCATAAACATGGCAGCGAGAATCAGCTGAAATCCACTATCAAAACGAATTTCACAAACAAAACAAAAAAACAGGGAAATTCTTTACAATTCCTTCAGGGTCTCTGATGAAACCTGGAATAACCCTATCTACAAGGACAGCTGGATGTGGCATAAGGCTGGACCCTTGGGACTGAGAGGATTGGTGAGATTGGGTGAGCAAATGCAGACCCTTTAAAGCAATAATGCATGGCACCCACTCCTTGGGTCCCAACTCTCCAGGTTGAAGGGAATATTACTACAGCTATAACATGTACGGGAAACCTAGAGAATGGACACACTGTGAATACGAACGGTTTCTAAAACTCAAATAATAGTCCCTCTCCTGGTGCTCAGGTGTGACTTTCCAACTGATTTACTATCAATCTCAAAACTTGGAGAGACAGCCCCTTTAACCTCCTGGTTCGCACACATTGCCAATTTGGCAGAGGATGAAAGGGAAGAGGGAGAACCAATGAGAGAGTAGCTGTTAGGCATTTGGACGGGCACATGTCACTCTAATTTCACGGGAGGAAGAAGAATTAACCAAAGTCTCAGCCACCCACGGGGAACAAGTAGAGGTCCTGAACCAAAATTTTGGACTTGCGGTCAGCTCACAAAAAATGAGTTGAAAAATGGGGATCAGGGCACAGCAATTCACAAACTGGAAGAGTAATAAAGGACAACTATCATCCAAAAATCTGTTGAGGGAAGGCAACGAGGTGGACATGAAATCGAGGCAGAATAGCAGGAAACAGATTTCAAGAGGTATGTTGGAATCGCCTTTAAAGCACCAGAAGTGGGGCACAACTTCGACAATGATGCACTTGGCCAAAAAGGGCGTTTGCATTTTCTGCTGAATATTTTCAGGAGAAAATGCATACGACCTTTTTGGCCAAGCAAGCAAGCAGGCAATGCAAATCTGCACTACAAAGAAGTATCACTTCCCACCGGTCAAAAGGGACATCCGCAAAATGTGTAAAAACCAGAAAGGCAAGACAGGCCCTGGAGAACAGGGAGCATTGTTATGCTGATGGGCAGGATGTAAATTGCCAACTGCCTCTCTGGTGGAGTGAATTGTGTTCCCTAAAACAAGTAAACAACAGAGCTACAGAGCCAAGGGCACTTCCAGTCTAGGGAATATACCTTGGGAAAACTGAAAATCAATAAGACAGAGCCACCCCAACGTTTAGGGCTGCACTGCTTACAAGAACCTCAACATGGGTACACCTTAAATATCCCAGGAAATATAAAAATGGTTCAAAAAATTGTGGTACTTACGTACGATGGAATATCCCTCAGCCATGAAATCAATGTCATAAGACCAGTAGCAGCAAAATGAGTGGAATGAGGTTCGATGATTCTAAGTGAAATAAGTCACACAGAAAAAGCAAGTTATCATAAGATATCACTTACGAAGATCCTGTAAACATGGCTACACTTGAACTGAGCTAGGAAAGAGAACAGAGTCTCACATTTGGAAAACACTCTTATGCCTGCTTAAGGGGGAAGGAGAGGTGGGGTGATGCATAAAACCAGAGTTTGATATAAGCACAGGTACCGTTCCAAAAACCAACTATGGAATAGACAAGACCTACACCTTCCACAGTGAAAGGGACTCAAAACCCCATATTTCCCGCAGAAGCATATATCTGACTAGTAAGAATCTTAAAACCTATGTATTGATATGTCTCTGTAAGGGAATCAAGTGTCTAGACTGGCATAAACATGGCAGCGAGAATCAGCTGAAATCCACTATCAAAAGGAATTTCACAAACAAAACAAAAAAACAGGCAAATGCTTTACAATTCCTTCAGGGTCTCTGATGAAATCTGGAATGACCCTATCTACAACGACCGCTGGATGTGGCATAAGGCTGGACACTTGGGACTTAGAGGATTGGTGAGATTGGGTGAGCAAATGCAGACCTTGTAAACCAATAATGCATGGCACCCATTCCATGGGTCCCAACTCTGCGGGTTGAAGGGAATATTAATACAGCTATAACATGTACAGGAAACCTAGAGAATGGACACACTGTGAATACAAAAGGTTTCTAAAACTCAACGAATAGTCCCTCTCCTGGTGTTCCGGTTTGACTTTCCCACTGCTTTACTATCAATCTCCCAAATTGGAGAGACACCCCTTTTAACCTCCTGGTACACACACGTTGCCAATTTGGCAGAGGATGAAAGGAAAGGGGGAGAACCAATGACAGAGTAGCTGTTAGGCATTTAGACGGGCATATGTCACTCTAATTTCACGGTAGGAAGAAGAATTAACCAAAGTCTCAGCCTCCCACGGGGAACAAGTAGAGGTCCTGAACCAAAATTTTGGACGTGCGGTCAGCTCACAAAAAATAAGTTGAAAAATGGGGCTCAGGGCACAGCAATTCACAAACTGGAAGAGTAATAAAGGACAACTATCATCCAAAAATCTGTTGAGGGAAGGGAACGAGGCGGAGTTGAAATCGAGGCAGAATAGCAGGAAACAGATTGCAAGAGGTACGTTGGAATCGCCTTTAAAGCACAGGAAGAGTGGAACAACTTCGACAATGATGCACTTGGCCAAAAAGGGCGTATGCGTTTTCTCTTGAATATATTCAGGAGAAAACGCATACGCCCTTTTTGGCCAAGCAAGCAAGCGGGCAATGCAAATCTGCACTACAAAGAAGTATCACTTCCCACCGGTCAAAAGGGACATCCGCAAAATGTGTAAAAACCAGAAAGGCAAGACAGGCCCTGGAGAACAGGGAGCCTTTTTATGCTGATGGGCGGGATGTAAATTCCCAACTGCCTCTATGGAGGAGTGCATTGTGTTCCCTAAAACAAGTAAACAACAGAGCTACACAGCCAAGGGCACTACCAGTCTAGGGAATATACCTTGGGAAAACTGAAAATCAATAAGACAGAGCCACCCCAAAATTTACGTCTGCACTGCTCACAATAACCTCAACTTCGGTACACCTTAAATATCCCAGGAAATATAAAAATGGTTCAAAAAATTGTGGTACTTACGTATGATGGAATATCCCTCAGCCATGAAAACAATGTCATAAGACCAGTAGCAACAAAATGAGTGGATTCTTTTATGATGATTCTAAGTGAAATAAGACACACAGAAAAAGAAATTTATCATAAGATATCACTTATGAAGAACCTGTAAACATGGCTACACTTGAACTTAGCTAGGAAAGAGAACAGAGTCTCACATTTGGAAAACACTCTTATGCCTGCTTAAGGGGGAAGGAGAGGTGGGGTGATGCATAAAACCAGAGTTTCATATAAGCACACCTACCGTTCCGAAAACCAACTATGGAATAGACAAGACCTACACATTCCTCAGTGAAAGGGACTGAAAACCCCATATTTCCCGCAGAAGAATATATCTGACTAGTAAGAATCTTAAAACCTATGTATTGATATGTCTCTGTAAGGGAATCAAGTGTGTCTAGACTGGCATAAACTTGGCAGCGAGAATCAGCTGAAACCCACTATCAAAAGGAATTTCACAAACAAACCAAAAAAACAGGGAAATTCTTTACAATTCCTTCAGGGTCTCTGATGAAACCTGGAATGACCCTATCTACAACGACAGCTGGATGTGGCATAAGGCTGGACACTTGGGACTGAGAGGATTGGTGAGATTGGGTGAGCAAATGCAGACCTCGTAAACCAATAATGCATGGCACCCATTCCATGGGTCCCAACTCTGCGGGTTGAAGGGAATATTAATACAGCTATAACATGTACAGGAAACCTAGAGAATGGACACACTGTGAATACAAAAGGTTTCTAAAACTCAACGAATAGTCCCTCTCCTGGTGTTCTGGTTTGACATTCCAACTGCTTTACTATCAATCTCCCAACTTGGAGAGACACCACTTTTAACCTCCTGGTACACACACGTTGCCAATTTGGCAGAGGATGAAAGGAAAGGGGGAGAACCAATGACAGAGTAGCTGTTAGGCATTTAGACGGGCACATGTCACTCTAATTTCACGGGAGGAAGAAGAACTAACCAAAGTCTCAGCCTCCCACAGGTAAAAAGTAGAGGTCCTGAACCAAAATTTTGGACTTGCGTTCAGCACACAAAAAATGAGCTGAAAAATGGGGCTCAGGGCACAGCAATTCACAAACTGGAAGAGTAATAAAGGACAACTATCATCCAAAAATCTGTTGAGGGAAGGCAACGAGGCGGAGTTGAAATCGAGGCAGAATAGCAGGAAACAGATTTCAAGAGGTATGTTGGAATCGCCTTTAAAGCACAGGAAGAGGGGCACAACTTCGACAATGATGCACTTGGCCAAAAAGGGCGTATGCGTTTTCTCCTGAATATATTCAGGAGAAAATGCATACGCCCTTTTTGGCAAACCAAGCAAGCGGGCAATGCAAATCTGCAATACAAAGAAGTATCACTTCCCACCGGTCAAAAGGGACATCTGCAAAATGTGTAAAAACCAGAAAGGCAAGACAGGCCCTGGAGAACAGGGAGCATTGTTATGCTGATGGGGTGGATGTAAATTGCCAACTGCCTCTCTGGAGGAGTGCACTATGTTCCCTAAAACAAGTAAACAACAGAGCTACAGAGCCAAGGGCACTTCCAATCTAGGGAATATACCTTGGGAAAACTGAAAATCAATAAGCCAGAGCCACCGCAAAATTTAGGGCTGCACTGCTTACAAAAACCTCGACTTGGGTACACCTTAAATATCCCAGGAAATATAAAAATGGTTCAAAATTTTGTGGTACTTACGAACGATGGAATATCCCTCAGCCATGAAATCAATGTCATAAGACCAGTAGCAGCAAAATGGGTGGATTCAGGTACGATGATTCTAAGTGAAATAAGTCACACAGAAAAAGAAACTTATCATAAGATATCACTTATGAAGATCCTGTAAACATGGCTACACTTGAACTGAGTTAGGAAAGAGAACAGTGTCTCACATTTAGAAAACACTCTTATGCCTGCTTAAGGGGGAAGGAGAGGTGGGGTGATGTATAAAACCAGAGTTTGATATAAGCACAGGTACCGTTCCAAAAACCAACTATGGAATAGACAAGACCTACACCTTCCTCAGTGAAAGGGACTCAAAATCCCATATTTCCCGCAGAGGAATATATCTGACTAGTAAGAATCTTAAAACCTATGTATTGATATGTCACCGTAAGGGAATCAAGTGTGTCTAGACTGGCATAAACTTGGCAGCGAGAATCAGCTCAAACCCACTATAAAAAGGAATTTCAAAAACAAACCAAAGAACTGCATAATTCTTTAAAATTCCTTCAGGGTCTCTGATGAAACCTGGAATGACCCTATGTACAATGACAGCTGGATGTGGCATAAGGAGGGACACTTGACACTGAGACGATTGGTGAGATTGGGTGAGCAAATGCAGACCCTTTAAAGCACAAATGCCTGGCACCCATTCCATGGTTCCCAACTCTCCAGGTTAGAGGGAATATTACTACAGTTATAACATGTAAGGGAAACCTAGAGAACGGACACACTGTGAATATGAAAGGTTTCTAAAACTCAACGAATAGTCCCTCTCCTGGAGCCCCGGTTTGACTTTCCATATGCTTTACTATCAACCTCCCAACTTGGAGAGACAGCCCCTTTAACCACCTGGTTTCCACGGGTTGCCAATTTGGCAGAGGATGAAAGGGAAGAGGGAGAAACAATGAGAGAGTAGCTGTTAATCGTTTGCACGGGCACATATCACTGTAATTTCCCCGCCGGAAAAAAAATTAACCAAGGTGTCAGCCACCCACCGGGAACCAGTATAGGTCCTGAACCAAAATTTTGGGCTTGCGGTCAGCTCACAAAAAACGAGTTGAAAAATGGAGCTCAGGGGCACAGCAATTCACAAACTGACCGAGTAATAAAGGACAACTATCGTCCAAAAATCTGTTGAGGGTAGGCAACGAGGCGGACTTGAAAGCGAGGCAGAATAGCAGGAAACAGATTTCAAGAGGTACGTTGGAATCGACTTTAAGGCACAGGAAGAGGGGCACAACTTCGACAATGATGCACTTGGCCAAAAAGGGTGTATGCGATTTATCCTGAATATATTCAGGAGAAAACGCATACGCCCTTTTTGGCCAAGCAGGCAAGCGGGCAATGCAAATCTGCACTACAAAGAAGTATCACTTCCCACCGGTCAAAAGGGACATCCACAAAATGTGTAAAAACCAGAAAGGCAAGACAGGCCCTGGAGAACAGGAAGCCTTGTTATGCTGATGGGCAGGATGTAAATTGCCAACTGCCCCACTCGAGGAGTACATTGCGTTCCCTAAAACAAGGAAAAGAACAGAGCTACAGAGCCAAGGGCACTTCCAGTCTAGGGAATATACCTTGAGTAAACTGAAAATCAATAAGACAGAGCCACCCCAAAATTTAGGGCTGCACTGCTTACAAGGACCTCAACTTGGGTACACCTTAAATATCCCAGGAAATATAAAAATGGTTCAAAAAATTGTGGTACTTACGTACGATGGAATATCCCTCAGCCATGAAATCAATGTCATAAGACCAGTAGCAGCAAAATGGGTGGATTCAGGTACGATGATTCTAAGTGAAATAAGTCACACAGAAAAAGAAACTTATCATAAGATATCACTTATGAAGATCCTGTAAACATGGCTACACTTGAACTGAGTTAGGAAAGAGAACAGTGTCTCACATTTAGAAAACACTCTTATGGCTGCTTAAAGGGGAAGGAGAGGAGGGGTGATGCATAAAACCAGAGTTTGATATAAGCAGAGGTACCGTTCCAAAAACCAACTATGGAATAGACAAGACCTACACCTTCCTCAGTGAAAGGGACTCAAAACCCCATATTTCCCACAGAAGAATATATCTGACTAGTAAGAATCTTAAAACCTATGTATTGATATGTCTCCGTAAGGGAATCAAGTGATTCTAGACTGGCATAAACATGGCAGCGAGAATCCGCTCAAACCCACTATAAAAAGGAATTTCAAAAACAAAACAAAAAAACTGGGAAATTCCTTACAATTCCTTCAGGGTCTCTGATGAAACCTGGAAAGACCCTATCTACAACGACAGCTGGATGTGGCATAAGGCTGGACACTTGGGACTGAGAGGATTGGTGAGATTGGGTGAGCAAATGCAGACCCTTTAAAGCAATAATGCATGGCACCCATTCCATGGGTCCGAACTCTCCAGGTTGAAGGGAATATTACTACAGCTATAACATGTGCGGGAAACCTAGAGAACGGACACACTGTGAATACGAAAGGTTTCTAAAACTCAACGCATAGTCCCTCTCCTGGTGCTCCGGTTTGACTTTCCGTCTGCTTTACTATCAACCTCCCAACTTGGAGAGACAGCGCCTTTAACCTCTTGGTTCGCACAGGTTGCCAATTTGGCAGAGGATGAAAGGGAAGAGGGAGAACCAATGAGAGAGTAGCTGTTAGGCATTTGGACGGGCACATATCACTGTAATTTCCCGGCAGGAAGAAGAATTAACCAAATTCTCAGCCACCCACCGGGAACCAGTATAGGTCCTGAACCAAAATTTTGGACTTGCGGTCAGCTCACCAAAAACGAGTTGAAAAATGGAGCTCAGGGGCACAGCAATTCACAAACTGGCCGAGTAATAAAGGACAACTATCGTCCAAAAATCTGTTGAGGGAAGGCAACGAGGCGGACTTGAAAGCGAGGCAGAATAGCAGGAAACAGATTTCAAGAGGTACGTTGGAATCGCCTTTAAAGCACAGGAAGAGGGGCACAACTTCGACAATGATGCACTTGGCCAAAAAGGGCGTATGCGTTTTCTCCTGAATATATTCAGGAGAAAACGCATACGCCCTTTTTGGCCAAGCAAGCAAGCGGGCAATGCAAATCTGCACTACAAAGAAGTATCACTTCCCACCGGTCAAAAGGGACATCCACAAAATGTGTAAGAACAAGAAAGGCAAGACAGGCCCTGGAGAACAGGGAGCCTTGTTATGCTGATGGGCGGGATGTAAATTGCCAACTGCCTCTCTGGAGGAGTGCATTCTGTTCCCTAAAACAAGTAAAGAACAGAGCTACAGAGCCAAGGGCACTACCAGTCTAGGGAATATACCTTGGGAAAACTGAAAATCAATAAGACAGAGCCACCCCAAAATTTAGGGCTGCACTGCATACAAGGACCTCAACTTGGATACACCTTAAGTATCCCAGAAAATATAAACATGGTTCAAAAAATTGTGGTACTTACGTACGATGGAATATCCCTCAGCCATGAAATCAATGTCATAAGACCAGTAGCAGCAAAATGGGTGGATTCAGGTACGATGATTCTAAGTGAAATAAGTCACACAGAAAAAGAAACTTATCATAAGATATCACTTATGAAGATCCTGTAAACATGGCTACACTTGAACTGAGTTAGGAAAGAGAACAGTGTCTCACATTTAGAAAACACTCTTATACCTGCTTAAGGGGGAAGGAGAGGTGGGGTGATGCATAAAACCAGAGTTTGATATAAGCACAGGTACCGTTCCAAAAACCAACTATGGAATAGACAAGACCTACACCGTCCTCAGCGAAAGGGACTCAAAACCCCATATTTCCCGCAGAGGAAAATATCTGACTAGTAAGAATCTTAAAACCTATGTATTGATATGTCTCCGTAAGGGAATCAAGTGTGTCTAGACTGGCATAAACATGGCAGCGAGAATCAGCTCAAACCCACTATAAAAAGGAATTTCAAAAACAAAACAAAAAAACTGGGAAATTCTTTACAATTCCTTCAGGGTCTCTGATGAAGGCTAGAATGACCCTATCTACAACGACAGCTGGATGTGGCATAAGGAGGGACACTTGGGACTGAGACGATTGGTGAGATTGGGTGAGCAAATGCAGACCCTTTAAAGCAATAATGCATGGCACCCATTCCATGGGTCCGAACTCTCCAGGTTGAAGGGAATATTACTAGCTATAACATGTGCGGGAAACCTAGAGAACGGACACACTGTGAATACGAAAGGTTTCTAAAACTCAACGCATAGTCCCTCTCCTGGTGCTCCGGTTTGACTTTCCGTCTGCTTTACTATCAACCTCCCAACTTGGAGAGACAGCCCCTTTAACCTCTTGGTTCGCACAGGTTGCCAATTTGGCAGAGGATGAAAGGGAAGAGGGAGAACCAATGAGAGAGTAGCTGTTAGGCATTTGGACGGGCACATATCACTGTAATTTCCCGGCAGGAGGGAAGAATTAACCAAATTCTCAGCCACCCACCGGGAACCAGTATAGGTCCTGAACCAAAATTTTGGACTTGCGTTCAGCTCACCAAAAACGAGTTGAAAAATGGAGCTCAGGGGCACAGCAATTCACAAACTGGCCGAGTAATAAAGGACAACTATCGTCCAAAAATCTGTTGAGGGAAGGCAACGAGGCGGACTTGAAAGCGAGGCAGAATAGCAGGAAACAGATTTCAAGAGGTACGTTGGAATCACATTTAAAGCACAGGAAGAGGGGCACAACTTCGACAATGATGCACTTGGCCAAAAAGGGCGTATGCGTTTTCTCCTGAATATATTCAGGAGAAAACGCATACGCCCTTTTTGGCCAAGCAAGCAAGCGGGCAATGCAAATCTGCACTACAAAGAAGTATCACTTCCCACCGGTCAAAAGGGACATCCACAAAATGTGTAGAACAAGAAAGGCAAGACAGGCCCTGGAGAACAGGGAGCCTTGTTATGCTGATGGGTGGGATGTAAATTGCCAACTGCCTCTCTGGAGGAGTGCATTCTGTTCCCTAAAACAAGTAAAGAACAGAGCTACAGAGCCAAGGGCACTACCAGTCTAGGGAATATACCTTGGGAAAACTGAAAATCAATAAGACAGAGCCACCCCAAAATTTAGGGCTGCACTGCATACAAGGACCTCAACTTGGATACACCTTAAGTATCCCAGAAAATATAAACATGGTTCAAAAAATTGTGGTACTTACGTACGATGGAATATCCCTCAGCCATGAAATCAATGTCATAAGACCAGTAGCAGCAAAATGGGTGGATTCAGGTACGATGATTCTAAGTGAAATAAGTCACACAGAAAAAGAAACTTATCATAAGATATCACTTATGAAGATCCTGTAAACATGGCTACACTTGAACTGAGTTAGGAAAGAGAACAGTGTCTCACATTTAGAAAACACTCTTATACCTGCTTAAGGGGGAAGGAGAGGTGGGGTGATGCATAAAACCAGAGTTTGATATAAGCACAGGTACCGTTCCAAAAACCAACTATGGAATAGACAAGACCTACACCGTCCTCAGCGAAAGGGACTCAAAACCCCATATTTCCCGCAGAGGAAAATATCTGACTAGTAAGAATCTTAAAACCTATGTATTGATATGTCTCCGTAAGGGAATCAAGTGTGTCTAGACTGGCATAAACATGGCAGCGAGAATCAGCTCAAACCCACTATAAAAAGGAATTTCAAAAACAAAACAAAAAAACTGGGAAATTCTTTACAATTCCTTCAAGGTCTCTGATGAAAGCTGGAATGACCCTATCTACAACGACAGCTGGATGTGGCATAAGGAGGGACACTTGGGACTGAGACGATTGGTGAGATTGGGTGAGCAAATGCACACCCTTTAAAGCAATAATGCATGGCTCCCATTCCATGGGTCCGAACTCTCCAGGTTGAAGGGAATATTACTACAGCTATAACATGTGCGGGAAACCTAGAGAACGGACCCACTGTGAATACGAAAGGTTTCTAAAACTCAACGAATAGTCCCTCTCCTGGTGCTCCGGTTTGACTTTCCGTCTGCTTTACTATCAACCTCCCAACTTGGAGAGACAGCCCCTTTAACCTCTTGGTTCGCACAGGTTGCCAATTTGGCAGAGGATGAAAGGGAAGAGGGAGAACCAATGAGAGAGTAGCTGTTAGGCATTTGGACGGGCACATATCACTGTAAATTCCCGGCAGGAAGAAGAATTAACCAAATTCTCAGCCACCCACCGGGAACCAGTATAGGTCCTGAACCAAAATTTTGGACTTGCGGTCAGCTCAACAAAAACGAGTTGAAAAATGGAGCTCAGGGGCACAGCAATTCACAAACTGGCCGAGTAATAAAGGACAACTATCGTCCAAAAATCTGTTGAGGGAAGGCAATGAGGAGGACTTGAAAGCGAGGCAGAATAGCAGGAAACAGATTTCAAGAGGTACGTTGGAATCGCCTTTAAAGCACAGGAAGAGGGGCACAACTTCGACAATGATGAACTTGGCCAAAAAGGGCGTATGCGTTTTCTCCTGAATATATTCAGGAGAAAACGCATACGCCCTTTTTGGCCAAGCAAGCAAGCGGGCAATGCAAATCTGCACTACAAAGAAGTATCACTTCCCACCGGTCAAAAGGGACATCCACAAAATGTGTAAGAACAAGAAAGGCAAGACAGGCCCTGGAGAACAGGGAGCCTTGTTATGCTGATGGGTGGGATGTAAATTGCCAACTGCCTCTCTGGAGGAGTGCATTCTGTTCCCTAAAACAAGTAAAGAACAGAGCTACAGAGCCAAGGGCACTACCAGTCTAGGGAATATACCTTGGGAAAACTGAAAATCAATAAGACAGAGCCACCCCAAAATTTAGGGCTGCACTGCATACAAGGACCTCAACTTGGATACACCTTAAGTATCCCAGAAAATATAAACATGGTTCAAAAAATTGTGGTACTTACGTACGATGGAATATCCCTCAGCCATGAAATCAATGTCATAAGACCAGTAGCAGCAAAATGGGTGGATTCAGGTACGATGATTCTAAGTGAAATAAGTCACACAGAAAAAGAAACTTATCATAAGATATCACTTATGAAGATCCTGTAAACATGGCTACACTTGAACTGAGTTAGGAAAGAGAACAGTGTCTCACATTTAGAAAACACTCTTATACCTGCTTAAGGGGGAAGGAGAGGTGGGGTGATGCATAAAACCAGAGTTTGATATAAGCACAGGTACCGTTCCAAAAACCAACTATGGAATAGACAAGACCTACACCGTCCTCAGCGAAAGGGACTCAAAACCCCATATTTCCCGCAGAGGAAAATATCTGACTAGTAAGAATCTTAAAACCTATGTATTGATATGTCTCCGTAAGGGAATCAAGTGTGTCTAGACTGGCATAAACATGGCAGCGAGAATCAGCTCAAACCCACTATAAAAAGGAATTTCAAAAACAAAACAAAAAAACTGGGAAATTCTTTACAATTCCTTCAGGGTCTCTGATGAAGGCTGGAATGACCCTATCTACAACGACAGCTGGATGTGGCATAAGGAGGGACACTTGGGACTGAGACGATTGGTGAGATTGGGTGAGCAAATGCAGACCCTTTAAAGCAATAATGCATGGCACCCATTCCATGGGTCCGAACTCTCCAGGTTGAAGGGAATATTACTACAGCTATAACATGTGCGGGAAACCTAGAGAACGGACACACTGTGAATACGAAAGGTTTCTAAAACTCAACGCATAGTCCCTCTCCTGGTGCTCCGGTTTGACTTTCGGTCTGCTTTACTATCAACCTCCCAACTTGGAGAGACAGTCCCTTTAACCTCTTGGTTCGCACAGGTTGCCAGTTTGGCAGAGGATGAAAGGGAAGAGGGAGAACCAATGAGAGAGTAGCTGTTAGGCATTTGGACGGGCACATATCACTGTAATTTCCCGACAGGAAGAAGAATTAACCAAATTCTCAGCCACCCACCGGGAACCAGTATAGGTCCTGAACCAAAATTTTGGACTTGCGGTCAGCTCAACAAAAACGAGTTGAAAAATGGAGCTCAGGGGCACAGCAATTCACAAACTGGCCGAGTAATAAAGGACAACTATCGTCCAAAAATCTGTTGAGGGAAGGCAACGAGGCGGATTTGAAAGCGAGGCAGAATAGCAGGAAACAGATTTCAAGAGGTACGTTGGAATCGCCTTTAAAGCACAGGAAGAGGGGCACAACTTCGACAATGATGCACTTGGCCAAAAAGGGCGTATGCGTTTTCTCCTGAATATATTCAGGAGAAAACGCATACGCCCTTTTTGGCCAAGCAAGCAAGCGGGCAATGCAAATCTGCACTACAAAGAAGTATCACTCCCCACCGGTCAAAAGGGACATCCACAAAATGTGTAAGAACAAGAAAGGCAAGACAGGCCCTGGAGAACAGGGAGCCTTGTTATGCTGATGGGCGGGATGTAAATTGCCAACTGCCTCTCTGGAGGAGTGCATTCTGTTCCCTAAAACAAGTAAAGAGCAGAGTTACAGAGCCAAGGGCACTACCAGTCTAGGGAATATACCTTGGGAAAACTGAAAATCAATAAGACAGAGCCACCCCAAAATTTAAGGCTGCACTGCATACAAGGACCTCAACTTGGATACACCTTAAGTATCCCAGAAAATATAAACATGGTTCAAAAAATTGTGGTACTTACGTACGATGGAATATCCCTCAGCCATGAAATCAATGTCATAAGACCAGTAGCAGCAAAATGGGTGGATTCAGGTACGATGATTCTAAGTGAAATAAGTCACACAGAAAAAGAAACTTATCATAAGATATCACTTATGAAGATCCTGTAAACATGGCTACACTTGAACTGAGTTAGGAAAGAGAACAGTGTCTCACATTTAGAAAACACTCTTATACCTACTTAAGGGGGAAGGAGAGGTGGGGTGATGCATAAAACCAGAGTTTGATATAAGCACAGGTACCGTTCCAGAAACCAACTATGGAATAGACAAGACCTACACCGTCCTCAGCGAAAGGGACTCAAAACCCCATATTTCCCACAGAGGAAAATATCTGACTAGTAAGAATCTTAAAACCTATGTATTGATATGTCTCCGTAAGGGAATCAAGTGTGTCTAGACTGGCATAAACATGGCAGCGAGAATCAGCTCAAACCCACTATAAAAAGGAATTTCAAAAACAAAACAAAAAAACTGGGAAATTCTTTACAATTCCTTCAGGGTCTCTGATGAAAGCTGGAATGACCCTATCTACAACGACAGCTGGATGTGGCATAAGGAGGGACACTTGGGACTGAGACGGTTGGTGAGATTGGGTGAGCAAATGCAGACCCTTTAAAGCAATAATGCATGGCACCCATTCCATGGGTCCGAACTCTCCAGGTTGAAGGGAATATTACTACAGCTATAACATGTGCGGGAAACCTAGAGAACGGACACACTGTGAATACGAAAGGTTTCTAAAACTCAACGAATAGTCCCTCTCCTGGTGCTCCGGTTTGACTTTCCGTCTGCTTTACTATCAACCTCCCAACTTGGAGAGACAGCCCCTTTAACCTCTTGGTTCGCACAGGTTGCCAATTTGGCAGAGGATGAAAGGGAAGAGGGAGAACCAATGAGAGAGTAGCTGTTAGGCATTTGGACGGGCACATATCACTGTAATTTCCCGGCAGGAAGAAGAATTAACCAAATTCTCAGCCACCCACCGGGAACCAGTATAGGTCCTGAACCAAAATTTTGGACTTGCGGTCAGCTCACCAAAAATGAGTTGAAAAATGGAGCTCAGGGGCACAGCAATTCACAAACTGGCCGAGTAATAAAGGACAACTATCGTCCAAAAATCTGTTGAGGGAAGGCAACGAGGCGGACTTGAAAGCGAGGCAGAATAGCAGGAAACAGATTTCAAGAGGTACGTTGGAATCGCCTTTAAAGCACAGGAAGAGGGGCACAACTTCGACAATGATGCACTTGGCCAAAAAGGGCGTATGCGTTTTCTCCTGAATATATTCAGGAGAAAACGCATACGCCCTTTTTGGCCAAGCAAGCAAGCGGGCAATGCAAATCTGCACTACAAAGAAGTATCACTTCCCACCGGTCAAAAGGGACATCCACAAAATGTGTAAGAACAAGAAAGGCAAGACAGGCCCTGGAGAACAGGGAGCCTTGTTATGCTGATGGGCGGGATGTAAATTGCCAACTGCCTCTCTGGAGGAGTGCATTCTGTTCCCTAAAACAAGTAAAGAACAGAGCTACAGAGCCAAGGGCACTACCAGCCTAGGGAATATACCTTGGGAAAACTGAAAATCAATAAGACAGAGCCACCCCAAAATTTAGGGCTGCACTGCATACAAGGACCTCAACTTGGATACACCTTAAGTATCCCAGAAAATATAAACATGGTTCAAAAAATTGTGGTACTTACGTACGATGGAATATCCCTCAGCCATGAAATCAATGTCATAAGACCAGTAGCAGCAAAATGGGTGGATTCAGGTACGATGATTCTAAGTGAAATAACTCACACAGAAAAAGAAACTTATCATAAGATATCACTTATGAAGATCCTGTAAACATGGCTACACTTGAACTGAGTTAGGAAAGAGAACAGTGTCTCACATTTAGAAAACACTCTTATACCTGCTTAAGGGAGAAGGAGAGGTGGGGTGATGCATAAAACCAGAGTTTGATATAAGCACAGGTACCGTTCCAAAAACCAACTATGGAATAGACAAGACCTACACCGTCCTCAGCGAAAGGGACTCAAAACCCCATATTTCCCGCAGAGGAAAATATCTGACTAGTAAGAATCTTAAAACCTATGTATTGATATGTCTCCATAAGGGAATCATGTGTGTCTAGACTGGCATAAACATGGCAGTGAGAATCAGCTCAAACCCACTATAAAAAGGAATTTCAAAAACAAAACAAAAAAACTGGGAAATTCTTTACAATTCCTTCAGGGTCTCTGATGAAAGCTGGAATGACCCTATCTACAACGACAGCTGGATGTGGCATAAGGAGGGACACTTGGGACTGAGACGATTGGTGAGATTGGGTGAGCAAATGCAGACCCTTTAAAGCAATAATGCATGGCACCCATTCCATGGGTCCGAACTCTCCAGGTTGAAGGGAATATTACTACAGCTATAACATGTGCGGGAAACCTAGAGAACGGACACACTGTGAATACGAAAGGTTTCTAAAACTCAACGCATAGTCCCTCTCCTGGTGCTCCGGTTTGACTTTCCGTCTGCTTTACTATCAACCTCCCAACTTGTAGAGACAGCGCCTTTAACCTCTTGGTTCGCACAGGTTGCCAATTTGGCAGAGGATGAAAGGGAAGAGGGAGAACCAATGAGAGAGTAGCTGTTAGGCATTTGGACGGGCACATATCACTGTAATTTCCCGGCAGGAAGAAGAATTAACCAAATTCTCAGCCACCCACCGGGAACCAGTATAGGTCCTGAACCAAAATTTTGGACTTGCGGTCAGCTCACCAAAAACGAGTTGAAAAATGGAGCTCAGGGGCACAGCAATTCACAAACTGGCCGAGTAATAAAGGACAACTATCGTCCAAAAATCTGTTGAGGGAAGGCAACGAGGCGGACTTGAAAGCGAGGCAGAATAGCAGGAAACAGATTTCAAGAGGTACGTTGGAATCGCCTTTAAAGCACAGGAAGAGGGGCACAACTTCGACAATGATGCTCTTGGCCAAAAAAGGCGTATGCGTTTTCTCCTGAATATATTCAGGAGAAAACGCATACGCCCTTTTTGGCCAAGCAAGCAAGCGGGCAATGCAAATCTGCACTACAAAGAAGTATCACTTCCCACCGGTCAAAAGGGACATCCACAAAATGTGTAAGAACAAGAAAGGCAAGACAGGCCCTGGAGAACAGGGAGCCTTGTTATGCTGATGGGCGGGATGTAAATTGCCAACTGCCTCTCTGGAGGAGTGCATTCTGTTCCCTAAAACAAGTAAAGAACAGAGCTACAGAGCCAAGGGCACTACCAGCCTAGGGAATATATCTTGGGAAAAGTGAAAATCAATAAGACAGAGCCACCCCAAAATTTAGGGCTGCACTGCATACAAGGACCTCAACTTGGATACACCTTAAGTATCCCAGAAAATATAAACATGGTTCAAAAAATTGTGGTACTTACGTACGATGCAATATCCCTCAGCCATGAAATCAATGTCATAAGACCAGTAGCAGCAAAATGGGTGGATTCAGGTACGATGATTCTAAGTGAAATAAGTCACACAGAAAAAGAAACTTATCATAAGATATCACTTATGAAGATCCTGTAAACATGGCTACACTTGAACTGAGTTAGGAAAGAGAACAGTGTCTCACATTTAGAAAACACTCTTATACCTGCTTAAGGGGGAAGGAGAGGTGGGGTGATGCATAAAACCAGAGTTTGATATAAGCACAGGTACCGTTCCAAAAACCAACTATGGAATAGACAAGACCTACACCGTCCTCAGCGAAAGGGACTCAAAACCCCATATTTCCCACAGAGGAAAATATCTGACTAGTAAGAATCTTAAAACCTATGTATTGATATGTCTCCATAAGGGAATCATGTGTGTCTAGACTGGCATAAACATGGCAGCGAGAATCAGCTCAAACCCACTATAAAAAGGAATTTCAAAAACAAAACAAAAAAACTGGGAAATTCTTTACAATTCCTTCAGGGTCTCTGATGAAAGCTGGAATGACCCTATCTACAACGACAGCTGGATGTGGCATAAGGAGGGACACTTGGGACTGAGGCGATTGGTGAGATTGGGTGAGCAAATGCAGACCCTTTAAAGCAATAATGCATGGGACCCATTCCATGGGTCCGAACTCTCCAGGTTGAAGGGAATATTACTACAGCTATAACATGTGCGGGAAACCTAGAGAACGGACACACTGTGAATACGAAAGGTTTCTAAAACTCAACGCATAGTCCCTCTCCTGGTGCTCCGGTTTGACTTTCCGTCTGCTTTATTATCAACCTCCCAACTTGGAGAGACAGCGCCTTTAACCTCTTGGCTCGCACAGGTTGCCAATTTGGCAGAGGATGAAAGGGAAGAGGGAGAACCTATGAGAGAGTAGCTGTTAGGCATTTGGACGGGCACATATCACTGTAATTTCCCGGCAGGAAGAAGAATTAACCAAATTCTCAGCCACCCATCGGGAACCAGTATAGGTCCTGAACCAAAATTTTGGACTTGCGGTCAGCTCACCAAAAACGAGTTGAAAAATGGAGCTCAGGGGCACAGCAATTCACAAACTGGCCGAGTAATAAAGGACAACTATCGTCCAAAAATCTGTTGAGGGAAGGCAACGAGGCGGACTTGAAAGCGAGGCAGAATAGCAGGAAACAGATTTCAAGAGGTACGTTGGAATCGCCTTTAAAGCACAGGAAGAGGGGCACAACTTCGACAATGATGCACTTGGCCAAAAAGGGCGTATGCGTTTTCTCCTGAATATATTCAGGAGAAAACGCATACGCCCTTTTTGGCCAAGCAAGCAAGCGGGCAATGCAAATCTGCACTACAAAGAAGTATCACTTCCCACCGGTCAAAAGGGACATCCACAAAATGTGTAAGAACAAGAAAGGCAAGACAGGCCCTGGAGAACAGGGAGCCTTGTTATGCTGATGGGCGGGATGTAAATTGCCAACTGCCTCTCTGGAGGAGTGCATTCTGTTCCCGAAAACAAGTAAAGAACAGAGCTACAGAGCCAAGGGCACTACCAGCCTAGGGAATATACCTTGGGAAAAGTGAAAATCAATAAGACAGAGCCACCCCAAAATTTAGGGCTGCACTGCATACAAGGACCTCAACTTGGATACACCTTAAGTATCCCAGAAAATATAAACATGGTTCAAAAAATTGTGGTACTTACGTACGATGCAATATCCCTCAGCCATGAAATCAATGTCATAAGACCAGTAGCAGCAAAATGGGTGGATTCAGGTACGATGATTCTAAGTGAAATAAGTCACACAGAAAAAGAAACTTATCATAAGATATCACTTATGAAGATCCTGTAAACATGGCTACACTTGAACTGAGTTAGGAAAGAGAACAGTGTCTCACATTTAGAAAACACTCTTATACCTGCTTAAGGGGGAAGGAGAGGTGGGGTGATGCATAAAACCAGAGTTTGATATAAGCGCAGGTACCGTTCCAAAAACCAACTATGGAATAGACAAGACCTACACCGTCCTCAGCGAAAGGGACTCAAAACCCCATATTTCCCGCAGAGGAAAATATCTGACTAGTAAGAATCTTAAAACCTATGTATTGATATGTCTCCATAAGGGAATCATGTGTGTCTAGACTGGCATAAACATGGCAGCGAGAATCAGCTCAAACCCACTATAAAAAGGAATTTCAAAAACAAAACAAAAAAACTGGGAAATTCTTTACAATTCCTTCAGGGTCTCTGATGAAAGCTGGAATGACCCTATCTACAACGACAGCTGGATGTGGCATAAGGAGGGACACTTGGGACTGAGGCGATTGGTGAGATTGGGTGAGCAAATGCAGACCCTTTAAAGCAATAATGCATGGCACCCATTCCATGGGTCCGAACTCTCCAGGTTGAAGGGAATATTACTACAGCTATAACATGTGCGGGAAACCTAGAGAACGGACACACTGTGAATACGAAAGGTTTCTAAAACTCAACGCATAGTCCCTCTCCTGGTGCTCCGGTTTGACTTTCCGTCTGCTTTACTATCAACCTCCCAACTTGGAGAGACAGCCCCTTTAACCTCTTGGTTCGCACAGGTTGCCAATTTGGCAGAGGATGAAAGGGAAGAGGGAGAACCAATGAGAGAGTAGCTGTTAGGCATTTGGACGGGCACATATCACTGTAATTTCCCGGCAGGAAGAAGAATTAACCAAATTCTCAGCCACCCACTGGGAACCAGTATAGGTCCTGAACCAAAATTTTGGACTTGCGGTCAGCTCACCAAAACGAGTTGAAAAATGGAGCTCAGGGGCACAGCAATTCACAAACTGGCCGAGTAATAAAGGACAACTATCGTCCAAAAATCTGTTGAGGGAAGGCAACGAGGCGGACTTGAAAGCGAGGCAGAATAGCAGGAAACAGATTTCAAGAGGTACGTTGGAATCGCCTTTAAAGCACAGGAAGAGGGGCACAACTTCGACAATGATGCACTTGGCCAAAAAGGGCGTATGCGTTTTCTCCTGAATATATTCAGGAGAAAATGCATACGCCCTTTTTGGCCAAGCAAGCAAGCGGGCAATGCAAATCTGCACTACAAAGAAGTATCACTTCCCACCGGTCAAAAGGGACATCCACAAAATGTGTAAGAACAAGAAAGGCAAGACAGGCCCTGGAGAACAGGGAGCCTTGTTATGCTGATGGGCGGGATGTAAATTGCCAACTGCCTCTCTGGAGGAGTGCATTCTGTTCCCTAAAACAAGTAAAGAACAGAGCTACAGAGCCAAGGGCACTACCAGCCTAGGGAATATACCTTGGGAAAACTGAAAATCAATAAGACAGAGCCACCCCAAAATTTAGGGCTGCACTGCATACAAGGACCTCAACTTGGATACACCTTAAGTATCCCAGAAAATATAAACATGGTTCAAAAAATTGTGGTACTTACGTACGATGGAATATCCCTCAGCCATGAAATCAATGTCATAAGACCAGTAGCAGCAAAATGGGTGGATTCAGGTACGATGATTCTAAGTGAAATAAGTCACACAGAAAAAGAAACTTATCATAAGATATCACTTATGAAGATCCTGTAAACATGGCTACACTTGAACTGAGTTAGGAAAGAGAACAGTGTCTCACATTTAGAAAACACTCTTATACCTGCTTAAGGGGGAAGGAGAGGTGGGGTGATGCATAAAACCAGAGTTTGATATAAGCACAGGTACCGTTCCAAAAACCAACTATGGAATAGACAAGACCTACACCGTCCTCAGCGAAAGGGACTCAAAACCCCATATTTCCCGCAGAGGAAAATATCTGACTAGTAAGAATCTTAAAACCTATGTATTGATATGTCTCCGTAAGGGAATCATGTGTGTCTAGACTGGCATAAACATGGCAGCGAGAATCAGCTCAAACCCACTATAAAAAGGAATTTCAAAAACAAAACAAAAAAACTGGGAAATTCTTTACAATTCCTTCAGGGTCTCTGATGAAAGCTGGAATGACCCTATCTACAACGACAGCTGGATGTGGCATAAGGAGGGACACTTGGGACTGAGACGATTGGTGAGATTGGGTGAGCAAATGCAGACCCTTTAAAGCAATAATGCATGGCACCCATTCCATGGGTCCGAACTCTCCAGGTTGAAGGGAATATTACTACAGCTATAACATGTGCGGGAAACCTAGAGAACGGACACACTGTGAATACGAAAGGTTTCTAAAACTCAACGCATAGTCCCTCTCCTGGTGCTCCGGTTTGACTTTCCGTCTGCTTTACTATCAACCTCCCAACTTGTAGAGACAGCGCCTTTAACCTCTTGGTTCGCACAGGTTGCCAATTTGGCAGAGGATGAAAGGGAAGAGGGAGAACCAATGAGAGAGTAGCTGTTAGGCATTTGGACGGGCACATATCACTGTAATTTCCCGGCAGGAAGAAGAATTAACCAAATTCTCAGCCACCCACCGGGAACCAGTATAGGTCCTGAACCAAAATTTTGGACTTGCGGTCAGCTCACCAAAAACGAGTTGAAAAATGGAGCTCAGGGGCACAGCAATTCACAACCTGGCCGAGTAATAAAGGACAACTATCGTCCAAAAATCTGTTGAGGGAAGGCAACGAGGCGGACTTGAAAGCGAGGCAGAATAGCAGGAAACAGATTTCAAGAGGTACGTTGGAATCGCCTTTAAAGCACAGGAAGAGGGGCACAACTTCGACAATGATGCACTTGGCCAAAAAGGGCGTATGCGTTTTCTCCTGAATATATTCAGGAGAAAACGCATACGCCCTTTTTGGCCAAGCAAGCAAGCGGGCAATGCAAATCTGCACTACAAAGAAGTATCACTTCCCACCGGTCAAAAGGGACATCCACAAAATGTGTAAGAACAAGAAAGGCAAGACAGGCCCTGGAGAACATGGAGCCTTGTTATGCTGATGGGCGGGATGTAAATTGCCAACTGCCTCTCTGGAGGAGTGCATTCTGTTCCCTAAAACAAGTAAAGAACAGAGCTACAGAGCCAAGGGCACTACCAGCCTAGGGAATATACCTTGGGAAAAGTGAAAATCAATAAGACAGAGCCACCCCAAAATTTAGGGCTGCACTGCATACAAGGACCTCAACTTGGATACACCTTAAGTATCCCAGAAAATATAAACATGGTTCAAAAAATTGTGGTACTTACGTACGATGGAATATCCCTCAGCCATGAAATCAATGTCATAAGACCAGTAGCAGCAAAATGGGTGGATTCAGGTACGATGATTCTAAGTGAAATAAGTCACACAGAAAAAGAAACTTATCATAAGATATCACTTATGAAGATCCTGTAAACATGGCTACACTTGAACTGAGTTAGGAAAGAGAACAGTGTCTCACATTTAGAAAACACTCTTATACCTGCTTAAGGGGGAAGGAGAGGTGGGGTGATGCATAAAACCAGAGTTTGATATAAGCACAGGTACCGTTCCAAAAACCAACTATGGAATAGACAAGACCTACACCGTCCTCAGCGAAAGGGACTCAAAACCCCATATTTCCCGCAGAGGAAAATATCTGACTAGTAAGAATCTTAAAACCTATGTATTGATATGTCTCCGTAAGGGAATCAAGTGTGTCTAGACTGGCATAAACATGGCAGCGAGAATCAGCTCAAACCCACTATAAAAAGGAATTTCAAAAACAAAACAAAAAAACTGGGAAATTCTTTACAATTCCTTCAGGGTCTCTGATGAAAGCTGGAATGACCCTATCTACAACGACAGCTGGATGTGGCATAAGGAGGGACACTTGGGACTGAGACGATTGGTGAGATTGGGTGAGCAAATGCAGACCCTTTAAAGCAATAATGCATGGCACCCATTCCATGGGTCCGAACTCTCCAGGTTGAAGGGAATATTACTACAGCTATAACATGTGCGGGAAACCTAGAGAACGGACACACTGTGAATACGAAAGGTTTCTAAAACTTAACGCATAGTCCCTCTCCTGGTGCTCCGGTTTGACTTTCCGTCTGCTTTACTATCAACCTCCCAACTTGGAGAGACAGCCCCTTTATCCTCTTGGTTCGCACAGGTTGCCAATTTGGCAGAGGATGAAAGGGAAGAGGGAGAACCAATGAGAGAGTAGCTGTTAGGCATTTGGACGGGCACATATCACTGTAATTTCCCGGCAGGAAGAAGAATTAACCAAATTCTCAGCCACCCACCGGGAACCAGTATAGGTCCTGAACCAAAATTTTGGACTTGCGGTCAGCTCAACAAAAACGAGTTGAAAAATGGAGCTCAGGGGCACAGCAATTCACAAACTGGCCGAGTAATAAAGGACAACTATCGTCCAAAAATCTGTTGAGGGAAGGCAACGAGGCGGACTTGAAAGCGAGGCAGAATAGCAGGAAACAGATTTCAAGAGGTACGTTGGAATCGCCTTTAAAGCACAGGAAGAGGGGCACAACTTCGACAATGATGCACTTGGCCAAAAAGGGCGTATGCGTTTTCTCCTGAATATATTCAGGAGAAAACGCATACGCCCTTTTTGGCCAAGCAAGCAAGCGGGCAATGCAAATCTGCACTACAAAGAAGTATCACTTCCCACCGGTCAAAAGGGACATCCACAAAATGTGTAAGAACAAGAAAGGCAAGACAGGCCCTGGAGAACAGGGAGCCTTGTTATGCTGATGGGCGGGATGTAAATTGCCAACTGCCTCTCTGGAGGAGTGCATTCTGTTCCCTAAAACAAGTAAAGAACAGAGCTACAGAGCCAAGGGCACTACCAGCCTAGGGAATATACCTTGGGAAAAGTGAAAATCAATAAGACAGAGCCACCCCAAAATTTAGGGCTGCACTGCATACAAGGACCTCAACTTGGATACACCTTAAGTATCCCAGAAAATATAAACATGGTTCAAAAAATTGTGGTACTTACGTACGATGGAATATCCCTCAGCCATGAAATCAATGTCATAAGACCAGTAGCAGCAAAATGGGTGGATTCAGGTACGATGATTCTAAGTGAAATAAGTCACACAGAAAAAGAAACTTATCATAAGATATCACTTATGAAGATCCTGTAAACATGGCTACACTTGAACTGAGTTAGGAAAGAGAACAGTGTCTCACATTTAGAAAACACTCTTATACCTGCTTAAGGGGGAAGGAGAGGTGGGGTGATGCATAAAACCAGAGTTTGATATAAGCACAGGTACCGTTCCAAAAACCAACTATGGAATAGACAAGACCTACACCGTCCTCAGCGAAAGGGACTCAAAACCCCATATTTCCCGCAGAGGAAAATATCTGACTAGTAAGAATCTTAAAACCTATGTATTGATATGTCTCCTTAAGGGAATCAAGTGTGTCTAGACTGGCATAAACATGGCAGCGAGAATCAGCTCAAACCCACTATAAAAAGGAATTTCAAAAACAAAACAAAAAAACTGGGAAATTCTTTACAATTCCTTCAGGGTCTCTGATGAAAGCTGGAATGACCCTATCTACAACGACAGCTGGATGTGGCATAAGGAGGGACACTTGGGACTGAGACGATTGGTGAGATTGGGTGAGCAAATGCAGACCCTTTAAAGCAATAATGCATGGCACCCATTCCATGGGTCCGAACTCTCCAGGTTGAAGGGAATATTACTACAGCTATAACATGTGCGGGAAACCTAGAGAACGGACACACTGTGAATACGAAAGGTTTCTAAAACTCAACGCATAGTCCCTCTCCTGGTGCTCCAGTTTGACTTTCCGTCTGCTTTACTATCAACCTCCCAACTTGGAGAGACAGCCCCTTTAACCTCTTGGTTCGCACAGGTTGCCAATTTGGCAGAGGATGAAAGGGAAGAGGGAGAACCAATGAGAGAGTAGCTGTTAGGCATTTGGACGGTCACATATCACTGTAATTTCCCGGCAGGAAGAAAAATTAACCAAATTCTCAGCCACCCACCGGGAACCAGTATAGGTCCTGAACCAAAATTTTGGACTTGCGGTCAGCTCACCAAAAACGAGTTGAAAAATGGAGCTCAGGGGCACAGCAATTCACAAACTGGCCGAGTAATAAAGGACAACTATCGTCCAAAAATCTGTTGAGGGAAGGCAACGAGGCGGACTTGAAAGCGAGGCAGAATAGCAGGAAACAGATTTCAAGAGGTACGTTAGAATCGCCTTTAAAGCACAGGAAGAGGGGCACAACTTCGACAATGATGCACTTGGCCAAAAAGGGCGTATGCGTTTTCTCCTGAATATATTCAGGAGAAAACGCATACGCCCTTTTTGGCCAAGCAAGCAAGCGGGCAATGCAAATCTGCACTACAAAGAAGTATCACTTCCCACCGGTCAAAAGGGACATCCACAAAATGTGTAAGAACAAGAAAGGCAAGACAGGCCCTGGAGAACAGGGAGCCTTGTTATGCTGATGGGCGGGATGTAAATTGCCAACTGCCTCTCTGGAGGAGTGCATTCTGTTCCCTAAAACAAGTAAAGAACAGAGCTACAGAGCCAAGGGCACTACCAGTCTAGGGAATATACCTTGGGAAAACTGAAAATCAATAAGACAGAGCCACCCCAAAATTTAGGGCTGCACTGCATACAAGGACCTCAACTTGGATACACCTTAAGTATCCCAGAAAATATAAACATGGTTCAAAAAATTGTGGTACTTACGTACGATGGAATATCCCTCAGCCATGAAATCAATGTCATAAGACCAGTAGCAGCAAAATGGGTGGATTCAGGTACGATGATTCTAAGTGAAATAAGTCACACAGAAAAAGAAACTTATCATAAGATATCACTTATGAAGATCCTGTAAACATGGCTACACTTGAACTGAGTTAGGAAAGAGAACAGTGTCTCACATTTAGAAAACACTCTTATACCTGCTTAAGGGGGAAGGAGAGGTGGGGTGATGCATAAAACCAGAGTTTGATATAAGCACAGGTACCGTTCCAAAAACCAACTATGGAATAGACAAGACCTACACCGTCCTCAGTGAAAGGAACTCAAAACCCCATATTTCCCGCAGAGGAAAATATCTGACTAGTAAGAATCTTAAAACCTATGTATTGATATGTCTCCGTAAGGGAATCAAGTGTGTCTAGACTGGCATAAACATGGCAGCGAGAATCAGCTCAAACCCACTATAAAAAGGAATTTCAAAAACAAAACAAAAAAACTGGGAAATTCTTTACAATTCCTTCAGGGTCTCTGATGAAGGCTGGAATGACCCTATCTACAACGACAGCTGGATGTGGCATAAGGAGGGACACTTGGGACTGAGACGATTGGTGAGATTGTGTGAGCAAATGCAGACCCTTTAAAGCAATAATGCATGGCACCCATTCCATGGGTCCGAACTCTCCAGGTTGAAGGGAATATTACTACAGCTATAACATGTGCGGGAAACCTAGAGAACGGACACACTGTGAATACGAAAGGTTTCTGAAACTCAACGAATATTCCCTCTCCTGGTGCTCCGGTTTGACTTTCCGTCTGCTTTACTATCAACCTCCCAACTTGGAGAGACAGCCCCTTTAACCTCTTGGTTCGCACAGGTTGCCAATTTGGCAGAGGATGAAAGGGAAGAGGGAGATCCAATGAGAGAGTAGCTGTTAGGCATTTGGACGGGCACATATCACTGTAATTTCCCGGCAGGAAGATGAATTAACCAAATTCTCAGCCACCCACCGGGAACCAGTATAGGTCCTGAACCAAAATTTTGGACTTGCGGTCAGCTCACCAAAAACGAGTTGAAAAATGGAGCTCAGGGGCACAGCAATTCACAAACTGGCCGAGTAATAAAGGACAACTATCGTCCAAAAATCTGTTGAGGGAAGGCAACGAGGCGGACTTGAAAGCGAGGCAGAATAGCAGGAAACAGATTTCAAGAGGTACGTTGGAATCGCCTTTAAAGCACAGGAAGAGGGGCACAACTTCGACAATGATGCACTTGGCCAAAAAGGGCGTATGCGTTTTCTCCTGAATATATTCAGGAGAAAACGCATACGCCCTTTTTGGCCAAGCAAGCAAGCGGGCAATGCAAATCTGCACTACAAAGAAGTATCACTTCCCACCGGTCAAAAGGGACATCCACAAAATGTGTAAGAACAAGAAAGGCAAGACAGGCCCTGGAGAACAGGGAGCCTTGTTATGCTGATGGGCGGGATGTAAATTGCCAACTGCCTCTCTGGAGGAGTGCATTCTGTTCCCTAAAACAAGTAAAGAACAGAGCTACAGAGCCAAGGGCACTACCAGCCTAGGGAATATACCTTGGGAAAAGTGAAAATCAATAAGACAGAGCCACCCCAAAATTTAGGGCTGCACTGCATACAAGGACCTCAACTTGGATACACCTTAAGTATCCCAGAAAATATAAACATGGTTCAAAAAATTGTGGTACTTACGTACGATGGAATATCCCTCAGCCATGAAATCAATGTCATAAGACCAGTAGCAGCAAAATGGGTGGATTCTGGTACGATGATTCTAAGTGAAATAAGTCACACAGAAAAAGAAACTTATCATAAGATATCACTTATGAAGATCCTGTAAACATGGCTACACTTGAACTGAGTTAGGAAAGAGAACAGTGTCTCACATTTAGAAAACACTCTTATACCTGCTTAAGGGGGAAGGAGAGGTGGGGTGATGCATAAAACTAGAGTTTGATATAAGCACAGGTACCGTTCCAAAAACTAACTATGGAATAGACAAGACCTACACCGTCTTCAGTGAAAGGGACTCAAAACCCCATATTTCCCGCAGAGGAAAATATCTGACTAGTAAGAATCTTAAAACCTATGTATTGATATGTCTCCGTAAGGGAATCAAGTGTGTCTAGACTGGCATAAACATGGCAGCGAGAATCAGATCAAACCCACTATAAAGAGGAATTTCAAAAACAAAACAAAAAAACGGGGAAATTCTTTACAATTCCTTCAGGGTCTCTGATGAAAGCTGGAATGACCCTATCTACAACGACAGCTGGATGTGGCATAAGGAGGGACACTTGGGACTGAGACGATTGGTGAGATTGGGTGAGCAAATGCAGACCCTTTAAAGCAATAATGCATGGCACCCATTCCATGGGTCCGAACTCTCCAGGTTGAAGGGAATGTTACTACAGCTATAACATGTGCGGGAAACCTAGAGAACGGACACACTGTGAATACGAAAGGTTTCTAAAACTCAACGAATAGTCCCTCTCCTGGTGCTCCGGTTTGACTTTCCGTCTGCTTTACTATCAACCTCCCAACTTGGAGAGACAGCCCCTTTAACCTCTTGGTTTGCACAGGTTGCCAATTTGGCAGAGGATGAAAGGGAAGAGGGAGAACCAATGAGAGAGTAGCTGTTAGGCATTTGGACGGGCACATATCACTGTAATTTCCCGGCAGGAAGAAAAATTAACCAAATTCTCAGCCACCCACCGGGAACCAGTATAGGTCCTGAACCAAAATTTTGGACTTGCGGTCAGCTCACCAAAAACGAGTTGAAAAATGGAGCTCAGGGGCACAGCAATTCACAAACTGGCCGAGTAATAAAGGACAACTATCGTCCAAAAATCTGTTGAGGGAAGGCAACGAGGCGGACTTGAAAGCGAGGCAGAATAGCAGGAAACAGATTTCAAGAGGTACGTTGGAATCGCCTTTAAAGCACAGGAAGAGGGGCACAACTTCGACAATGATGCACTTGGCCAAAAAGGGCGTATGCGTTTTCTCCTGAATATATTCAGGAGAAAACGCATACGCCCTTTTTGGCCAAGCAAGCAAGCGGGCAATGCAAATCTGCACTACAAAGAAGTATCACTTCCCACCGGTCAAAAGGGACATCCACAAAATGTGTAAGAACAAGAAAGGCAAGACAGGCCCTGGAGAACAGGGAGCCTTGTTATGCTGATGGGCGGGATGTAAATTGCCAACTGCCTCTCTGGAGGAGTGCATTCTGTTCCCTAAAACAAGTAAAGAACAGAGCTACAGAGCCAAGGGCACTACCAGCCTAGGGAATATACCTTGGGAAAAGTGAAAATCAATAAGACAGAGCCACCCCAAAATTTAGGGCTGCACTGCATACAAGGACCTCAACTTGGATACACCTTAAGTATCCCAGAAAATATAAACATGGTTCAAAAAATTGTGGTACTTACGTACGATGGAATATCCCTCAGCCATGAAATCAATGTCATAAGACCAGTAGCAGCAAAATGGGTGGATTCTGGTACGATGATTCTAAGTGAAATAAGTCACACAGAAAAAGAAACTTATCATAAGATATCACTTATGAAGATCCTGTAAACATGGCTACACTTGAACTGAGTTAGGAAAGAGAACAGTGTCTCACATTTAGAAAACACTCTTATACCTGCTTAAGGGGGAAGGAGAGGTGGGGTGATGCATAAAACTAGAGTTTGATATAAGCACAGGTACCGTTCCAAAAACTAACTATGGAATAGACAAGACCTACACCGTCTTCAGTGAAAGGGACTCAAAACCCCATATTTCCCGCAGAGGAAAATATCTGACTAGTAAGAATCTTAAAACCTATGTATTGATATGTCTCCATAAGGGAATCAAGTGTGTCTAGACTGGCATAAACATGGCAGCGAGAATCAGATCAAACCCACTATAAAGAGGAATTTCAAAAACAAAACAAAAAAACGGGGAAATTCTTTACAATTCCTTCAGGGTCTCTGATGAAAGCTGGAATGACCCTATCTACAACGACAGCTGGATGTGGCATAAGGAGGGACACTTGGGACTGAGACGATTGGTGAGATTGGGTGAGCAAATGCAGACCCTTTAAAGCAATAATGCATGGCACCCATTCCATGGGTCCGAACTCTCCAGGTTGAAGGGAATGTTACTACAGCTATAACATGTGCGGGAAACCTAGAGAACGGACACACTGTGAATACGAAAGGTTTCTAAAACTCAACGAATAGTCCCTCTCCTGGTGCTCCGGTTTGACTTTCCGTCTGCTTTACTATCAACCTCCCAACTTGGAGAGACAGCCCCTTTAACCTCTTGGTTCGCACAGGTTGCCAATTTGGCAGAGGATGAAAGGGAAGAGGGAGAACCAATGAGAGAGTAGCTGTTAGGCATTTGGACGGGCACATATCACTGTAATTTCCCGGCAGGAAGAAGAATTAACCAAATTCTCAGCCACCCACCGGGAACCAGTATAGGTCCTGAACCAAAATTTTGGACTTGCGGTCAGCTCACCAAAAACAAGTTGAAAAATGGAGCTCAGGGGCACAGCAATTCACAAACTGGCCGAGTAATAAAGGACAACTATCGTCCAAAAATCTGTTGAGGGAAGGCAACGAGGCGGACTTGAAAGCGAGGCAGAATAGCAGGAAACAGATTTCAAGAGGTACGTTGGAATCGCCTTTAAAGCACAGGAAGAGGGGCACAACTTCGACAATGATGCACTTGGCCAAAAAGGGCGTATGCGTTTTCTCCTGAATATATTCAGGAGAAAACGCATACGCCCTTTTTGGCCAAGCAAGCAAGCGGGCAATGCAAATCTGCACTACAAAGAAGTATCACTTCCCACCGGTCAAAAGGGACATCCACAAAATGTGTAAGAACAAGAAAGGCAAGACAGGCCCTGGAGAACAGGGAGCCTTGTTATGCTGATGGGCGGGATGTAAATTGCCAACTGCCTCTCTGGAGGAGTGCATTCTGTTCCCTAAAACAAGTAAAGAACAGAGCTACAGAGCCAAGGGCACTACCAGTCTAGGGAATATACCTTGGGAAAACTGAAAATCAATAAGACAGAGCCACCCCAAAATTTAGGGCTGCACTGCATACAAGGACCTCAACTTGGATACACCTTAAGTATCCCAGAAAATATAAACATGGTTCAAAAAATTGTGGTACTTACGTACGATGGAATATCCCTCAGCCATGAAATCAATGTCATAAGACCAGTAGCAGCAAAATGGGTGGATTCAGGTACGATGATTCTAAGTGAAATAAGTCACACAGAAAAAGAAACTTATCATAAGATATCACTTATGAAGATCCTGTAAACATGGCTACACTTGAACTGAGTTAGGAAAGAGAACAGTGTCTCACATTTAGAAAACACTCTTATACCTGCTTAAGGGGGAAGGAGAGGTGGGGTGATGCATAAAACCACAGTTTGATATAAGCACAGGTACCGTTCCAAAAACCAACTATGGAATAGACAAGACCTACACCGTCCTCAGTGAAAGGGACTCAAAACCCCATATTTCCCGCAGAGGAAAATATCTGACTAGTAAGAATCTTAAAACCTATGTATTGATATGTCTCCGTAAGGGAATCAAGTGTGTCTAGACTGGCATAAACATGGCAGCGAGAATCAGCTCAAACCCACTATAAAAAGGAATTTCAAAAACAAAACAAAAAAACTGGGAAATTCTTTACAATTCCTTCAGGGTCTCTGATGAAAGCTGGAATGACCCTATCTACAACGACAGCTGGATGTGGCATAAGGAGGGACACTTGGGACTGAGACGGTTGGTGAGATTGGGTGAGCAAATGCAGACCCTTTAAAGCAATAATGCATGGCACCCATTCCATGGGTCCGAACTCTCCAGGTTGAAGGGAATATTACTACAGCTATAACATGTGCGGGAAACCTAGAGAACGGACACACTGTGAATACGAAAGGTTTCTAAAACTCAACGAATAGTCCCTCTCCTGGTGCTCCGGTTTGACTTTCCGTCTGCTTTACTATCAACCTCCCAACTTGGAGAGACAGCCCCTTTAACCTCTTGGTTCGCACAGGTTGCCAATTTGGCAGAGGATGAAAGGGAAGAGGGAGAACCAATGAGAGAGTAGCTGTTAGGCATTTGGACGGGCACATATCACTGTAATTTCCCGGCAGGAAGAAGAATTAACCAAATTCTCAGCCACCCACCGGGAACCAGTATAGGTCCTGAACCAAAATTTTGGACTTGCGGTCAGCTCACCAAAAATGAGTTGAAAAATGGAGCTCAGGGGCACAGCAATTCACAAACTGGCCGAGTAATAAAGGACAACTATCGTCCAAAAATCTGTTGAGGGAAGGCAACGAGGCGGACTTGAAAGCGAGGCAGAATAGCAGGAAACAGATTTCAAGAGGTACGTTGGAATCGCCTTTAAAGCACAGGAAGAGGGGCACAACTTCGACAATGATGCACTTGGCCAAAAAGGGCGTATGCGTTTTCTCCTGAATATATTCAGGAGAAAACGCATACGCCCTTTTTGGCCAAGCAAGCAAGCGGGCAATGCAAATCTGCACTACAAAGAAGTATCACTTCCCACCGGTCAAAAGGGACATCCACAAAATGTGTAAGAACAAGAAAGGCAAGACAGGCCCTGGAGAACAGGGAGCCTTGTTATGCTGATGGGCGGGATGTAAATTGCCAACTGCCTCTCTGGAGGAGTGCATTCTGTTCCCTAAAACAAGTAAAGAACAGAGCTACAGAGCCAAGGGCACTACCAGCCTAGGGAATATACCTTGGGAAAACTGAAAATCAATAAGACAGAGCCACCCCAAAATTTAGGGCTGCACTGCATACAAGGACCTCAACTTGGATACACCTTAAGTATCCCAGAAAATATAAACATGGTTCAAAAAATTGTGGTACTTACGTACGATGGAATATCCCTCAGCCATGAAATCAATGTCATAAGACCAGTAGCAGCAAAATGGGTGGATTCAGGTACGATGATTCTAAGTGAAATAACTCACACAGAAAAAGAAACTTATCATAAGATATCACTTATGAAGATCCTGTAAACATGGCTACACTTGAACTGAGTTAGGAAAGAGAACAGTGTCTCACATTTAGAAAACACTCTTATACCTGCTTAAGGGAGAAGGAGAGGTGGGGTGATGCATAAAACCAGAGTTTGATATAAGCACAGGTACCGTTCCAAAAACCAACTATGGAATAGACAAGACCTACACCGTCCTCAGCGAAAGGGACTCAAAACCCCATATTTCCCGCAGAGGAAAATATCTGACTAGTAAGAATCTTAAAACCTATGTATTGATATGTCTCCATAAGGGAATCATGTGTGTCTAGACTGGCATAAACATGGCAGTGAGAATCAGCTCAAACCCACTATAAAAAGGAATTTCAAAAACAAAACAAAAAAACTGGGAAATTCTTTACAATTCCTTCAGGGTCTCTGATGAAAGCTGGAATGACCCTATCTACAACGACAGCTGGATGTGGCATAAGGAGGGACACTTGGGACTGAGACGATTGGTGAGATTGGGTGAGCAAATGCAGACCCTTTAAAGCAATAATGCATGGCACCCATTCCATGGGTCCGAACTCTCCAGGTTGAAGGGAATATTACTACAGCTATAACATGTGCGGGAAACCTAGAGAACGGACACACTGTGAATACGAAAGGTTTCTAAAACTCAACGCATAGTCCCTCTCCTGGTGCTCCGGTTTGACTTTCCGTCTGCTTTACTATCAACCTCCCAACTTGTAGAGACAGCGCCTTTAACCTCTTGGTTCGCACAGGTTGCCAATTTGGCAGAGGATGAAAGGGAAGAGGGAGAACCAATGAGAGAGTAGCTGTTAGGCATTTGGACGGGCACATATCACTGTAATTTCCCGGCAGGAAGAAGAATTAACCAAATTCTCAGCCACCCACCGGGAACCAGTATAGGTCCTGAACCAAAATTTTGGACTTGCGGTCAGCTCACCAAAAACGAGTTGAAAAATGGAGCTCAGGGGCACAGCAATTCACAAACTGGCCGAGTAATAAAGGACAACTATCGTCCAAAAATCTGTTGAGGGAAGGCAACGAGGCGGACTTGAAAGCGAGGCAGAATAGCAGGAAACAGATTTCAAGAGGTACGTTGGAATCGCCTTTAAAGCACAGGAAGAGGGGCACAACTTCGACAATGATGCTCTTGGCCAAAAAAGGCGTATGCGTTTTCTCCTGAATATATTCAGGAGAAAACGCATACGCCCTTTTTGGCCAAGCAAGCAAGCGGGCAATGCAAATCTGCACTACAAAGAAGTATCACTTCCCACCGGTCAAAAGGGACATCCACAAAATGTGTAAGAACAAGAAAGGCAAGACAGGCCCTGGAGAACAGGGAGCCTTGTTATGCTGATGGGCGGGATGTAAATTGCCAACTGCCTCTCTGGAGGAGTGCATTCTGTTCCCTAAAACAAGTAAAGAACAGAGCTACAGAGCCAAGGGCACTACCAGCCTAGGGAATATATCTTGGGAAAAGTGAAAATCAATAAGACAGAGCCACCCCAAAATTTAGGGCTGCACTGCATACAAGGACCTCAACTTGGATACACCTTAAGTATCCCAGAAAATATAAACATGGTTCAAAAAATTGTGGTACTTACGTACGATGCAATATCCCTCAGCCATGAAATCAATGTCATAAGACCAGTAGCAGCAAAATGGGTGGATTCAGGTACGATGATTCTAAGTGAAATAAGTCACACAGAAAAAGAAACTTATCATAAGATATCACTTATGAAGATCCTGTAAACATGGCTACACTTGAACTGAGTTAGGAAAGAGAACAGTGTCTCACATTTAGAAAACACTCTTATACCTGCTTAAGGGGGAAGGAGAGGTGGGGTGATGCATAAAACCAGAGTTTGATATAAGCACAGGTACCGTTCCAAAAACCAACTATGGAATAGACAAGACCTACACCGTCCTCAGCGAAAGGGACTCAAAACCCCATATTTCCCACAGAGGAAAATATCTGACTAGTAAGAATCTTAAAACCTATGTATTGATATGTCTCCATAAGGGAATCATGTGTGTCTAGACTGGCATAAACATGGCAGCGAGAATCAGCTCAAACCCACTATAAAAAGGAATTTCAAAAACAAAACAAAAAAACTGGGAAATTCTTTACAATTCCTTCAGGGTCTCTGATGAAAGCTGGAATGACCCTATCTACAACGACAGCTGGATGTGGCATAAGGAGGGACACTTGGGACTGAGGCGATTGGTGAGATTGGGTGAGCAAATGCAGACCCTTTAAAGCAATAATGCATGGGACCCATTCCATGGGTCCGAACTCTCCAGGTTGAAGGGAATATTACTACAGCTATAACATGTGCAGGAAACCTAGAGAACGGACACACTGTGAATACGAAAGGTTTCTAAAACTCAACGCATAGTCCCTCTCCTGGTGCTCCGGTTTGACTTTCCGTCTGCTTTATTATCAACCTCCCAACTTGGAGAGACAGCGCCTTTAACCTCTTGGCTCGCACAGGTTGCCAATTTGGCAGAGGATGAAAGGGAAGAGGGAGAACCTATGAGAGAGTAGCTGTTAGGCATTTGGACGGGCACATATCACTGTAATTTCCCGGCAGGAAGAAGAATTAACCAAATTCTCAGCCACCCATCGGGAACCAGTATAGGTCCTGAACCAAAATTTTGGACTTGCGGTCAGCTCACCAAAAACGAGTTGAAAAATGGAGCTCAGGGGCACAGCAATTCACAAACTGGCCGAGTAATAAAGGACAACTATCGTCCAAAAATCTGTTGAGGGAAGGCAACGAGGCGGACTTGAAAGCGAGGCAGAATAGCAGGAAACAGATTTCAAGAGGTACGTTGGAATCGCCTTTAAAGCACAGGAAGAGGGGCACAACTTCGACAATGATGCACTTGGCCAAAAAGGGCGTATGCGTTTTCTCCTGAATATATTCAGGAGAAAACGCATACGCCCTTTTTGGCCAAGCAAGCAAGCGGGCAATGCAAATCTGCACTACAAAGAAGTATCACTTCCCACCGGTCAAAAGGGACATCCACAAAATGTGTAAGAACAAGAAAGGCAAGACAGGCCCTGGAGAACAGGGAGCCTTGTTATGCTGATGGGCGGGATGTAAATTGCCAACTGCCTCTCTGGAGGAGTGCATTCTGTTCCCGAAAACAAGTAAAGAACAGAGCTACAGAGCCAAGGGCACTACCAGCCTAGGGAATATACCTTGGGAAAAGTGAAAATCAATAAGACAGAGCCACCCCAAAATTTAGGGCTGCACTGCATACAAGGACCTCAACTTGGATACACCTTAAGTATCCCAGAAAATATAAACATGGTTCAAAAAATTGTGGTACTTACGTACGATGCAATATCCCTCAGCCATGAAATCAATGTCATAAGACCAGTAGCAGCAAAATGGGTGGATTCAGGTACGATGATTCTAAGTGAAATAAGTCACACAGAAAAAGAAACTTATCATAAGATATCACTTATGAAGATCCTGTAAACATGGCTACACTTGAACTGAGTTAGGAAAGAGAACAGTGTCTCACATTTAGAAAACACTCTTATACCTGCTTAAGGGGGAAGGAGAGGTGGGGTGATGCATAAAACCAGAGTTTGATATAAGCGCAGGTACCGTTCCAAAAACCAACTATGGAATAGACAAGACCTACACCGTCCTCAGCGAAAGGGACTCAAAACCCCATATTTCCCGCAGAGGAAAATATCTGACTAGTAAGAATCTTAAAACCTATGTATTGATATGTCTCCATAAGGGAATCATGTGTGTCTAGACTGGCATAAACATGGCAGCGAGAATCAGCTCAAACCCACTATAAAAAGGAATTTCAAAAACAAAACAAAAAAACTGGGAAATTCTTTACAATTCCTTCAGGGTCTCTGATGAAAGCTGGAATGACCCTATCTACAACGACAGCTGGATGTGGCATAAGGAGGGACACTTGGGACTGAGGCGATTGGTGAGATTGGGTGAGCAAATGCAGACCCTTTAAAGCAATAATGCATGGCACCCATTCCATGGGTCCGAACTCTCCAGGTTGAAGGGAATATTACTACAGCTATAACATGTGCAGGAAACCTAGAGAACGGACACACTGTGAATACGAAAGGTTTCTAAAACTCAACGCATAGTCCCTCTCCTGGTGCTCCGGTTTGACTTTCCGTCTGCTTTATTATCAACCTCCCAACTTGGAGAGACAGCGCCTTTAACCTCTTGGCTCGCACAGGTTGCCAATTTGGCAGAGGATGAAAGGGAAGAGGGAGAACCTATGAGAGAGTAGCTGTTAGGCATTTGGACGGGCACATATCACTGTAATTTCCCGGCAGGAAGAAGAATTAACCAAATTCTCAGCCACCCATCGGGAACCAGTATAGGTCCTGAACCAAAATTTTGGACTTGCGGTCAGCTCACCAAAAACGAGTTGAAAAATGGAGCTCAGGGGCACAGCAATTCACAAACTGGCCGAGTAATAAAGGACAACTATCGTCCAAAAATCTGTTGAGGGAAGGCAACGAGGCGGACTTGAAAGCGAGGCAGAATAGCAGGAAACAGATTTCAAGAGGTACGTTGGAATCGCCTTTAAAGCACAGGAAGAGGGGCACAACTTCGACAATGATGCACTTGGCCAAAAAGGGCGTATGCGTTTTCTCCTGAATATATTCAGGAGAAAACGCATACGCCCTTTTTGGCCAAGCAAGCAAGCGGGCAATGCAAATCTGCACTACAAAGAAGTATCACTTCCCACCGGTCAAAAGGGACATCCACAAAATGTGTAAGAACAAGAAAGGCAAGACAGGCCCTGGAGAACAGGGAGCCTTGTTATGCTGATGGGCGGGATGTAAATTGCCAACTGCCTCTCTGGAGGAGTGCATTCTGTTCCCGAAAACAAGTAAAGAACAGAGCTACAGAGCCAAGGGCACTACCAGCCTAGGGAATATACCTTGGGAAAAGTGAAAATCAATAAGACAGAGCCACCCCAAAATTTAGGGCTGCACTGCATACAAGGACCTCAACTTGGATACACCTTAAGTATCCCAGAAAATATAAACATGGTTCAAAAAATTGTGGTACTTACGTACGATGCAATATCCCTCAGCCATGAAATCAATGTCATAAGACCAGTAGCAGCAAAATGGGTGGATTCAGGTACGATGATTCTAAGTGAAATAAGTCACACAGAAAAAGAAACTTATCATAAGATATCACTTATGAAGATCCTGTAAACATGGCTACACTTGAACTGAGTTAGGAAAGAGAACAGTGTCTCACATTTAGAAAACACTCTTATACCTGCTTAAGGGGGAAGGAGAGGTGGGGTGATGCATAAAACCAGAGTTTGATATAAGCGCAGGTACCGTTCCAAAAACCAACTATGGAATAGACAAGACCTACACCGTCCTCAGCGAAAGGGACTCAAAACCCCATATTTCCCGCAGAGGAAAATATCTGACTAGTAAGAATCTTAAAACCTATGTATTGATATGTCTCCATAAGGGAATCATGTGTGTCTAGACTGGCATAAACATGGCAGCGAGAATCAGCTCAAACCCACTATAAAAAGGAATTTCAAAAACAAAACAAAAAAACTGGGAAATTCTTTACAATTCCTTCAGGGTCTCTGATGAAAGCTGGAATGACCCTATCTACAACGACAGCTGGATGTGGCATAAGGAGGGACACTTGGGACTGAGGCGATTGGTGAGATTGGGTGAGCAAATGCAGACCCTTTAAAGCAATAATGCATGGCACCCATTCCATGGGTCCGAACTCTCCAGGTTGAAGGGAATATTACTACAGCTATAACATGTGCGGGAAACCTAGAGAACGGACACACTGTGAATACGAAAGGTTTCTAAAACTCAACGCATAGTCCCTCTCCTGGTGCTCCGGTTTGACTTTCCGTCTGCTTTACTATCAACCTCCCAACTTGGAGAGACAGCCCCTTTAACCTCTTGGTTCGCACAGGTTGCCAATTTGGCAGAGGATGAAAGGGAAGAGGGAGAACCAATGAGAGAGTAGCTGTTAGGCATTTGGACGGGCACATATCACTGTAATTTCCCGGCAGGAAGAAGAATTAACCAAATTCTCAGCCACCCACTGGGAACCAGTATAGGTCCTGAACCAAAATTTTGGACTTGCGGTCAGCTCACCAAAACGAGTTGAAAAATGGAGCTCAGGGGCACAGCAATTCACAAACTGGCCGAGTAATAAAGGACAACTATCGTCCAAAAATCTGTTGAGGGAAGGCAACGAGGCGGACTTGAAAGCGAGGCAGAATAGCAGGAAACAGATTTCAAGAGGTACGTTGGAATCGCCTTTAAAGCACAGGAAGAGGGGCACAACTTCGACAATGATGCACTTGGCCAAAAAGGGCGTATGCGTTTTCTCCTGAATATATTCAGGAGAAAATGCATACGCCCTTTTTGGCCAAGCAAGCAAGCGGGCAATGCAAATCTGCACTACAAAGAAGTATCACTTCCCACCGGTCAAAAGGGACATCCACAAAATGTGTAAGAACAAGAAAGGCAAGACAGGCCCTGGAGAACAGGGAGCCTTGTTATGCTGATGGGCGGGATGTAAATTGCCAACTGCCTCTCTGGAGGAGTGCATTCTGTTCCCTAAAACAAGTAAAGAACAGAGCTACAGAGCCAAGGGCACTACCAGCCTAGGGAGTATACCTTGGGAAAACTGAAAATCAATAAGACAGAGCCACCCCAAAATTTAGGGCTGCACTGCATACAAGGACCTCAACTTGGATACACCTTAAGTATCCCAGAAAATATAAACATGGTTCAAAAAATTGTGGTACTTACGTACGATGGAATATCCCTCAGCCATGAAATCAATGTCATAAGACCAGTAGCAGCAAAATGGGTGGATTCAGGTACGATGATTCTAAGTGAAATAAGTCACACAGAAAAAGAAACTTATCATAAGATATCACTTATGAAGATCCTGTAAACATGGCTACACTTGAACTGAGTTAGGAAAGAGAACAGTGTCTCACATTTAGAAAACACTCTTATACCTGCTTAAGGGGGAAGGAGAGGTGGGGTGATGCATAAAACCAGAGTTTGATATAAGCACAGGTACCGTTCCAAAAACCAACTATGGAATAGACAAGACATACACCGTCCTCAGCGAAAGGGACTCAAAACCCCATATTTCCCGCAGAGGAAAATATCTGACTAGTAAGAATCTTAAAACCTATGTATTGATATGTCTCCGTAAGGGAATCATGTGTGTCTAGACTGGCATAAACATGGCAGCGAGAATCAGCTCAAACCCACTATAAAAAGGAATTTCAAAAACAAAACAAAAAAACTGGGAAATTCTTTACAATTCCTTCAGGGTCTCTGATGAAAGCTGGAATGACCCTATCTACAACGACAGCTGGATGTGGCATAAGGAGGGACACTTGGGACTGAGACGATTGGTGAGATTGGGTGAGCAAATGCAGACCCTTTAAAGCAATAATGCATGGCACCCATTCCATGGGTCCGAACTCTCCAGGTTGAAGGGAATATTACTACAGCTATAACATGTGCGGGAAACCTAGAGAACGGACACACTGTGAATACGAAAGGTTTCTAAAACTCAACGCATAGTCCCTCTCCTGGTGCTCCGGTTTGACTTTCCGTCTGCTTTACTATCAACCTCCCAACTTGGAGAGACAGCGCCTTTAACCTCTTGGTTCGCACAGGTTGCCAATTTGGCAGAGGATGAAAGGGAAGAGGGAGAACCAATGAGAGAGTAGCTGTTAGGCATTTGGACGGGCACATATCACTGTAATTTCCCGGCAGGAAGAAGAATTAACCAAATTCTCAGCCACCCACCGGGAACCAGTATAGGTCCTGAACCAAAATTTTGGACTTGCGGTCAGCTCACCAAAAACGAGTTGAAAAATGGAGCTCAGGGGCACAGCAATTCACAACCTGGCCGAGTAATAAAGGACAACTATCGTCCAAAAATCTGTTGAGGGAAGGCAACGAGGCGGACTTGAAAGCGAGGCAGAATAGCAGGAAACAGATTTCAAGAGGTACGTTGGAATCGCCTTTAAAGCACAGGAAGAGGGGCACAACTTCGACAATGATGCACTTGGCCAAAAAGGGCGTATGCGTTTTCTCCTGAATATATTCAGGAGAAAACGCATACGCCCTTTTTGGCCAAGCAAGCAAGCGGGCAATGCAAATCTGCACTACAAAGAAGTATCACTTCCCACCGGTCAAAAGGGACATCCACAAAATGTGTAAGAACAAGAAAGGCAAGACAGGCCCTGGAGAACATGGAGCCTTGTTATGCTGATGGGCGGGATGTAAATTGCCAACTGCCTCTCTGGAGGAGTGCATTCTGTTCCCTAAAACAAGTAAAGAACAGAGCTACAGAGCCAAGGGCACTACCAGCCTAGGGAATATACCTTGGGAAAAGTGAAAATCAATAAGACAGAGCCACCCCAAAATTTAGGGCTGCACTGCATACAAGGACCTCAACTTGGATACACCTTAAGTATCCCAGAAAATATAAACATGGTTCAAAAAATTGTGGTACTTACGTACGATGGAATATCCCTCAGCCATGAAATCAATGTCATAAGACCAGTAGCAGCAAAATGGGTGGATTCAGGTACGATGATTCTAAGTGAAATAAGTCACACAGAAAAAGAAACTTATCATAAGATATCACTTATGAAGATCCTGTAAACATGGCTACACTTGAACTGAGTTAGGAAAGAGAACAGTGTCTCACATTTAGAAAACACTCTTATACCTGCTTAAGGGGGAAGGAGAGGTGGGGTGATGCATAAAACCAGAGTTTGATATAAGCACAGGTACCGTTCCAAAAACCAACTATGGAATAGACAAGACCTACACCGTCCTCAGCGAAAGGGACTCAAAACCCCATATTTCCCGCAGAGGAAAATATCTGACTAGTAAGAATCTTAAAACCTATGTATTGATATGTCTCCGTAAGGGAATCAAGTGTGTCTAGACTGGCATAAACATGGCAGCGAGAATCAGCTCAAACCCACTATAAAAAGGAATTTCAAAAACAAAACAAAAAAACTGGGAAATTCTTTACAATTCCTTCAGGGTCTCTGATGAAAGCTGGAATGACCCTATCTACAACGACAGCTGGATGTGGCATAAGGAGGGACACTTGGGACTGAGACGATTGGTGAGATTGGGTGAGCAAATGCAGACCCTTTAAAGCAATAATGCATGGCACCCATTCCATGGGTCCGAACTCTCCAGGTTGAAGGGAATATTACTACAGCTATAACATGTGCGGGAAACCTAGAGAACGGACACACTGTGAATACGAAAGGTTTCTAAAACTTAACGCATAGTCCCTCTCCTGGTGCTCCGGTTTGACTTTCCGTCTGCTTTACTATCAACCTCCCAACTTGGAGAGACAGCCCCTTTAACCTCTTGGTTCGCACAGGTTGCCAATTTGGCAGAGGATGAAAGGGAAGAGGGAGAACCAATGAGAGAGTAGCTGTTAGGCATTTGGACGGGCACATATCACTGTAATTTCCCGGCAGGAAGAAGAATTAACCAAATTCTCAGCCACCCACCGGGAACCAGTATAGGTCCTGAACCAAAATTTTGGACTTGCGGTCAGCTCACCAAAAACGAGTTGAAAAATGGAGCTCAGGGGCACAGCAATTCACAAACTGGCCGAGTAATAAAGGACAACTATCGTCCAAAAATCTGTTGAGGGAAGGCAACGAGGCGGACTTGAAAGCGAGGCAGAATAGCAGGAAACAGATTTCAAGAGGTACGTTGGAATCGCCTTTAAAGCACAGGAAGAGGGGCACAACTTCGACAATGATGCACTTGGCCAAAAAGGGCGTATGCGTTTTCTCCTGAATATATTCAGGAGAAAACGCATACGCCCTTTTTGGCCAAGCAAGCAAGCGGGCAATGCAAATCTGCACTACAAAGAAGTATCACTTCCCACCGGTCAAAAGGGACATCCACAAAATGTGTAAGAACAAGAAAGGCAAGACAGGCCCTGGAGAACAGGGAGCCTTGTTATGCTGATGGGCGGGATGTAAATTGCCAACTGCCTCTCTGGAGGAGTGCATTCTGTTCCCTAAAACAAGTAAAGAACAGAGCTACAGAGCCAAGGGCACTACCAGCCTAGGGAATATACCTTGGGAAAAGTGAAAATCAATAAGACAGAGCCACCCCAAAATTTAGGGCTGCACTGCATACAAGGACCTCAACTTGGATACACCTTAAGTATCCCAGAAAATATAAACATGGTTCAAAAAATTGTGGTACTTACGTACGATGGAATATCCCTCAGCCATGAAATCAATGTCATAAGACCAGTAGCAGCAAAATGGGTGGATTCAGGTACGATGATTCTAAGTGAAATAAGTCACACAGAAAAAGAAACTTATCATAAGATATCACTTATGAAGATCCTGTAAACATGGCTACACTTGAACTGAGTTAGGAAAGAGAACAGTGTCTCACATTTAGAAAACACTCTTATACCTGCTTAAGGGGGAAGGAGAGGTGGGGTGATGCATAAAACCACAGTTTGATATAAGCACAGGTACCGTTCCAAAAACCAACTATGGAATAGACAAGACCTACACCGTCCTCAGCGAAAGGGACTCAAAACCCCATATTTCCCGCAGAGGAAAATATCTGACTAGTAAGAATCTTAAAACCTATGTATTGATATGTCTCCTTAAGGGAATCAAGTGTGTCTAGACTGGCATAAACATGGCAGCGAGAATCAGCTCAAACCCACTATAAAAAGGAATTTCAAAAACAAAACAAAAAAACTGGGAAATTCTTTACAATTCCTTCAGGGTCTCTGATGAAAGCTGGAATGACCCTATCTACAACGACAGCTGGATGTGGCATAAGGAGGGACACTTGGGACTGAGACGATTGGTGAGATTGGGTGAGCAAATGCAGACCCTTTAAAGCAATAATGCATGGCACCCATTCCATGGGTCCGAACTCTCCAGGTTGAAGGGAATATTACTACAGCTATAACATGTGCGGGAAACCTAGAGAACGGACACACTGTGAATACGAAAGGTTTATAAAACTCAACGCATAGTCCCTCTCCTGGTGCTCCAGTTTGACTTTCCGTCTGCTTTACTATCAACCTCCCAACTTGGAGAGACAGCCCCTTTAACCTCTTGGTTCGCACAGGTTGCCAATTTGGCAGAGGATGAAAGGGAAGAGGGAGAACCAATGAGAGAGTAGCTGTTAGGCATTTGGACGGTCACATATCACTGTAATTTCCCGGCAGGAAGAAAAATTAACCAAATTCTCAGCCACCCACCGGGAACCAGTATAGGTCCTGAACCAAAATTTTGGACTTGCGGTCAGCTCACCAAAAACGAGTTGAAAAATGGAGCTCAGGGGCACAGCAATTCACAAACTGGCCGAGTAATAAAGGACAACTATCGTCCAAAAATCTGTTGAGGGAAGGCAACGAGGCGGACTTGAAAGCGAGGCAGAATAGCAGGAAACAGATTTCAAGAGGTACGTTAGAATCGCCTTTAAAGCACAGGAAGAGGGGCACAACTTCGACAATGATGCACTTGGCCAAAAAGGGCGTATGCGTTTTCTCCTGAATATATTCAGGAGAAAACGCATACGCCCTTTTTGGCCAAGCAAGCAAGCGGGCAATGCAAATCTGCACTACAAAGAAGTATCACTTCCCACCGGTCAAAAGGGACATCCACAAAATGTGTAAGAACAAGAAAGGCAAGACAGGCCCTGGAGAACAGGGAGCCTTGTTATGCTGATGGGCGGGATGTAAATTGCCAACTGCCTCTCTGGAGGAGTGCATTCTGTTCCCTAAAACAAGTAAAGAACAGAGCTACAGAGCCAAGGGCACTACCAGTCTAGGGAATATACCTTGGGAAAACTGAAAATCAATAAGACAGAGCCACCCCAAAATTTAGGGCTGCACTGCATACAAGGACCTCAACTTGGATACACCTTAAGTATCCCAGAAAATATAAACATGGTTCAAAAAATTGTGGTACTTACGTACGATGGAATATCCCTCAGCCATGAAATCAATGTCATAAGACCAGTAGCAGCAAAATGGGTGGATTCAGGTACGATGATTCTAAGTGAAATAAGTCACACAGAAAAAGAAACTTATCATAAGATATCACTTATGAAGATCCTGTAAACATGGCTACACTTGAACTGAGTTAGGAAAGAGAACAGTGTCTCACATTTAGAAAACACTCTTATACCTGCTTAAGGGGGAAGGAGAGGTGGGGTGATGCATAAAACCAGAGTTTGATATAAGCACAGGTACCGTTCCAAAAACCAACTATGGAATAGACAAGACCTACACCGTCCTCAGTGAAAGGAACTCAAAACCCCATATTTCCCGCAGAGGAAAATATCTGACTAGTAAGAATCTTAAAACCTATGTATTGATATGTCTCCGTAAGGGAATCAAGTGTGTCTAGACTGGCATAAACATGGCAGCGAGAATCAGCTCAAACCCACTATAAAAAGGAATTTCAAAAACAAAACAAAAAAACTGGGAAATTCTTTACAATTCCTTCAGGGTCTCTGATGAAGGCTGGAATGACCCTATCTACAACGACAGCTGGATGTGGCATAAGGAGGGACACTTGGGACTGAGACGATTGGTGAAATTGTGTGAGCAAATGCAGACCCTTTAAAGCAATAATGCATGGCACCCATTCCATGGGTCCGAACTCTCCAGGTTGAAGGGAATATTACTACAGCTATAACATGTGCGGGAAACCTAGAGAACGGACACACTGTGAATACGAAAGGTTTCTGAAACTCAACGCATAGTCCCTCTCCTGGTGCTCCGGTTTGACTTTCCGTCTGCTTTACTATCAACCTCCCAACTTGGAGAGACAGCCCCTTTAACCTCTTGGTTCGCACAGGTTGCCAATTTGGCAGAGGATGAAAGGGAAGAGGGAGATCCAATGAGAGAGTAGCTGTTAGGCATTTGGACGGGCACATATCACTGTAATTTCCCGGCAGGAAGATGAATTAACCAAATTCTCAGCCACCCACCGGGAACCAGTATAGGTCCTGAACCAAAATTTTGGACTTGCGGTCAGCTCACCAAAAACGAGTTGAAAAATGGAGCTCAGGGGCACAGCAATTCACAAACTGGCCGAGTAATAAAGGACAACTATCGTCCAAAAATCTGTTGAGGGAAGGCAACGAGGCGGACTTGAAAGCGAGGCAGAATAGCAGGAAACAGATTTCAAGAGGTACGTTGGAATCGCCTTTAAAGCACAGGAAGAGGGGCACAACTTCGACAATGATGCACTTGGCCAAAAAGGGCGTATGCGTTTTCTCCTGAATATATTCAGGAGAAAACGCATACGCCCTTTTTGGCCAAGCAAGCAAGCGGGCAATGCAAATCTGCACTACAAAGAAGTATCACTTCCCACCGGTCAAAAGGGACATCCACAAAATGTGTAAGAACAAGAAAGGCAAGACAGGCCCTGGAGAACAGGGAGCCTTGTTATGCTGATGGGCGGGATGTAAATTGCCAACTGCCTCTCTGGAGGAGTGCATTCTGTTCCCTAAAACAAGTAAAGAACAGAGCTACAGAGCCAAGGGCACTACCAGCCTAGGGAATATACCTTGGGAAAAGTGAAAATCAATAAGACAGAGCCACCCCAAAATTTAGGGCTGCACTGCATACAAGGACCTCAACTTGGATACACCTTAAGTATCCCAGAAAATATAAACATGGTTCAAAAAATTGTGGTACTTACGTACGATGGAATATCCCTCAGCCATGAAATCAATGTCATAAGACCAGTAGCAGCAAAATGGGTGGATTCTGGTACGATGATTCTAAGTGAAATAAGTCACACAGAAAAAGAAACTTATCATAAGATATCACTTATGAAGATCCTGTAAACATGGCTACACTTGAACTGAGTTAGGAAAGAGAACAGTGTCTCACATTTAGAAAACACTCTTATACCTGCTTAAGGGGGAAGGAGAGGTGGGGTGATGCATAAAACTAGAGTTTGATATAAGCACAGGTACCGTTCCAAAAACTAACTATGGAATAGACAAGACCTACACCGTCTTCAGTGAAAGGGACTCAAAACCCCATATTTCCCGCAGAGGAAAATATCTGACTAGTAAGAATCTTAAAACCTATGTATTGATATGTCTCCGTAAGGGAATCAAGTGTGTCTAGACTGGCATAAACATGGCAGCGAGAATCAGATCAAACCCACTATAAAGAGGAATTTCAAAAACAAAACAAAAAAACGGGGAAATTCTTTACAATTCCTTCAGGGTCTCTGATGAAAGCTGGAATGACCCTATCTACAACGACAGCTGGATGTGGCATAAGGAGGGACACTTGGGACTGAGACGATTGGTGAGATTGGGTGAGCAAATGCAGACCCTTTAAAGCAATAATGCATGGCACCCATTCCATGGGTCCGAACTCTCCAGGTTGAAGGGAATGTTACTACAGCTATAACATGTGCGGGAAACCTAGAGAACGGACACACTGTGAATACGAAAGGTTTCTAAAACTCAACGAATAGTCCCTCTCCTGGTGCTCCGGTTTGACTTTCCGTCTGCTTTACTATCAACCTCCCAACTTGGAGAGACAGCCCCTTTAACCTCTTGGTTTGCACAGGTTGCCAATTTGGCAGAGGATGAAAGGGAAGAGGGAGAACCAATGAGAGAGTAGCTGTTAGGCATTTGGACGGGCACATATCACTGTAATTTCCCGGCAGGAAGAAGAATTAACCAAATTCTCAGCCACCCACCGGGAACCAGTATAGGTCCTGAACCAAAATTTTGGACTTGCGGTCAGCTCTCCAAAAACGAGTTGAAAAATGGAGCTCAGGGGCACAGCAATTCACAAACTGGCCGAGTAATAAAGGACAACTATCGTCCATAAATCTGTTGACGGAAGGCAACGAGGCGGACTTGAAAGTGAGGCAGAATAGCAGGAAACAGATTTCAAGAGGTACGTTGGAATCGCCTTTAAAGCACAGGAAGAGGGGCACAACTTCGACAATGATGCACTTGGCCAAAAAGGGCGTATGCGTTTTCTCCTGAATATATTCAGGAGAAAACGCATACGCCCTTTTTGGCCAAGCAAGCAAGCGGGCAATGCAAATCTGCACTACAAAGAAGTATCACTTCCCACCGGTCAAAAGGGACATCCACAAAATGTGTAAGAACAAGAAAGGCAAGACAGGCCCTGGAGAACAGGGAGCCTTGTTATGCTGATGGGCGGGATGTAAATTGCCAACTGCCTCTCTGGAGGAGTGCATTCTGTTCCCTAAAACAAGTAAAGAACAGAGCTACAGAGCCAAGGGCACTACCAGTCTAGGGAATATACCTTGGGAAAACTGAAAATCAATAAGACAGAGCCACCCCAAAATTTAGGGCTGCACTGCATACAAGGGCCTCAACTTGGATACACCTTAAGTATCCCAGAAAATATAAACATGGTTCAAAAAATTGTGGTACTTACGTACGATGGAATATCCCTCAGCCATGAAATCAATGTCATAAGACCAGTAGCAGCAAAATGGGTGGATTCAGGTACGATGATTCTAAGTGAAATAAGTCACACAGAAAAAGAAACTTATCATAAGATATCACTTATGAAGATCCTGTAAACATGGCTACACTTGAACTGAGTTAGGAAAGAGAACAGTGTCTCACATTTAGAAAACACTCTTATACCTGCTTAAGGGGGAAGGAGAGGTGGGGTGATGCATAAAACAAGAGTTTGATATAAGCACAGGTACCGTTCCAAAAACCAACTATGGAATAGACAAGACCTACACCGTCCTCAGTGAAAGGGACTCAAAACCCCATATTTCCCGCAGAGGAAAATATCTGACTAGTAAGAATCTTAAAACCTATGTATTGATATGTCTCCGTAAGGGAATCAAGTGTGTCTAGACTGGCATAAACATGGCAACGAGAATCAGCTCAAACGCACTATAAAAAGGAATTTCAAAAACAAAACAAAAAAACTGGGAAATTCTTTACAATTCCTTCAGGGTCTCTGATGAAAGCTGGAATGACCCTATCTACAACGACAGCTGGATGTGGCATAAGGGGGGACACTTGGGACTGAGACGATTGGTGAGATTGGGTGAGCAAATGCAAACCCTTTAAAGCACTAATGCATGGCACCCATTCCATGGGTCCGAACTCTCCAGGTTGAAGGGAATATTACTACAGCTATAACATGTGCGGGAAACCTAGAGAACGGACACACTGTGAATACGAAAGGTTTCTAAAACTCAACGAATAGTCCCACTCCTGGTGCTCCGGTTTGACTTTCCGTCTGCTTTACTATCAACCTCCCAACTTGGAGAGACAGCCCCTTTAACATCTTGGTTCGCACAGGTTGCCAATTTGGCAGAGGATGAAAGGGAAGAGGGAGAACCAATGAGAGAGTAGCTGTTAGGCATTTGGACGGGCACATATCACTGTAATTTCCCGGCAGGAAGAAGAATTAACCAAATTCTCAGCCACCCACCGGGAACCAGTATAGGTCCTGAACCAAAATTTTGGACTTGCGGTCAGCTCACCAAAAACAAGTTGAAAAATGGAGCTCAGGGGCACAGCAATTCACAAACTGGCCGAGTAATAAAGGACAACTATCGTCCAAAAATCTGTTGAGGGAAGGCAACGAGGCGGACTTGAAAGCGAGGCAGAATAGCAGGAAACAGATTTCAAGAGGTACGTTGGAATCGCCTTTAAAGCACAGGAAGAGGGGCACAACTTCGACAATGATGCACTTGGCCAAAAAGGGCGTATGCGTTTTCTCCTGAATATATTCAGGAGAAAACGCATGCGCCCTTTTTGGCCAAGCAAGCAAGCGGGCAATGCAAATCTGCACTACAAAGAAGTATCACTTCCCACCGGTCAAAAGGGACATCCACAAAATGTGTAAGAACAAGAAAGGCAAGACAGGCCCTGGAGAACAGGGAGCCTTGTTATGCTGATGGGCGGGATGTAAATTGCCAACTGCCTCTCTGGAGGAGTGCATTCTGTTCCCTAAAACAAGTAAAGAACAGAGCTACAGAGCCAAGGGCACTACCAGTCTAGGGAATATACCTTGGGAAAACTGAAAATCAATAAGACAGAGCCACCCCAAAATTTAGGGCTGCACTGCATACAAGGACCTCAACTTGGATACACCTTAAGTATCCCAGAAAATATAAACATGGTTCAAAAAATTGTGGTACTTACGTACGATGGAATATCCCTCAGCCATGAAATCAATGTCATAAGACCAGTAGCAGCAAAATGGGTGGATTCAGGTACGATGATTCTAAGTGAAATAAGTCACACAGAAAAAGAAACTTATCATAAGATATCACTTATGAAGATCCTGTAAACATGGCTACACTTGAACTGAGTTAGGAAAGAGAACAGTGTCTCACATTTAGAAAACACTCTTATACCTGCTTAAGGGGGAAGGAGAGGTGGGGTGATGCATAAAACCACAGTTTGATATAAGCACAGGTACCGTTCCAAAAACCAACTATGGAATAGACAAGACCTACACCGTCCTCAGTGAAAGGGACTCAAAACCCCATATTTCCCGCAGAGGAAAATATCTGACTAGTAAGAATCTTAAAACCTATGTATTGATATGTCTCCGTAAGGGAATCAAGTGTGTCTAGACTGGCATAAACATGGCAGCGAGAATCAGCTCAAACCCACTATAAAAAGGAATTTCAAAAACAAAACAAAAAAACTGGGAAATTCTTTACAATTCCTTCAGGGTCTCTGATGAAATCTGGAATGACCCTATCTACAACGACAGCTGGATGTGGCATAAGGAGGGACACTTGGGACTGAGACGATTGGTGAGATTGGGTGAGCAAATGCAGACCCTTTAAAGCAATAATGCATGGCACCCATTCCATGGGTCCGAACTCTCCAGGTTGAAGGGAATATTACTACAGCTATAACATGTGCGGGAAACCTAGGGAACGGACACACTGTGAATACGAAAGGTTTCTAAAACTCAACGAATAGTCCCTCTCCTGGTGCTCCGGTTTGACTTTCCGTCTGCTTTACTATCAACCTCCCAACTTGGAGAGACAGCCCCTTTAACCTGTTGGTTCGCACAGGTTGCCAATTTGGCAGAGGATGAAAGGGAAGAGGGAGAACCAATGAGAGAGTAGCTGTTAGGCATTTGGACGGGCACATATCACTGTAATTTCCCGGCAGGAAGAAGAATTAACCAAATTCTCAGCCACCCACCGGGAACCAGTATAGGTCCTGAACCAAAATTTTGGACTTGCGGTCAGCTCTCCAAAAACGAGTTGAAAAATGGAGCTCAGGGACACAGCAATTCACAAACTGGCCGAGTAATAAAGGACAACTATCGTCCAAAAATCTGTTGAGGGAAGGCAACGAGGTGGACTTGAAAGCGAGGCAGAATAGCAGGAAACAGATTTCAAGAGGTACGTTGGAATCGCCTTTAAAGCACAGGAAGAGGGGCACAACTTCGACAATGATGCACTTGGCCAAAAAGGGCGTATGCGTTTTCTCCTGAATATATTCAGGAGAAAACGCATACGCCCTTTTTGGCCAAGCAAGCAAGCGGGCAATGCAAATCTGCACTACAAAGAAGTATCACTTCCCACCGGTCAAAAGGGACATCCACAAAATGTGTAAGAACAAGAAAGGCAAGACAGGCCCTGGAGAACAGGGAGCCTTGTTATGCTGATGGGCGGGATGTAAATTGCCAACTGCCTCTCTGGAGGAGTGCATTCTGTTCCCTAAAACAAGTAAAGAACAGAGCTACAGAGCCAAGGGCACTACCAGTCTAGGGAATATACCTTGGGAAAACTGAAAATCAATAAGACAGAGCCACCCCAAAATTTAGGGCTGCACTGCATACAAGGACCTCAACTTGGATACACCTTAAGTATCCCAGAAAATATAAACATGGTTCAAAAAATTGTGGTACTTACGTACGATGGAATATCCCTCAGCCATGAAATCAATGTCATAAGACCAGTAGCAGCAAAATGGGTGGATTCAGGTACGATGATTCTAAGTGAAATAAGTCACACAGAAAAAGAAACTTATCATAAGATATCACTTATGAAGATCCTGTAAACATGGCTACACTTGAACTGAGTTAGGAAAGAGAACAGTGTCTCACATTTAGAAAACACTCTTATAGCTGCTTAAGGGGGAAGGAGAGGTGGGGTGATGCATAAAACCACAGTTTGATATAAGCACAGGTACCGTTCCAAAAACCAACTATGGAATAGACAAGACCTACACCGTCCTCAGTGAAAGGGACTCAAAACCCCATATTTCCCGCAGAGGAAAATATCTGACTAGTAAGAATCTTAAAACCTATGTATTGATATGTCTCCGTAAGGGAATCAAGTGTGTCTAGACTGGCATAAACATGGCAGCGAGAATCAGCTCAAACCCACTATAAAAAGGAATTTCAAAAACAAAACAAAAAAACTGGGAAATTCTTTACAATTCCTTCAGGGTCTCTGATGAAATCTGGAATGACCCTATCTACAACGACAGCTGGATGTGGCATAAGGAGGGACACTTGGGACTGAGACGATTGGTGAGATTGGGTGAGCAAATGCAGACCCTTTAAAGCAATAATGCATGGCACCCATTCCATGGGTCCGAACTCTCCAGGTTGAAGGGAATATTACTACAGCTATAACATGTGCGGGAAACCTAGGGAACGGACACACTGTGAATACGAAAGGTTTCTAAAACTCAACGAATAGTCCCTCTCCTGGTGCTCCGGTTTGACTTTCCGTCTGCTTTACTATCAACTTCCCAACTTGGAGAGACAGCCCCTTTAACCTCTTGGGTCGCACAGGTTGCCAATTTGGCAGAGGATGAAAGGGAAGAGGGAGAACCAATGAGAGAGTAGCTGTTAGGCATTTGGACGGGCACATATCACTCTAATTTCCCAGCAGGAAGAAGAATTAACCAAATTCTCAGCCACCCACCGGGAACCAGTATAGGTCCTGAACCAAAATTTTGGACTTGCGGTCAGCTCACCAAAAACGAGTTGAAAAATGGAGCTCAGGGGCACAGCAATTCACAAACTGGCCGAGTAATAAAGGACAACTATCGTCCAAAAATCTGTTGAGGGAAGGCAACGAGGCGGACTTGAAAGTGAGGCAGAATAGCAGGAAACAGATTTCAAGAGGTACGCTGGAATCGCCTTTAAAGCACAGGAAGAGGGGCACAACTTCGACAATGACGCACTTGGCCAAGAAGGGCGTATGCGTTTTCTCCTGAATATATTCAGGAGAAAACGCATACGCCCTTTTTGGCCAAGCAAGCAAGCGGGCAATGCAAATCTGCACTACAAAGAAGTATCACTTCCCACCGGTCAAAAGGGACATCCACAAAATGTGTAAGAACAAGAAAGGCAAGACAGGCCCTGGAGAACAGGGAGCCTTGTTATGCTGATGGGCGGGATGTAAATTGACAACTGCCTCTCTGGAGGAGTGCATTCTGTTCCCTAAAACAAGTAAAGAACAGAGCTACAGAGCCAAGGGCACTACCAGTCTAGGGAATATACCTTGGGAAAACTGAAAATCAATAAGACAGAGCCACCCCAAAATTTAGGGCTGCACTGCATACAAGGACCTCAACTTGGATACACCTTAAGTATCCCAGAAAATATAAACATGGTTCAAAAAATTGTGGTACTTACGTACGATGGAATATCCCTCAGCCATGAAATCAATGTCATAAGACCAGTAGCAGCAAAATGGGTGGATTCTGGTACGATGATTCTAAGTGAAATAAGTCACACAGAAAAAGAAACTTATCATAAGATATCACTTATGAAGATCCTGTAAACATGGCTACACTTGAACTGAGTTAGGAAAGAGAACAGTGTCTCACATTTAGAAAACACTCTTATACCTGCTTAAGGGGGAAGGAGAGGTGGGGTGATGCATAAAACCAGAGTTTGATATAAGCACAGGTACCGTTCCAAAAACCAACTATGGAATAGACAAGACCTACACCGTCCTCAGTGAAAGGGACTCAAAACCCCATATTTCCCGCACAGGAAAATATCTGACTAGTAAGAATCTTAAAACCTATGTATTGATATGTCTCCGTAAGGGAATCAAGTGTGTCTAGACTGGCATAAACATGGCAGCGAGAATCAGCTCAAACCCACTATAAAAAGGAATTTCAAAAACAAAACAAAAAAACTGGGAAATTCTTTACAATTCCTTCAGGGTCTCTGATGAAATCTGGAATGACCCTATCTACAACGACAGCTGGATGTGGCATAAGGAGGGACACTTGGGACTGAGACGATTGGTGAGATTAGGTGAGCAAATGCAGACCCTTTAAAGCAATAATGCATGGCACCCATTCCATGGGTCCGAACTCTCCAGGTTGAAGGGAATATTACTACAGCTATAACATGTGCAGGAAACCTAGAGAACGGACACACTGTGAATACGAAAGGTTTCTAAAACTCAACATATAGTCCCTCTCCTGGTGCTCCGGTTTGACTTTCCGTCTGCTTTACTATCAACCTCCCAACTTGGAGAGACAGCCCCTTTAACCTCTTGGTTCGCACAGGTTGCCAATTTGGCAGAGGATGAAAGGGAAGAGGGAGAACCAATGAGAGAGTAGCTCTTAGGCATTTGGACGGGCACATATCACTGTAATTTCCCGGCAGGAAGAAGAATTAACCAAATTCTCAGCCACCCACCGGGAACCAGTATAGGTCCTGAACCAAAATTTTGGACTTGCGGTCAGCTCACCAAAACGAGTTGAAAAATGGAGCTCAGGGGCACAGCAATTCACAAACTGGCCGAGTAATAAAGGACAACTATCGTCCAAAAATCTGTTGAGGGAAGGCAACGAGGCGGACTTGAAAGCGAGGCAGAATAGCAGGAAACAGATTTCAAGAGGTACGTTGGAATTGCCTTTAAAGCACAGGAAGAGGGGCACAACTTCGACAATGATGCACTTGGCCAAAAAGGGCGTATGCGTTTTCTCCTGAATATATTCAGGAGAAAACGCATACGCCCTTTTTGGCCAAGCAAGCAAGCGGGCAATGCAAATCTGCACTACAAAGAAGTATCACTTCCCACCAGTCAAAAGGGACATCCACAAAATGTGTAAGAACAAGAAAGGCAAGACAGGCCCTGGAGAACAGGGAGCCTTGTTATGCTGATGGGCGGGATGTAAATTGCCAACTGCCTCTCTGGAGGAGTGCATTCTGTTCCCTAAAACAAGTAAAGAACAGAGCTACAGAGCCAAGGGCACTACCAGTCTAGGGAATATACCTTGGGAAAACTGAAAATCAATAAGACAGAGCCACCCCAAAATTTAGGGCTGCAATGCATACAAGGACCTCAACTTGGATACACCTTAAGTATCCCAGAAAATATAAACATGGTTCAAAAAATTGTGGTACTTACGTACGATGGAATATCCCTCAGCCATGAAATCAATGTCATAAGACCAGTAGCAGCAAAATGCGTGGATTCAGGTACGATGATTCTAAGTGAAATAAGTCACACAGAAAAAGAAACTTATCATAAGATATCACTTATGAAGATCCTGTAAACATGGCTACACTTGAACTGAGTTAGGAAAGAGAATAGTGTCTCACATTAGGAAAACACTCTTATACCTGCTTAAGGGGGAAGGAGAGGTGGGGTGATGCATAAAACCAGAGTTTGATATAAGCACAGGTACTGTTCCAAAAACCAACTATGGAATAGACAAGACCTACACCGTCCTCAGTGAAAGGGACTCAAAACCCCATATTTCCCGCAGAGGAAAGTATCTGACTAGTAAGAATCTTAAAACCTATGTATTGATATGTCTCCGTAAGGGAATCAACTGTGTCTAGACTGGCATAAACATGGCAGCGAGAATCAGCTCAAACCCACTATAAAAAGGAATTTCAAAAACAAAACAAAAAAACTGGGAAATTCTTTAAAATTCCTTCAGGGTCTCTGATGAAACCTGGAATGACCCTATCTACAACGACAGCTGGATGTGGCATAAGGCTGGACACTTGGGACAGAGAGGATTGGTGGGATTGGGTGAGCAAATGCAGACCCTTTAAAGCACAAATGCCTGGCACCCATTCCATGGGTCCCAACTCTCCAGGTTGAAGGGAATATTACTACAGCTATAACATGTACGGGAAACCTAGAGAACGGACACACTGTGAATACGAATGGTTTCTAAAACTCAACAAATAGTCCCTCTCCTGGTGCTCCGGTTTTACTTTCCACCTGCTTTACTATCATCCTCCCAACTTTGAGAGACAGCCCCTTTAACCTCCTGGTTCGCACAGGTTGCCAATTTGGCAGAGGATGAAAGGGAAGAGGGAGAACCAATGAGAGAGTAGCTGTTAGGCATTTGAACGGGCACATATCACTGTAATTTCCCAGCAGGAAGAAAAATTAACCAAAGACTCAACCCACACCAGGAACCAGCATAGGTCCTGAACCAAAATTTTGGACTTGCGGTCAGCTCACCAAAAACGAGTTGAAAAATGGAGCTCAGGGAAACAGCAATTCACAAACGGGCCGAGTAATAAAGGACAACTATCGTCCAAAAATCTGTTGAGGGAAGGCACCGAGGCGGAATTGAAAGCGAGGCAGAATAGCAGGAAACAGATTTCAAGAGGTACGTTGGAATCGCCTTTAAAGCACAGGAAGAGGGGCACAACTTCGACAATGATGCAGTTGGCCAAAAAGGGCGTATGCGTTTTCTCCTGAATATATTCAGGAGAAAACGCATACGCCCATTTTGGCCAATCAAGCAAGCGGGCAATGCAAATCTGCACTACAAAGAAGTATCACTTCCCACCGGTCAAAAGGGACATCCACAAAATGTGTAAAAACCAGAAAGGCAAGACAGGCCCTGGAGAACAGGGAGCCTTGTTATGCTGATGAGCGGGATGTAACTTGTCAACTGCTTCTCTGGAGGAATGCATTGTGTTCCCTAAGACAAATAAACAACAGAGATACAGAGCCAAGGGCACTTCGAGTCTAGGGAATATACCTTGGGATAATTGAAAATCTATAAGACAGAGGCACACCAAAATTTAGGGCTGCACTGCTTACAAGGACTTCAACTTTTGTCCACCTTAAATATCCCAGGAAATATAAAAATGGTTCAAAAAATTGAGGTACTTACGTACGATGGAATATCTCTCAGCCATGAAATCAATGTCATAAGACCAGTAACAGCAAAATGGGTGGATTCAGGTTCGATGATTCTAAGTGAAATAAGTCACACAGAAAAAGAAACTTATCATAAGATTTCACTTATGAAGATCCTGTAAACATGGCTACACTTGAACTAAGTTAGGAAAGAGAACAGTGTCTCGCATTTAGAAAAAACTCTTTTGCCTGCTTAAGGGGGAAGGAGAGGTGGGGTGATGCATAAAACCAGAGTTTGATATAAGCACAGGTACCGTTCCAAAAACCAACTATGGAATAGACAAGACCTACACCTTCCTCAGTGAAAGGGACTCAAAACCCCATATTTCCCGCAGAGGAATATATCTGACTAGTAAGAATCTTAAAACCTATGTATTGATATGTCTCCGTAAGGGAATCAAGTGTGTCTAGACTGGCATAAACATGGCAGCGAGAATCAGCTCAAACCCACCATAAAAAGGAATTTCAAAAACAAAACAAAAAAACTGGGAAATTCTTTACAATTCCTTCAGGGTCTCTGATGAAACCTGGAATGACCCTGTCTACAACGACAGCTGGATATGGCATAAGGCTGGACACTTAGGACTGAGAGGATTGGTGAGATTGGGTGAGCAAATGCAGACCCTTTACAGCACAAATGCCTGGCACCCATTCCATGGGTCCCAACTCTCCAGGTTGAAGGGAATATTACTACAGTTATAACATGTATGGGAAACCTAGAGAACGGAAACACTGTGAATATGAAAGGTTTCTAAAACTCAACGAATAGTCCCTCTCCTGGTGCTCCGGTTTGACTTTCCATCTGCTTTACTATCAACCTCTCAACTTGGAGAGACAGTCCCTTTAACCTCCTGGTTCGCACAGGTTGCCAATTTGGCAGAGGATGAAAGGGAAGAGGGAGAACCAATGAGAGAGTAGCTGTTAGGAATTTAGACGGGCACATATCACTGTAATTTCCCGGCAGGAAGAAAAATTAACCAAAGTCTCAGCCACCCACCGGGAACCAGTAAAAGTCCTGAACCAAAATTTTGGAATTGCGGTCAGCTCACCAAATCGAGTTGAAAAATGGAGCTCAGGGGAACAGCAATTCACAAACTGGCCGAGTAATAAAGGACAACTATCGTCCAAAAATCTGTTGAGGGAAGGCAACGAGGCGGACTTGAAAGCGAGGCAGAATAGCAGGAAACAGATTTCAAGAGGTACGTTGGAATTGCCTTTAAAGCACAGGAAGAGGGGCACAACTTCGACAATGATGCACTTGGCCAAAAAGGGCGTTTGCGTTTTCTCCTGAATATATTCAGGAGAAAACACGTACGCCCTTTTTGGCCAAGCAAGCAAGCGGGCAATGCAAATCTGCACTACAAAGAAGTATCACTTCCCACCGGTCAAAAGGGACATCCACAAAATGTGTAAAAACAAGAAAGGCAAGACAGGCCCTGGAGAACAGGGAGCCTTGTTATGCTGATGGGCTGGATGTAAATTGCCAACTGCCTGCTGGAGCAGGGCATTGTGTTCCCTAAAACAAGTAAAGAACAGAGCTACAGAGCCAAGGGCACTTCCAGTCTAGGGAATATATCTTGGGAAAACTGAAAATCAATAAGACAGAGCCACCCCATAATTTAGGGTTGCACTGCTTACAAGGACCTCAACTTGGGTACACCTTAAATATCCCAGGAAATATAAAAATGGTTCAAAAAATTGTGGTACTTACGTACGATGGAATATCCCTCAGCCATGAAATCAATGTCATCAGACCAGTAGCAGCAAAATGGGTAGATTCAGGTAAGATGATTCTAAGTGAAATAAGTCACAGAGAAAAAGAAACTTATCATAAGATATCACTTATGAAGAACCTGTAAACATGGCTACACTTGAACTGAGTTAGGAAAGAGAACAGTGCCTCACACTTAGAAAACACTCTTATGCCTGCTTAAGGGGGAAGGAGAGGTGGGGTGATGCATAAAACCAGATTTTGATATAAGCACAGGTACCGTTCCAAAAACCAAGTATGGAATAGACAAGACCTACACCTTCCTCAGTGAAAGGGACTCAAAACCCCATATTTTCTGCAGAGGAATATATCTGACTAGTAAGAATCTTAAAACCTATGTATTGATATGTCTCCGTAAGGGAATCAAGTGTGTCTAGACTGGCATAAACATGGCAGCGAGAATCAGCTCAAACCCACTATAAAAAGGAATTTCAAAAACAAAACAAAAAAACTGGGAAATTCTTTACAATTCCTTCAGGGTCTCTGATGAAAGCTGGAATGACCCTATCTACAATGACAGCTGGATGTGGCATAAGGAGGGACACTTGGGACTGAGACGATTGGTGAGACTGGGTTAGCAAATTCAGACCCTTTAAAACACAAATGCCTGGCACCCATTCCATGGGTCCCAACTCTCCAGGTTGAAGGGAATATTACTACAGCTATAACATGTACGGGAATCCTAGAGAACGGACACACTGTGAATACGAAAGGTTTCTAAAACTCAACGAATAGTCCCTCTCCTGGTGCTCCGGTTTGACTTTCCATCTGCTTTACTATCAACCTCCCAACTTGGAGAGACAGCCCCTTTAACCTCCTGGTTCGCACAGGTTTCCAATTTGGCAGAGGATGAAAGGGAAGAGGGAGAACCAATGAGAGAGTAGCTGTTAGGCATTTGGACGGGCACATATCACTCTAATGTCCTGGCAGGAAGAAGAATTAACCAAAGTCTCAGCCCCCCACCGAGAACCAGCATAGGTCCTGAAGCAAAATGTTGGACTTGCGGTCAGCTCACAAAAAACGAGTTAAAAAATGGAGCTCAGGGGCACAGCAATTCACAAACTGGCCGAGTAATAAAGGACAACTATCGTCCAAAAATCTGTTGAGGGAAGGCAACGAGGCGGACTTGAAAGTGAGGCAGAATAGCAGGAAACAGATTTCAAGAGGTACGTTGGAATCGCCTTTAAAGCACAGGAAGAGGTGCACAACTTCGACAATGATGCACTTGGCCAAAAAGGGCGTATGCGTTTTCTCCTGAATATATTCAGGAGAAAACGCATACGCCCTTTTTGGCCAAGAAAGCAAGCGGGCAATGCAAATCTGCACTACAAAGAAGTATCACTTCCCACCGGTCGAAAGGGACATCCACAAAATGTGTAAAAAACAGAAAGGCAAGACAGGCCTGGAGAACAGGGAGCCTTGTTATGCTGATGGGCGGGATGTAAATTGCCATCTGCCTCTCTGGAGGAGTGCATTGTGTTCCCTGAAACAAGTAAAGAAGAGAGCTACAGAGCCAAGGGCACTTCCAGTCTAGGGAATATACCTTGGGAAAACTGAAAATCAATAAGACAGAGCCACCCCAAAATTTAGGGCTGCACTGCTTACAAGGACCTCAACTTGGGTACAACTTAAGTATCCCAGGAAATATAAAAATGGTTCAAAAAATTGTGGTACTTACGTACGATGGAATATCCCTCAGCCATGAAATCAATGTCATAAGACCAGTAGCAGCAAAATGGGTGGATTCAGGTACGATGATTCTAAGTGAACTAAGTCACACAGAAAAAGAAACTTATCATAAGATATCACTTATGAAGATCCTGTAAACATGGCTACACTAGAACTGAGTTAGGAAAGAGAACAGTGTCTCACATTTAGAAAACACTCTTATGCCTGCTTAAGGGGGAAGGAGAGGTGGGGTGATGCATAAAACCACAGTTTGATATAAGCACAGGTACCGTTCCAAAAACCAACTATGGAATAGACAAGACCTACACCTTCCTCAGTGAAAGGGACTGAAAACACCATATTTCCCGCAGAGGAATATATCTGACTAGTAAGAATCTTAAAACCTATGTATTGATATGTCTCCGTAAGGGAATCAAGTGTGTCTAGACTGGCATAAACATGGCAGCGAGAATCAGCTCAAACCCACTATAAAAAGGAATTTCAAAAACAAAACAAACAAACTGGGAAATTCTTTACAATTCCTTCAGGGTCTCTGATGAAAGCTGGAATGACCCTATCTACAACGACAGCTGGATGTGGCATAAGGCTGGACACTTGGGACTGAGAGGATTGGTGAGATTGGGTGAGCAAATGCAGACCCTTTAAAGCAATAATGCATGGCACCCATTCCATGGGTCCGAACTCTCCAGGTTGAAGGGAATATTACTACAGCTATAACATGTGCGGGAAACCTAGAGAACGGACACACTGTGAATACGAAAGGTTTCTAAAACTCAAAGAATAAACCCTCTCCTGGTGCTCCGGTTTGACTTTCCGTCTGCTTTACTATCAACCTCCCAACTTGGAGAGACAGCCCCTTTAACCTCTTGGTTCGCACAGGTTGCCAATTTGGCAGAGGATGAAAGGGAAGAGGGAGAACCAATGAGAGAGTAGCTGTTAGGCATTTGGACGGGCACATATCACTGTAATTTCCCGGCAGGAAGAAGAATTAACCAAATTCTCAGCCACCCACCGGGAACCAGTATAGGTCCTGAACCAAAATTTTGGACTTGCGGTCAGCTCTCCAAAAACGATTTGAAAAATGGAGCTCAGGGACACAGCAATTCACAAACTGGCCGAGTAATAAAGGACAACTATCGTCCAAAAATCTGTTGAGGGAAGGCAACGAGGCGGACTTGAAAGCGAGGCAGAATAGCAGGAAACAGATTTCAAGAGGTACGTTGGAATCGCCTTTAAAGCACAGGAAGAGGGGCACAACTTCGACAATGATGCACTTGGCCAAAAAGGGCGTATGTGTTTTCTCCTGAATATATTCAGGAGAAAACGCATACGCCCTTTTTGGCCAAGCAAGCAAGCGGGCAATGCAAATCTGCACTACAAAGAAGTATCACTTCCCACCGGTCAAAAGGGACATCCACAAAATGTGTAAGAACAAGAAAGGCAAGACAGGCCCTGGAGAACAGGGAGCCTTGTTATGCTGATGGGCGGGATGTAAATTGCCAACTGCCTCTCTGGAGGAGTGCATTCTGTTCCCTAAAACAAGTAAAGAACAGAGCTACAGAGCCAAGGGCACTACCAGTCTAGGGAATATACCTTGGGAAAACTGAAAATCAATAAGACAGAGCCACCCCAAAATTTAGGGCTGCACTGCATACAAGGACCTCAACTTGGATACACCTTAAGTATCCCAGGAAATATAAACATGGTTCAAAAAATTGTGGTACTTACGTACGATGGAATATCCCTCAGCCATGAAATCAATGTCATAAGACCAGTAGCAGCAAAATGGGTGGATTCAGGTACGATGATTCTAAGTGAAATAAGTCACACAGAAAAAGAAACTTATCATAAGATATCACTTATGAAGATCCTGTAAACATGGCTACACTTGAACTGAGTTAGGAAAGAGAACAGTGTCTCACATTTAGAAAACACTCTTATACCTGCTTAAGGGGGAAGGAGAGGTGGGGTGATGCATAAAACCAGAGTTTGATATAAGCACAGGTACCGTTCCAAAAACCAACTATGGAATAGACAAGACCTACACCGTCCTCAGTGAAAGGGACTCAAAACCCCATATTTCCCGCAGAGGAAATTATCTGACTAGTAAGAATCTTAAAACCTATGTATTGATATGTCTCCGTAAGGGAATCAAGTGTGTCTAGACTGGCATAAACATGGCAGCGAGAATCAGCTCAAACCCACTATAAAAAGGAATTTCAAAAACAAAACAAAAAAACTGGGAAATTCTTTACAATTCCTTCAGGGTCTCTGATGAAAGCTGGAATGACCCTATCTACAACGACAGCTGGATGTGGCATAAGGAGGGACACTTGGGACTGAGACGATTGGTGAGATTGGGTGAGCAAATGCAGACCCTTTAAAGCAATAATGCATGGCACCCATTCCATGGGTCCGAACTCTCCAGGTTGAAGGGAATATTACTACAGCTATAACATGTGCGGGAAACCTAGAGAACGGACACACTGTGAATACGAAAGGTTTCTAAAACTCAACGAATAGTCCCTCTCCTGGTGCTCCGGTTTGACTTTCCGTCTGCTTTACTATCAACCTCCCAACTTGGAGAGACAGCCCCTTTAACCTCTTGGTTCGCACAGGTTGCCAATTTGGCAGAGGATGAAAGGGAAGAGGGAGAACCAATGAGAGAGTAGCTGTTAGGCATTTGGACGGGCACATATCACTGTAATTTCCCGGCAGGAAGAAGTATTAACCAAATTCTCAGCCACCCACCGGGAACCAGTATAGGTCCTGAACCAAAATTTTGGACTTGCGGTCAGCTCACCAAAAACGAGTTGAAAAATGGAGCTCAGGGGCACAGCAATTCACAAACTGGCCGAGTAATAAAGGACAACTATCGTCCAAAAATCTGTTGAGGGAAGGCAACGAGGCGGACTTGAAAGCGAGGCAGAATAGCAGGAAACAGATTTCAAGAGGTACGTTGGAATCGCCTTTAAAGCACAGGAAGAGGGGCACAACTTCGACAATGATGCACTTAGCCAAAAAGGGCGTATGCGTTTTCTCCTGAATATATTCAGGAGAAAACGCATACGCCCTTTTTGGCCAAGCAAGCAAGCGGGCAATGCAAATCTGCACTACAAAGAAGTATCACTTCCCACCGGTCAAAAGGGACATCCACAAAATGTGTAAGAACAAGAAAGGCAAGACAGGCCCTGGAGAACAGGGAGCCTTGTTATGCTGATGGGCGGGATGTAAATTGCCAACTGCCTCTCTGGAGGAGTGCATTCTGTTCCCTAAAACAAGTAAAGAACAGAGCTACAGAGCCAAGGGCACTACCAGTCTAGGGAATATACCTTGGGAAAACTGAAAATCAATAAGACAGAGCCACCCCAAAATTTAGGGCTGCACTGCATACAAGGACCTCAACTTGGATACACCTTAAGTATCCCAGAAAATATAAACATGGTTCAAAAAATTGTGGTACTTACGTACGATGGAATATCCCTCAGCCATGAAATCAATGTCATAAGACCAGTAGCAGCAAAATGGGTGGATTCAGGTACGATGATTCTAAGTGAAATAAGTCACACAGAAAAAGAAACTTATCATAAGATATCACTTATGAAGATCCTGTAAACATGGCTACACTTGAACTGAGTTAGGAAAGAGAACAGTGTCTCACATTTAGAAAACACTCTTATATCTGCTTAAGGTTGAAGGAGAGGTGGGGTGATGCATAAAACCAGAGTTTGATATAAGCACAGGTACCGTTCCAAAAACCAACTATGGAATAGACAAGACCTACACCGTCCTCAGTGAAAGGGACTCAAAACCCCATATTTCCCGCAGAGGAAAATATCTGACTAGTAAGAATCTTAAAACCTATGTATTGATATGTCTCCGTAAGGGAATCAAGTGTGTCTAGACTGGCATAAACATGGCAGCGAGAATCAGCTCAAACCCACTATAAAAAGGAATTTCAAAAACAAAACAAAAAAACTGGGAAATTCTTTACAATTCCTTCAGGGTCTCTGATGAAAGCTGGAATGACCCTATCTACAACGACAGCTGGATGTGGCATAAGGAGGGACACTTGGGACTGAGACGATTGGTGAGATTGGGTGAGCAAATGCAGACGCTTTAAAGCAATAATGCATGGCACCCATTCCATGGGTCCGAACTCTCCAGGTTGAAGGGAATATTACTACAGCTATAACATGTGCGGGAAACCTAGAGAACGGACACAGTGTGAATACGAAAGGTTTCTAAAACTCAAAGAATAAACCCTCTCCTGGTGCTCCGGTTTGACTTTCCGGCTGCTTTACTATCATTCTCCGAAATTGGAGAGACAGCCCCTTTAACCTCCTGGTTCGCACAGGTTGCCAATTTGGCAGAGGATGAAAGGGAAGAGGGAGAACCAATGAGAGAGTAGCTGTTAGGCATTTGGACGGGCACATATCACTGTAATTTCCCGGCAGGAAGAAGAATTAACCAAATTCTCAGCCACCCACCGGGAACCAGTATAGGTCCTGAACCAAAATTTTGGACTTGCGGTCAGCTCTCCAAAAACGAGTTGAAAAATGGAGCTCAGGGGCACAGCAATTCACAAACTGGCCGAGTAATAAAGGACAACTATCGTCCATAAATCTGTTGACGGAAGGCAACGAGGCGGACTTGAAAGCGAGGCAGAATAGCAGGAAACAGATTTCAAGAGGTACGTTGGAATCGCCTTTAAATCACACGAAGAGGGGCACAACTTCGACAATGATGCACTTGGCCAAAAAGGGCGTATGCGTTTTCTCCTGAATATATTCAGGAGAAAACGCATACGCCCTTTTTGGCCAAGCAAGCAAGCGGGCAATGCAAATCTGCACTACAAAGAAGTATCACTTCCCACCAGTCAAAAGGGACATCCACAAAATGTGTAAGAACAAGAAAGGCAAGACAGGCCCTGGAGAACAGGGAGCCTTGTTATGCTGATGGGCGGGATGTAAATTGCCAACTGCCTCTCTGGAGGAGTGCATTCTGTTCCCTAAAACAAGTAAAGAACAGAGCTACAGAGCCAAGGGCACTACCAGTCTAGGGAATATACCTTGGGAAAACTGAAAATCAATAAGACAGAGCCACCCCAAAATTTAGGGCTGCACTGCATACAAGGACCTCAACTTGGATACACCTTAAGTATCCCAGAAAATATAAACATGGTTCAAAAAATTGTGGTACTTACGTACGATGGAATATCCCTCAGCCATGAAATCAATGTCATAAGACCAGTAGCAGCAAAATGGGTGGATTCAGGTACGATGATTCTAAGTGAAATAAGTCACACAGAAAAAGAAACTTATCATAAGATATCACTTATGAAGATCCTGTAAACATGGCTACACTTGAACTGAGTTAGGAAAGAGAACAGTGTCTCACATTTAGAAAACACTCTTATACCTGCTTAAGGGGGAAGGAGAGGTGGGGTGATGCATAAAACCACAGTTTGATATAAGCACAGGTACCGTTCCAAAAACCAACTATGGAATAGACAAGACCTACACCGTCCACAGTGAAAGGGACTCAAAACCCCATATTTCCCGCAGAGGAAAATATCTGACTAGTAAGAATCTTAAAACCTATGTATTGATATGTCTCCGTAAGGGAATCAAGTGTGTCTAGACTGGCATAAACATGGCAGCGAGAATCAGCTCAAACCCACTATAAAAAGGAATTTCAAAAACAAAACAAAAAAACTGGGAAATTCTTTACAATTCCTTCAGGGTCTCTGATGAAAGCTGGAATGACCCTATCTACAACGACAGCTGGATGTGGCATAAGGAGGGACACTTGGGACTGAGACGATTGGTGAGATTGGGTGAGCAAATGCAGACCCTTTAAAGCAATAATGCATGGCACCCATTCCATGGGTCCGAACTCTCCAGGTTGAAGGGAATATTACTACAGCTATAACATGTGCGGGAAACCTAGAGAACGGACACACTGTGAATACGAAAGGTTTCTAAAACTCAACGAATAGTCCCTCTCCTGGTGCTCCGGTTTGACTTTCCGTCTGCTTTACTATCAACCTCCCAACTTGGAGAGACAGCCCCTTTAACCTCTTGGTTCGCACAGGTTGCCAATTTGGCAGAGGATGAAAGGGAAGAGGGAGAACCAATGAGAGAGTAGCTGTTAGGCATTTGGACGGGCACATATCACTGTAATTTCCCGGCAGGAAGAAGTATTAACCAAATTCTCAGCCACCCACCGGGAACCAGTATAGGTCCTGAACCAAAATTTTGGACTTGCGGTCAGCTCACCAAAAACGAGTTAAAAAATGGAGCTCAGGGGCACAGCAATTCACAAACTGGCCGAGTAATAAAGGACAACTATCGTCCAAAAATCTGTTGAGGGAAGGCAACGAGGCGGACTTGAAAGCGAGGCAGAATAGCAGGAAACAGATTTCAAGAGGTACGTTGGAATCGCCTTTAAAGCACAGGAAGAGGGGCACAACTTCGACAATGATGCACTTAGCCAAAAAGGGCGTATGCGTTTTCTCCTGAATATATTCAGGAGAAAACGCATACGCCCTTTTTGGCCAAGCAAGCAAGCGGGCAATGCAAATCTGCACTACAAAGAAGTATCACTTCCCACCAGTCAAAAGGGACATCCACAAAATGTGTAAGAACAAGAAAGGCAAGACAGGCCCTGGAGAACAGGGAGCCTTGTTATGCTGATGGGCGGGATGTAAATTGCCAACTGCCTCTCTGGAGGAGTGCATTCTGTTCCCTAAAACAAGTAAAGAACAGAGCTACAGAGCCAAGGGCACTACCAGTCTAGGGAATATACCTTGGGAAAACTGAAAATCAATAAGACAGAGCCACCCCAAAATTTAGGGCTGCACTGCATACAAGGACCTCAACTTGGATACACCTTAAGTATCCCAGAAAATATAAACATGGTTCAAAAAATTGTGGTACTTACGTACGATGGAATATCCCTCAGCCATGAAATCAATGTCATAAGACCAGTAGCAGCAAAATGGGTGGATTCAGGTACGATGATTCTAAGTGAAATAAGTCACACAGAAAAAGAAACTTATCATAAGATATCACTTATGAAGATCCTGTAAACATGGCTACACTTGAACTGAGTTAGGAAAGAGAACAGTGTCTCACATTTAGAAAACACTCTTATACCTGCTTAAGGGGGAAGGAGAGGTGGGGTGATGCATAAAACCACAGTTTGATATAAGCACAGGTACCGTTCCAAAAACCAACTATGGAATAGACAAGACCTACACCGTCCTCAGTGAAAGGGACTCAAAACCCCATATTTCCCGCAGAGGAAAATATCTGACTAGTAAGAATCTTAAAACCTATGTATTGATATGTCTCCGTAAGGGAATCAAGTGTGTCTAGACTGGCATAAACATGGCAGCGAGAATCAGCTCAAACCCACTATAAAAAGGAATTTCAAAAACAAAACAAAAAAACTGGGAAATTCTTTACAATTCCTTCAGGGTCTCTGATGAAAGCTGGAATGACCCTATCTACAACGACAGCTGGATGTGGCATAAGGAGGGACACTTGGGACTGAGACGATTGGTGAGATTGGGTGAGCAAATGCAGACGCTTTAAAGCAATAATGCATGGCACCCATTCCATGGGTCCGAACTCTCCAGGTTGAAGGGAATATTACTACAGCTATAACATGTGCGGGAAACCTAGAGAACGGACACAGTGTGAATACGAAAGGTTTCTAAAACTCAAAGAATAAACCCTCTCCTGGTGCTCCGGTTTGACTTTCCGGCTGCTTTACTATCATTCTCCGAAATTGGAGAGACAGCCCCTTTAACCTCCTGGTTCGCACAGGTTGCCAATTTGGCAGAGGATGAAAGGGAAGAGGGAGAACCAATGAGAGAGTAGCTGTTAGGCATTTGGACGGGCACATATCACTGTAATTTCCCGGCAGGAAGAAGAATTAACCAAATTCTCAGCCACCCACCGGGAACCAGTATAGGTCCTGAACCAAAATTTTGGACTTGCGGTCAGCTCTCCAAAAACGAGTTGAAAAATGGAGCTCAGGGGCACAGCAATTCACAAACTGGCCGAGTAATAAAGGACAACTATCGTCCAAAAATCTGTTGAGGGAAGGCAACGAGGCGGACTTGAAAGCGAGGCAGAATAGCAGGAAACAGATTTCAAGAGGTACGTTGGAATCGCCTTTAAAGCACAGGAAGAGGGGCACAACTTCGACAATGATGCACTTGGCCAAAAAGGGCGTATGTGTTTTCTCCTGAATATATTCAGGAGAAAACGCATACGCCCTTTTTGGCCAAGCAAGCAAGCGGGCAATGCAAATCTGCACTACAAAGAAGTATCACTTCCCACCGGTCAAAAGGGACATCCACAAAATGTGTAAGAACAAGAAAGGCAAGACAGGCCCTGGAGAACAGGGAGCCTTGTTATGCTGATGGGCGGGATGTAAATTGCCAACTGCCTCTCTGGAGGAGTGCATTCTGTTCCCTAAAACAAGTAAAGAACAGAGCTACAGAGCCAAGGGCACTACCAGTCTAGGGAATATACCTTGGGAAAACTGAAAATCAATAAGACAGAGCCACCCCAAAATTTAGGGCTGCACTGCATACAAGGACCTCAACTTGGATACACCTTAAGTATCCCAGAAAATATAAACATGGTTCAAAAAATTGTGGTACTTACGTACGATGGAATATCCCTCAGCCATGAAATCAATGTCATAAGACCAGTAGCAGCAAAATGGGTGGATTCAGGTACGATGATTCTAAGTGAAATAAGTCACACAGAAAAAGAAACTTATCATAAGATATCACTTATGAAGATCCTGTAAACATGGCTACACTTGAACTGAGTTAGGAAAGAGAACAGTGTCTCACATTTAGAAAACACTCTTATACCTGCTTAAGGGGGAAGGAGAGGTGGGGTGATGCATAAAACCACAGTTTGATATAAGCACAGGTACCGTTCCAAAAACCAACTATGGAATAGACAAGACCTACACCGTCCTCAGTGAAAGGGACTCAAAACCCCATATTTCCCGCAGAGGAAAATATCTGACTAGTAAGAATCTTAAAACCTATGTATTGATATGTCTCCGTAAGGGAATCAAGTGTGTCTAGACTGGCATAAACATGGCAGCGAGAATCAGCTCAAACCCACTATAAAAAGGAATTTCAAAAACAAAACAAAAAAACTGGGAAATTCTTTACAATTCCTTCAGGGTCTCTGATGAAAGCTGGAATGACCCTATCTACAACGACAGCTGGATGTGGCATAAGGAGGGACACTTGGGACTGAGACGATTGGTGAGATTGGGTGAGCAAATGCAGACCCTTTAAAGCAATAATGCATGGCACCCATTCCATGGGTCCGAACTCTCCAGGTTGAAGGGAATATTACTACAGCTATAACATGTGCGGGAAACCTAGAGAACGGACACAGTGTGAATACGAAAGGTTTCTAAAACTCAAAGAATAAACCCTCTCCTGGTGCTCCGGTTTGACTTTCCGGCTGCTTTACTATCATTCTCCGAAATTGGAGAGACAGCCCCTTTAACCTCCTGGTTCGCACAGGTTGCCAATTTGGCAGAGGATGAAAGGGAAGAGGGAGAACCAATGAGAGAGTAGCTGTTAGGCATTTGGACGGGCACATATCACTGTAATTTCCCGGCAGGAAGAAGAATTAACCAAATTCTCAGCCACCCACCGGGAACCAGTATAGGTCCTGAACCAAAATTTTGGACTTGCGGTCAGCTCTCCAAAAACGAGTTGAAAAATGGAGCTCAGGGGCACAGCAATTCACAAACTGGCCGAGTAATAAAGGACAACTATCGTCCATAAATCTGTTGACGGAAGGCAACGAGGCGGACTTGAAAGCGAGGCAGAATAGCAGGAAACAGATTTCAAGAGGTACGTTGGAATCGCCTTTAAATCACACGAAGAGGGGCACAACTTCGACAATGATGCACTTGGCCAAAAAGGGCGTATGCGTTTTCTCCTGAATATATTCAGGAGAAAACGCATACGCCCTTTTTGGCCAAGCAAGCAAGCGGGCAATGCAAATCTGCACTACAAAGAAGTATCACTTCCCACCAGTCAAAAGGGACATCCACAAAATGTGTAAGAACAAGAAAGGCAAGACAGGCCCTGGAGAACAGGGAGCCTTGTTATGCTGATGGGCGGGATGTAAATTGCCAACTGCCTCTCTGGAGGAGTGCATTCTGTTCCCTAAAACAAGTAAAGAACAGAGCTACAGAGCCAAGGGCACTACCAGTCTAGGGAATATACCTTGGGAAAACTGAAAATCAATAAGACAGAGCCACCCCAAAATTTAGGGCTGCACTGCATACAAGGACCTCAACTTGGATACACCTTAAGTATCCCAGAAAATATAAACATGGTTCAAAAAATTGTGGTACTTACGTACGATGGAATATCCCTCAGCCATGAAATCAATGTCATAAGACCAGTAGCAGCAAAATGGGTGGATTCAGGTACGATGATTCTAAGTGAAATAAGTCACACAGAAAAAGAAACTTATCATAAGATATCACTTATGAAGATCCTGTAAACATGGCTACACTTGAACTGAGTTAGGAAAGAGAACAGTGTCTCACATTTAGAAAACACTCTTATACCTGCTTAAGGGGGAAGGAGAGGTGGGGTGATGCATAAAACCACAGTTTGATATAAGCACAGGTACCGTTCCAAAAACCAACTATGGAATAGACAAGACCTACACCGTCCACAGTGAAAGGGACTCAAAACCCCATATTTCCCGCAGAGGAAAATATCTGACTAGTAAGAATCTTAAAACCTATGTATTGATATGTCTCCGTAAGGGAATCAAGTGTGTCTAGACTGGCATAAACATGGCAGCGAGAATCAGCTCAAACCCACTATAAAAAGGAATTTCAAAAACAAAACAAAAAAACTGGGAAATTCTTTACAATTCCTTCAATGTCTCTGATGAAAGCTGGAATGACCCTATCTACAACGACAGCTGGATGTGGCATAAGGAGGGACACTTGGGACTGAGACGATTGGTGAGATTGGGTGAGCAAATGCAGACCCTTTAAAGCAATAATGCATGGCACCCATTCCATGGGTCCGAACTCTCCAGGTTGAAGGGAATATTACTACAGCTATAACATGTGCGGAAAACCTAGAGAACGGACACACTGTGAATACGAAAGGTTTCTAAAACTCAACGAATAGTCCCTCTCCTGGTGCTCCGGTTTGACTTTCCGTCTGCTTTACTATCAACCTCCCAACTTGGAGAGACAGCCCCTTTAACCTCTTGGTTCGCACAGGTTGCCAATTTGGCAGAGGATGAAAGGGAAGAGGGAGAACCAATGAGAGAGTAGCTGTTAGGCATTTGGACGGGCACATATCACTGTAATTTCCCGGCAGGAAGAAGTATTAACCAAATTCTCAGCCACCCACCGGGAACCAGTATAGGTCCTGAACCAAAATTTTGGACTTGCGGTCAGCTCACCAAAAACGAGTTAAAAAATGGAGCTCAGGGGCACAGCAATTCACAAACTGGCCGAGTAATAAAGGACAACTATCGTCCAAAAATCTGTTGAGGGAAGGCAACGAGGCGGACTTGAAAGCGAGGCAGAATAGCAGGAAACAGATTTCAAGAGGTACGTTGGAATCGCCTTTAAAGCACAGGAAGAGGGGCACAACTTCGACAATGATGCACTTAGCCAAAAAGGGCGTATGCGTTTTCTCCTGAATATATTCAGGAGAAAACGCATACGCCCTTTTTGGCCAAGCAAGCAAGCGGGCAATGCAAATCTGCACTACAAAGAAGTATCACTTCCCACCAGTCAAAAGGGACATCCACAAAATGTGTAAGAACAAGAAAGGCAAGACAGGCCCTGGAGAACAGGGAGCCTTGTTATGCTGATGGGCGGGATGTAAATTGCCAACTGCCTCTCTGGAGGAGTGCATTCTGTTCCCTAAAACAAGTAAAGAACAGAGCTACAGAGCCAAGGGCACTACCAGTCTAGGGAATATACCTTGGGAAAACTGAAAATCAATAAGACAGAGCCACCCCAAAATTTAGGGCTGCACTGCATACAAGGACCTCAACTTGGATACACCTTAAGTATCCCAGAAAATATAAACATGGTTCAAAAAATTGTGGTACTTACGTACGATGGAATATCCCTCAGCCATGAAATCAATGTCATAAGACCAGTAGCAGCAAAATGGGTGGATTCAGGTACGATGATTCTAAGTGAAATAAGTCACACAGAAAAAGAAACTTATCATAAGATATCACTTATGAAGATCCTGTAAACATGGCTACACTTGAACTGAGTTAGGAAAGAGAACAGTGTCTCACATTTAGAAAACACTCTTATACCTGCTTAAGGGGGAAGGAGAGGTGGGGTGATGCATAAAACCACAGTTTGATATAAGCACAGGTACCGTTCCAAAAACCAACTATGGAATAGACAAGACCTACACCGTCCTCAGTGAAAGGGACTCAAAACCCCATATTTCCCGCAGAGGAAAATATCTGACTAGTAAGAATCTTAAAACCTATGTATTGATATGTCTCCGTAAGGGAATCAAGTGTGTCTAGACTGGCATAAACATGGCAGCGAGAATCAGCTCAAACCCACTATAAAAAGGAATTTCAAAAACAAAACAAAAAAACTGGGAAATTCTTTACAATTCCTTCAGGGTCTCTGATGAAAGCTGGAATGACCCTATCTACAACGACAGCTGGATGTGGCATAAGGAGGGACACTTGGGACTGAGACGATTGGTGAGATTGGGTGAGCAAATGCAGACGCTTTAAAGCAATAATGCATGGCACCCATTCCATGGGTCCGAACTCTCCAGGTTGAAGGGAATATTACTACAGCTATAACATGTGCGGGAAACCTAGAGAACGGACACAGTGTGAATACGAAAGGTTTCTAAAACTCAAAGAATAAACCCTCTCCTGGTGCTCCGGTTTGACTTTCCGGCTGCTTTACTATCATTCTCCGAAATTGGAGAGACAGCCCCTTTAACCTCCTGGTTCGCACAGGTTGCCAATTTGGCAGAGGATGAAAGGGAAGAGGGAGAACCAATGAGAGAGTAGCTGTTAGGCATTTGGACGGGCACATATCACTGTAATTTCCCGGCAGGAAGAAGAATTAACCAAATTCTCAGCCACCCACCGGGAACCAGTATAGGTCCTGAACCAAAATTTTGGACTTGCGGTCAGCTCTCCAAAAACGAGTTGAAAAATGGAGCTCAGGGGCACAGCAATTCACAAACTGGCCGAGTAATAAAGGACAACTATCGTCCAAAAATCTGTTGAGGGAAGGCAACGAGGCGGACTTGAAAGCGAGGCAGAATAGCAGGAAACAGATTTCAAGAGGTACGTTGGAATCGCCTTTAAAGCACAGGAAGAGGGGCACAACTTCGACAATGATGCACTTGGCCAAAAAGGGCGTATGCGTTTTCTCCTGAATATATTCAGGAGAAAACGCATACGCCCTTTTTGGCCAAGCAAGCAAGCGGGCAATGCAAATCTGCACTACAAAGAAGTATCACTTCCCACCGGTCAAAAGGGACATCCACAAAATGTGTAAGAACAAGAAAGGCAAGACAGGCCCTGGAGAACAGGGAGCCTTGTTATGCTGATGGGCGGGATGTAAATTGCCAACTGCCTCTCTGGAGGAGTGCATTCTGTTCCCTAAAACAAGTAAAGAACAGAGCTACAGAGCCAAGGGCACTACCAGTCTAGGGAATATACCTTGGGAAAACTGAAAATCAATAAGACAGAGCCACCCCAAAATTTAGGGCTGCACTGCATACAAGGACCTCAACTTGGATACACCTTAAGTATCCCAGAAAATATAAACATGGTTCAAAAAATTGTGGTACTTACGTACGATGGAATATCCCTCAGCCATGAAATCAATGTCATAAGACCAGTAGCAGCAAAATGGGTGGATTCAGGTACGATGATTCTAAGTGAAATAAGTCACACAGAAAAAGAAACTTATCATAAGATATCACTTATGAAGATCCTGTAAACATGGCTACACTTGAACTGAGTTAGGAAAGAGAACAGTGTCTCACATTTAGAAAACACTCTTATACCTGCTTAAGGGGGAAGGAGAGGTGGGGTGATGCATAAAACCACAGTTTGATATAAGCACAGGTACCGTTCCAAAAACCAACTATGGAATAGACAAGACCTACACCGTCCTCAGTGAAAGGGACTCAAAACCCCATATTTCCCGCAGAGGAAAATATCTGACTAGTAAGAATCTTAAAACCTATGTATTGATATGTCTCCGTAAGGGAATCAAGTGTGTCTAGACTGGCATAAACATGGCAGCGAGAATCAGCTCAAACCCACTATAAAAAGGAATTTCAAAAACAAAACAAAAAAACTGGGAAATTCTTTACAATTCCTTCAGGGTCTCTGATGAAAGCTGGAATGACCCTATCTACAACGACAGCTGGATGTGGCATAGAGAGGGACACTTGGGACTGAGACGATTGGTGAGATTGGGTGAGCAAATGCAGACCCTTTAAAGCAATAATGCATGGCACCCATTCCATGGGTCCGAACTCTCCAGGTTGAAGGGAATATTACTACAGCTATAACATGTGCGGGAAACCTAGAGAACGGACACACTGTGAATACGAAAGGTTTCTAAAACTCAACGAATAGTCCCTCTCCTGGTGCTCCGGTTTGACTTTCCGTCTGCTTTACTATCAACCTCCCAACTTGGAGAGACAGCCCCTTTAACCTCTTGGTTCGCACAGGTTGCCAATTTGGCAGAGGATGAAAGGGAAGAGGGAGAACCAATGAGAGAGTAGCTGTTAGGCATTTGGACGGGCACATATCACTGTAATTTCCCGGCAGGAAGAAGTATTAACCAAATTCTCAGCCACCCACCGGGAACCAGTATAGGTCCTGAACCAAAATTTTGGACTTGCGGTCAGCTCACCAAAAACGAGTTGAAAAATGGAGCTCAGGGGCACAGCAATTCACAAACTGGCCGAGTAATAAAGGACAACTATCGTCCAAAAATCTGTTGAGGGAAGGCAACGAGGCGGACTTGAAAGCGAGGCAGAATAGCAGGAAACAGATTTCAAGAGGTACGTTGGAATCGCCTTTAAAGCACAGGAAGAGGGGCACAACTTCGACAATGATGCACTTAGCCAAAAAGGGCGTATGCGTTTTCTCCTGAATATATTCAGGAGAAAACGCATACGCCCTTTTTGGCCAAGCAAGCAAGCGGGCAATGCAAATCTGCACTACAAAGAAGTATCACTTCCCACCAGTCAAAAGTGACATCCACAAAATGTGTAAGAACAAGAAAGGCAAGACAGGCCCTGGAGAACAGGGAGCCTTGTTATGCTGATGGGCGGGATGTAAATTGCCAACTGCCTCTCTGGAGGAGTGCATTCTGTTCCCTAAAACAAGTAAAGAACAGAGCTACAGAGCCAAGGGCACTACCAGTCTAGGGAATATACCTTGGGAAAACTGAAAATCAATAAGACAGAGCCACCCCAAAATTTAGGGCTGCACTGCATACAAGGACCTCAACTTGGATACACCTTAAGTATCCCAGAAAATATAAACATGGTTCAAAAAATTGTGGTACTTACGTACGATGGAATATCCCTCAGCCATGAAATCAATGTCATAAGACCAGTAGCAGCAAAATGGGTGGATTCAGGTACGATGATTCTAAGTGAAATAAGTCACACAGAAAAAGAAACTTATCATAAGATATCACTTATGAAGATCCTGTAAACATGGCTACACTTGAACTGAGTTAGGAAAGAGAACAGTGTCTCACATTTAGAAAACACTCTTATACCTGCTTAAGGTTGAAGGAGAGGTGGGGTGATGCATAAAACCAGAGTTTGATATAAGCACAGGTACCGTTCCAAAAACCAACTATGGAATAGACAAGACCTACACCGTCCTCAGTGAAAGGGACTCAAAACCCCATATTTCCCGCAGAGGAAAATATCAGACTAGTAAGAATCTTAAAACCTATGTATTGATATGTCTCCGTAAGGGAATCAAGTGTGTCTAGACTGGCATAAACATGGCAGCGAGAATCAGCTCAAACCCACTATAAAAAGGAATTTCAAAAACAAAACAAAAAAACTGGGAAATTCTTTACAATTCCTTCAGGGTCTCTGATGAAAGCTGGAATGACCCTATCTACAGCGACAGCTGGATGTGGCATAAGGAGGGACACTTGGGACTGAGACGATTGGTGAGATTGGGTGAGCAAATGCAGACGCTTTAAAGCAATAATGCATGGCACCCATTCCATGGGTCCGAACTCTCCAGGTTGAAGGGAATATTACTACAGCTATAACATGTGCGGGAAACCTAGAGAACGGACACAGTGTGAATACGAAAGGTTTCTAAAACTCAAAGAATAAACCCTCTCCTGGTGCTCCGGTTTGACTTTCCGGCTGCTTTACTATCATTCTCCGAAATTGGAGAGACAGCCCCTTTAACCTCCTGGTTCGCACAGGTTGCCAATTTGGCAGAGGATGAAAGGGAAGAGGGAGAACCAATGAGAGAGTAGCTGTTAGGCATTTGGACGGGCACATATCACTGTAATTTCCCGGCAGGAAGAAGAATTAACCAAATTCTCAGCCACCCACCGGGAACCAGTATAGGTCCTGAACCAAAATTTTGGACTTGCGGTCAGCTCTCCAAAAACGAGTTGAAAAATGGAGCTCAGGGGCACAGCAATTCACAAACTGGCCGAGTAATAAAGGACAACTATCGTCCATAAATCTGTTGACGGAAGGCAACGAGGCGGACTTGAAAGCGAGGCAGAATAGCAGGAAACAGATTTCAAGAGGTACGTTGGAATCGCCTTTAAAGCACAGGAAGAGGGGCACAACTTCGACAATGATGCACTTGGCCAAAAAGGGCGTATGCGTTTTCTCCTGAATATATTCAGGAGAAAACGCATACGCCCTTTTGGCCAAGCAAGCAAGCGGGCAATGCAAATCTGCACTACAAAGAAGTATCACTTCCCACCGGTCAAAAGGGACATCCACAAAATGTGTAAGAACAAGAAAGGCAAGACAGGCCCTGGAGAACAGGGAGCCTTGTTACGCTGATTGGCGGGATGTAAATTGTCAACTGCCTCTCTGGAGGAGTGCATTCTGTTCCCTAAAACAAGTAAAGAACAGAGCTACAGAGCCAAGGGCACTACCAGTCTAGGGAATATTCCTTGGGAAAACTGAAAATCAATAAGACAGAGACACCCCAAAATTTAGGGCTGCACTGCTTACAAGGACCTCAACTTGGGTACAAAATAAATATCCCAGGAAATATAAACATGGTTCAAAAAATTGTGGTATTTACGTACGATGGAATATCCCTCAGCCATGAAATCAATGTCATAAGACCAGTAGCAGCAAAATGGGTGGATTCAGGTACGATGATTCTAAGTGAAATAAGTCACACAGAAAAAGAAACTTATCATAAGATATCACTTATGAAGATCCTGTAAACATGGCTACACTTGAACTGAGTTAGGAAAGAGAACAGTGTCTCACATTTAGAAAACACTCTTATACCTGCTTAAGGGGGAAGGAGAGGTGGGGTGATGCATAAAACCACAGTTTGATATAAGCACAGGTACCGTTCCAAAAACCAACTATGGAATAGACAAGACCTACACCGTCCTCAGTGAAAGGGACTCAAAACCCCATATTTCCCGCAGAGGATAATATCTGACTAGTAAGAATCTTAAAACCTATGTATTGATATGTCTCCGTAAGGGAATCAAGTGTGTCTAGACTGGCATAAACATGGCAGCGAGAATCAGCTCAAACCCACTATAAAAAGGAATTTCAAAAACAAAACAAAAAAACTGGGAAATTCTTTACAATTCCTTCAGGGTCTCTGATGAAAGCTGGAATGACCCTATCTACAACGACAGCTGGATGTGGCATAAGGAGGGACACTTGGGACTGAGACGATTGGTGAGATTGGGTGAGCAAATGCAGACCCTTTAAAGCAATAATGCATGGCACCCATTCCATGGGTCCGAACTCTCCAGGTTGAAGGGAATATTACAACAGCTATAACATGTGCGGGAAACCTAGAGAACGGACACACTGTGAATACGAAAGGTTTCTAAAACTCAACGAATAGTCCCTCTCCTGGTGCTCCGGTTTGACTTTCCGTCTGCTTTACTATCAACCTCCCAACTTGGAGAGACAGCCCCTTTAACCTCTTGGTTCGCACAGGTTGCCAATTTGGCAGAGGATGAAAGGGAAGAGGGAGAACCAATGAGAGAGTAGCTGTTAGGCATTTGGACGGGCACATATCACTGTAATTTCCCGGCAGGAAGAAGAATTAACCAAATTCTCAGCCACCCACCGGGAACCAGTATAGGTCCTGAACCAAAATTTTGGACTTGCGGTCAGCTCACCAAAAACGAGTTGAAAAATGGAGCTCAGGGGCACAGCAATTCACAAACTGGCCGAGTAATAAAGGACAACTATCGTCCAAAAATCTGTTGAGGGAAGGCAACGAGGCGGACTTGAAAGCGAGGCAGAATAGCAGGAAACAGATTTCAAGAGGTACGTTGGAATCGCCTTTAAAGCACAGGAAGAGGGGCACAACTTCGACAATGACGCACTTGGTCAAAAAGGGCCTATGCGTTTTCTCCTGAATATATTCAGGAGAAAACGCATACGCCCTTTTTGGCCAAGCAAGCAAGCGGGTAATGCAAATCTGCACTACAAAGAAGTATCACTTCCCACCGGTCAAAAGGGACATCCACAAAATGTGTAAGAACAAGAAAGGCAAGACAGGCCCTCGAGAACAGGGAGCCTTGTTATGCTGATGGGCGGGATGTAAATTGCCAACTGCGTCTCTGGAGGAGTGCATTCTGTTCCCTAAAACAAGTAAAGAACAGAGCTACAGAGCCAAGGGCACTACCAGTCTAGGGAATATACCTTGGGAAAACTGAAAATCAATAAGACAGAGCCACCCCAAAATTTAGGGCTGCACTGCATACAAGGACCTCAACTTGGATACACCTTAAGTATCCCAGAAAATATAAACATGGTTCAAAAAATTGTGGTACTTACGTACGATGGAATATCCCTCAGCCATGAAATCAATGTCATAAGACCAGTAGCAGCAAAATGGGTGGATTCTGGTACGATGATTCTAAGTGAAATAAGTCACACAGAAAAAGAAACTTATCATAAGATATCACTTATGAAGATCCTGTAAACATGGCTACACTTGAACTGAGTTAGGAAAGAGAACAGTGTCTCACATTTAGAAAACACTCTTATACCTGCTTAAGGGGGAAGGAGAGGTGGGGTGATGCATAAAACCAGAGTTTGATATAAGCACAGGTACCGTTCCAAAAACCAACTATGGAATAGACAAGACCTACACCTTCCTCAGTGAAAGGGACTCAAAACCCCATATTTCCCGCAGAGGAATATATCTGACTAGTAAGAATCTTAAAATCTATGTAGTGATATGTCTCCGTAAGGGAATCAAGTGGGTCTAGACTGCCATAAACATGGCAGCGAGAATCAGCTCAAACCCACTATAAAAAGGAATTTCAAAAACAAAACAAAAAAACTGGGAAATTCTTTACAATTCCTTCAGGGTCTCTGATGAAAGCTGGAATGACCCTATCTACAACGACAGCTGGATGTGGCATAAGGAGGGACACTTGGGACTGAGACGATTGGTGAGATTGGGTGAGCAAATGCAGACCCTTTAAAGCAATAATGCATGGCACCCATTCCATGGGTCCGAACTCTCCAGGTTGAAGGGAATATTACTACAGCTATAACATGTGCGGGAAACCTAGAGAAGGGACACACTGTGAATACGAAAGGTTTCTAAAACTCAACGAATAGTCCCTCTCCTGGTGCTCCGGTTTGACTTTCCGTCTGCTTTACTATCAACCTCCCAACTTGGAGAGACAGCCCCTTTAACCTCTTGGTTCGCACAGGTTGCCAATTTGGCAGAGGATGAAAGGGAAGAGGGAGAACCAATGAGAGAGTAGCTGTTAGGCATTTGGACGGGCACATATCACTGTAATTTCCCGGCAGGAAGAAGAATTAACCAAATTCTCAGTCACCCACCGGGAACCAGCATAGGTCCTGAACCAAAATTTTGGACTTGCGGTCAGCTCACCAAAAACGAGTTGAAAAATGGAGCTCAGGGGCACAGCAATTCACAAACTGGCCGAGTAATAAAGGACAACTATCGTCCAAAAATCTGTTGAGGGAAGGCAACGAGGCGGACTTGAAAGCGAGGCAGAATAGCAGGAAACAGATTTCAAGAGGTACGTTGGAATCGCCTTTAAAGCACAGGAAGAGGGGCACAACTTCGACAATGATGCACTTGGCCAAAAAGGGCGTATGCGTTTTCTCCTGAATATATTCAGGAGAAAACGCATACGCCCTTTTTGGCCAAGCAAGCAAGCGGGCAATGCAAATCTGCACTACAAAGAAGTATCACTTCCCACCGGTCAAAAGGGACATCCACAAAATGTGTAAGAACAAGAAAGGCAAGACAGGCCCTGGAGAACAGGGAGCCTTGTTATGCTGATGGGCGGGATGTAAATTGCCAACTGCCTCTCTGGAGGAGTGCATTCTGTTCCCTAAAACAAGTAAAGAACAGAGCTACAGAGCCAAGGGCACTACCAGTCTAGGGAATGTACCTTGGAAAAACTGAAAATCAATAAGACAGAGCCACCCCAAAATTTAGGGCTGCACTGCATACAAGGACCTCAACTTGGATACACCTTAAGTATCCCAGAAAATATAAACATGGTTCAAAAAATTGTGGTACTTACGTACGATGGAATATCCCTCAGCCATGAAATCAATGTCATAAGACCAGTAGCAGCAAAATGGGTGGATTCCGGTACGATGATTCTAAGTGAAATAAGTCACACAGAAAAAGAAACTTATCATAAGATATCACTTATGAAGATCCTGTAAACATGGCTACACTTGAACTGAGTTAGGAAAGAGAACAGTGACTCACATTTAGAAAACACTCTTATGCGTGCTTAAGGGGGAACGAGAGGTGGGGTGATGCATAAAAGAAGAGTTTGATATAAGCACAGATACCGTTCCAAAAACCAACTATGGAATAGACAAGACCTACACCTACCTCAGTGAAAGGGACTCAAAACACCATATTTCCCGCAGAGGAATATATCTGACTAGTAAGAATCTTAAAACCTATGTATTGATATGTCTCCGTAAGGGAATCAAGTGTGTCTAGACTGGCATAAACATGGCAGCGAGAATCAGCTCAAACCCACTATAAAAAGGAATTTCAAAAACAAAACAAAAAAACTGGGAAATTCTTTTCAATTCCTTCATGGTCTCTGATGAAACCTGGATAGACCCTATCTACAAGGACAGCTGGATTTGGCAAAAGGAGGGACACTTGGGACTGAGACGATTGGTGAGATTGGGTGAGCAAATGCAAACCCTTTAAAGCACAAATGCCTGGCACCCATTCCATGGGTCCGAACTCTCCAGGTTGAAGGGAATATTACTACAGCTATAACATGTACGGGAAACCTAGAGAACAGACACACTGTGAATACGAAAGGATTCTAAAACTCAACGAATAGTCCCTCTCCTGGTGCCCCGGTTTGACTTTCCATCTGCTTTACGATCCATCTCCCAACTTGGAGACACAGCCCCTTTAAACTCCTCGTTCACACAGGTTGCCAATTTGGCAGAGGATGAGAGGGAAGAGGGAGAACCAATGAGAGAGTAGCTGTTAGGCATTTGGATGGGCACATATCACTCTAACTTCCCGGCAGGAGGAAGAATTAACCAAAGTCTCAGCCACCCACCGGTTACCAGTATAGGTCCTGAACCAAAATTTTGGACTTGCGGTCAGCTCACCAAAAACTAGTTGAAAAATGGAGCTCAGGGGCACAGCAATTCACAAACAGGCCGAGTAATAAAGGACAACTATCGTCCAAAAATCTGTTGAGGGAAGGCAACGAGGCGGACTTGAAAGCGACGCAGAATAGCAGGAAACAGATTTCAAGAGGTACGTTGGAATCGCCTTTAAAGCACAGGAAGAGGGGCACAACTTCGACAATGATGCACTTGGCCAAAAAGGGCGTATGCGTTTTCTCCTGAATATATTCAGGAGAAAACGCATACGCCCTTTTTGGCCAAGCAAGCAAGCGGGCAATGCAAATCTGCGCTACAAAGAAGTATCACTTCCCACCGGTCAAAAGGGACATCCACAAAATGTGTAAGAACAAGAAAGGCAAGACAGGCCCTGGAGAACAGGGAGCCTTGTTATGCTGATGGGCGGGATGTAAATTGCCAACTGCCTCCCTGGAGGAGTGCATTCTGTTCCCTAAAACAAGTAAAGAACAGAGCTACAGAGCCAAGGGCACTACCAGTCTAGGGAATATACCTTGGGAAAACTGAAAATCAATAAGACAGAGCCACCCCAAAATTTAAGGCTGCACTGCATACAAGGACCTCAACTTGGATACACCTTAAGTATCCCAGAAAATATAAACATGGTTCAAAAAATTGTGGTACTTACGTACGATGGAATATCCCTCAGCCATGAAATCAATGTCATAAGACCAGTAGCAGCAAAATGGGTGGATTCCGGTACGATGATTCTAAGTGAAATAAGTCACACAGAAAAAGAAACTTATCATAAGATATCACTTATGAAGATCCTGTAAACATGGCTACACTTGAACTGAGTTAGGAAAGAGAACAGTGTCTCACATTTAGAAAACACTCTTATGCGTGCTTAAGGGGGAAGGAGAGGTGGGGTGATGCATAAAAGAAGAGTTTGATATAAGCACAGGTACCGTTCCAAAAACCAACTATGGAATAGACAAGAGCTACACCTTCCTCAGTGAAAGGGACTCAAAACACCATATTTCCCGCAGAGGAATATATCTGACTAGTAAGAATCTTAAAACCTATGTATTGATATGTCTCCGTAAGGGAATCAAGTGTGTCTAGACTGGCATAAACATGGCAGCGAGAATCAGCTCAAACCCACTATAAAAAGGAATTTCAAAAACAAAACAAAAAAACTGGGAAATTCTTTTCAATTCCTTCATGGTCTCTGATGAAACCTGGATAGACCCTATCTACAAGGACAGCTGGATTTGGCATAAGGAGGGACACTTGGGACTGAGACGATTGGTGAGATTGGGTGAGCAAATGCAAACCCTTTAAAGCACAAATGCCTGGCACCCATTCCATGGGTCCGAACTCTCCAGGTTGAAGGGAATATTACTACAGCTATAACATGTACGGGAAACCTAGAGAACAGACACACTGTGAATACGAAAGGATTCTAAAACTCAACGAATAGTCCCTCTCCTGGTGCCCCGGTTTGACTTTCCATCTGCTTTACGATCCATCTCCCAACTTGGAGACACAGCCCCTTTAAACTCCTCGTTCACACAGGTTACCAATTTGGCAGAGGATGAGAGGGAAGAGGGAGAACCAATGAGAGAGTAGCTGTTAGGCATTTGGATGGGCACATATCACTCTAACTTCCCGGCAGGAGGAAGAATTAACCAAAGTCTCAGCCACCCACCGGTTACCAGTATAGGTCCTGAACCAAAATTTTGGAGTTGCGGTAAGCTCACCAAAAACTAGTTGAAAAATGGAGCTCAGGGGCACAGCAATTCACAAACAGGCCGAGTAATAAAGGACAACTATCGTCCAAAAATCTGTTGAGGGAAGGCAACGAGGCGGACTTGAAAGCGAGGCAGAATAGCAGGAAACAGATTTCAAGAGGTACGTTGGAATCGCCTTTAAAGCACAGGAAGAGGGGCACAACTTCGACAATGATGCATTGGCCTAAAACGGCGTATGCATTTTCTCCTGAATATATTCAGGAGAAAACGCATACGCCCTTTTTGGCCAAGCAAGCAAGCGGGCAATGCAAGTCTGCACTACAAAGAATTATCACTTCCCACCGGTCAAAAGGGACATCCACAAAATGTGTAAAAACCAGAAAGGCAAGACAGGCCCTGGAGAACAGGGAGCCTTGTTATGCTGATGGGCGGGATGTAAATTGCCAACTGCCTCTCTGGAGGAGTGCATTCTGTTCCCTAAAACAAGTAAAGAACAGAGCTACAGAGCCAAGGGCACTACCAGTCTAGGGAATATACCTTGGGAAAACTGAAAATCAATAAGACAGAGCCACCCCAAAATTTAGGGCTGCACTGCATACAAGGACCTCAACTTGGATACACCTTAAGTATCCCAGAAAATATAAACATGGTTCAAAAAATTGTGGTACTTACGTACGATGGAATATCCCTCAGCCATGAAATCAATGTCATAAGACCAGTAGCAGCAAAATGGGTGGATTCAGGTACGATGATTCTAAGTGAAATAAGTCACACAGAAAAAGAAACTTATCATAAGATATCACTTATGAAGATCCTGTAAACATGGCTACACTTGAACTGAGTTAGGAAAGAGAATAGTGTCTCACATTTAGAAAACACTCTTATGCCTGCTTAAGGGGGAAGGAGAGGTGGGGTGATGCATAAAACCAGAGTTTGATATAAGCACAGGTACCATTCCAAAAACCAACTATGGATTAGTCAAGACCTACACCTTCCTCAGTGAAAGGGACTCAAAACGCCATATTTCCCGAAGAGGAATATATCTGACTAGTAAGAATCTTAAAACTTATGTATTGATATGTCTCCGTAAGGGAATCAAGTGTGTCTAGACTGGAATAAACATGGCAGTGAGAATCAGCTCAAACCCACTATAAAATGGAATTTCAAAAACAAAACAAAAAAACTGGGAAATTCTTTACAATTCCTTCAGAATCTCTGATGAAACCTGGAATGACCCTATCTACAACGACAGCTGGATATGACATAAGGCTGGACACTTGGGACTCAGAGGATTGGTGAGATTGTGTGAGCAAATGCAGACCCTTTAAAGCAATAATGCATGGCACCCATTCCATGGGTCCCAACTCTCCAGGTTGAAGGGAATATTACTACAGTTATAACATGTACGGGAAACCAAGAGAACGGAGACAATGTGAATACGAAAGGTTTCTAAAACTCAACGAATAGTCCCTCTCCTGGTGCTCCGGTTTGACTTTCCACCTGCTTTACTATCAACCTCCCAACTTGGAGAGACAGCCCCTTTAACCTCCTGGTTCGCACAGGTTGCCAATTTGGCAGAGGATGAAAGGGAAGAGGGAGAACCAATGAGAGAGTAGCTGTTAGGCATTTGGACGGGCACATATCACTGTAATTTACCGGCAGGAAGAAGAATTAACCAAAGTCTCAGCCCCCCACCGGGAACCAGCATAGGTCCTGAACCAAAATTTTGGACTTGCGGTCAGCTCACCAAAAACGAGTTGAAAAATGGAGCTCAGGGGCACAGCAATTCACAAACTGGCCGAGTAATAAAGGACAACTATCGTCCAAAAATCTGTTGAGGGAAGGCAACGAGGCGGACTTGAAATCGAGGCAGAATAGCAGGAAACAGATTTCAAGAGGTACGTTGGAATCGCCTTTAAAGCACAGGAAGAGGGGCACAACTTCGACAATGATGCACTTGGCCAAAAAGGGCGTATGCGTTTTCTCCTGAATATATTCAGGAGAAAACGCATACGCCCTTTTTGGCCAAGCAAGCAAGCGGGCAATGCAAATCTGCACTACAAAGAAGTATCACTTCCCACCGGTCAAAAGGGACATCCACAAAATGTGTAAAAACCAGAAAGGCAAGACAGGCCCTGGAGAACAGGGAGCCTTGTTATGCTGATGGGCGGGATGTAAATTGCCAACTGCCTCTCTGGAGGAGTGCATTGTGTTCCCTAAAACAAGTAAACAACAGAGCTACAGAGCCAAGGGTACTTCCAGTCTAGGGAATATACCTTGTGAAAACTGAAAATCAATAAGACAGAGCCACCCCAAAATTTAGGGCTGCACTGCTTACAAGGACCTCAACTTGGGTACACCTTAAATATCCCAGGAAATATAAAAATGGTTCAAAAAATTGTGGTACTTACGTAAGATGGAATATCCCTCAGCCATGAAATCAATGTCATAAGACCAGTAGCAGCAAAATGGGTGGATTCAGGTACGATGATTCTAAGTGAAATAAGTCACACAGAAAAAGAAACTTATCATAAGATATCACTTATGAAGATCCTGTAAACATGGCTACACTTGAACTGAGTTAGGAAAGAGAACAGTGTCTCACATTTAGAAAGCACTCTTATGCCTGTTTAAGGGGGAAGGAGAGGTGGGGTGATGCATAAAACCAGAGTTTGATATAAGCACAGGTACCATTCCAAAAACCAACTATGGAATAGACAAGACCTACACCTTCCTCAGTGAAAGGGACTCAAAACCCCATATTTCCCGCAGAGGAATATATCTGACTAGTAAGAATCTTAAAACCTATGTATTGATATGTCTCCGTAAGGGAATCAAGTGTGTCTAGACTGGCATAAATATGGCAGCGAGAATCAGCTCAAAGCCACTATTAAAAGGAATTTCAATAATAAAACAAAAAAAAACCTGTAAATTCTTTACAATTCCTTCAGGGTCTCTGATGAAACCTGGAATGACCCTATCTACAACGAGAGCTGGATGTGGCATAAGGCTGGACACTTGGGACTGAGAGGATTGGTGAGATTGGGTGAGCAAATGCAGACCCTTTAAAGCAATAATGCATGGCACACATTCCATGGGTCCCAACTCTCCAGGTTGAAGGGAATATTACTACAGATAAAACATGTACGGGAATCCTAGAGAACGGACACACTGTGAATACGAAAGGTTTCTAAAACTCAATGAATAGTCCCTCTCCTGGTGCTCCGGTTTGACTTTCCATCTGCTTTAGTATCAACCTCCCAACTTGGAGAGACAGCCCCTTTAACCTCCTGGTTCGCACAGGTTGCCAATTTGGCAGAGGATGAAAGGGAAGAGGGAGAACCAATGAGAGAGTAGCTGATAGGCATTTGGACGGGCACATATCACTGTAATTTCCCGGCAGGAAGAAGAATTAACCAAAGTCTCAGCCACCCACCGGGAACCAGTATAGGTCCTGAACCAAAATTTTGGACTTGCGGTCAGCTCACCAAAAACGAGTTGAAAAATGGAGCTCAGGGGCACAGCAATTCACAAACTGGCCGAGTAATAAAGGACAACTATCGTCCAAAACTCTGTTGAGGAAAGGCAACGTGGCGGACTTGAAAGCGAGGCAGAATAGCAGGAAACAGATTTCAAGAGGTACGTTGGAATCCCCTTTAAAGCACAGGAAGAGAGGCACAACTTCGACAATGATGCACTTGGCCACAAAGGGCGTATGCGTTTTCTCCTGAATATATTCAGGAGAAAACGCATACGCCCTTTTTGGCCAAGCAAGCAAGCGGGCAATGCAAATCTGCACTACAAAGAAGTATCACTTCCCACCGGTCAAAAGGGACATCCACAAAATGTGTAAAAACCAGAAAGGCAAGACAGGCCCTGGAGAACAGGGAGCCCTGTTATGCTGATGGGCGGGATGTAAATTGCCAACTGCCTCTCTGGAGGAGTACATTGTGTTCCCTAAAACAAGTAAAGAACAGAGCTACAGAGGCAAGGGCACTTCCAGTCTAGGGAATAAACCTTGGGAAAACTGAAGATCAATAAGACAGAGCCACCCCAAAATTTAGGGCTGCACTGCTTACAAGGACCTCAACTTGGGTACACCTTAAATATCCCAGGAAATATAAAAATGGTTCAAAAAATTGTGGTACTTACGTACGATGGAATATCCCTCAGCCATGAAATCAATGTCATAAGACCAGTAGCAGCAAAATGGGTGGATTCAGGTACGATGATTCTAAGTGAAATAAGTCACACAGAAAAAGAAACTTATCATAAGATATCACTTATGAAGATCCTGTAAACATGGCTACACTTGAACTGAGTTAGGAAAGAGAACAGTGTCTCACATTTAGAAAACACTCTTATGCCTGCTTAAGGGGGAAAGAGAGGTGGGGTGAAGCATAAAACCAGAGTTTGATATAAGCACAGGTACCATTCCAAAAACCAACTATGGAATAGACAAGACCTACACCTTCCTCAGTGAAAGGGACTCAAAACCCCATATTTCCCGCAGAGGAATATATCTGACTAGTAAGAATCTTAAAACCTATGTATTGATATGTCTCCGTAAGGGAATCAAGTGTGTCTAGACTGGCATAAACATGGCAGCGAGAATCAGCTCAAACCCACTATAAAAAGGAATTTCAAAAACAAAACAAAAAAACTGGGAAATTCTTTACAATTCCTTCAGGGTCTCTGATGAAACCTGGAATGACCCTATCTACAACGACAGCTGGATGTGGCATAAGGCGGGACACTTGGGACTGAGAGGATTGGTGAGATTGGGTGCGCAAATGCAGACCCTTTAAAGCAATAATGCATGGCACACATTCCATGGGTCCCAACTCTCCAGGTTGAAGGGAATATTACTACAGATATAACATGTACGGGAATCCTAGAGAACGGACACACTGTGAATACGAAAGGTTTCTAAAACTCAACGAATAGTCCCTCTCCTGGTGCTCCGGTTTGACTTTCCATCTGCTTTATTATCAACCTCCCAACTTGGAGAGACAGCCCCTTTAACCTCCTGGTTCGCACAGGTTTCCAATTTGGCAGAGGATGAAAGGGAAGAGGGAGAACCAATGAGAGAGTAGCTGTTAGGCATTTGGACGGGCACATATCACTGTAATTTCCCGGCAGGAAGAAGAATTAACCAAAGTCTCAGCCACCCACCGGGAACCAGTATAGATCCTGAACCAAAATTTTGGACTTGCGGTCAGCTCACCAAAAACGAGTTGAAAAATGGAGCTCAGGGGCACAGCAATTCACAAACTTGCCGAGTAATAAAGGACAACTATCGTCCAAGAATCTGTTGAGGGAAGGCAAAGAGGCAGACTTGAAAGCGAGGCAGAATAGCAGGAAACAGATTTCCAGAGGTACGTTGGAATCGCCTTTAAAGCACAGGAAGAGGGGCACAACTTCGACAATGATGCACTTGGCCAAAAAGGGCGTATGCGTTTTCTCCTGAATATATTCAGGAGAAAACGCATACGCCCTTTTTGGCCAAGCAAGCAAGCGGGCAATGCAAATCTGCACTACAAAGAAGTATCACTTCCCACCGGTCAAAAGGGACATCCACAAAATGTGTAAAAACCAGAAAGGCAAGACAGGCCCTGGAGAACAGGGAGCCTTGTTATGCTGATGGGCGGGATGTAAATTGCCAACTGCCTCTCTGGAGGAGTGCATTCTGTTCCCTAAAACAAGTAAAGAACAGAGCTATAGAGCCAAGGGCACTTCCAGTCTAGGGAATATACCTTGGGAAAACTGAAAATCAATAAGACAGAGCCACCCCAAAACTTAGGGCTGCACTGCTTACAAGGACCTCAACTTGGGTACACCTTAAATATCCCAGGAAATATAAAAATGGTTCAAAAAATTGTGGTACTTACGTACGATGGAATATCCCTCAGCCATGAAATCAATGTCATAAGACCAGTAGCAGCAAAATGGGTGGATTCAGGTACGATGATTCTAAGTGAAATAAGTCACAGAGAAAAAGAAACTTATCATAAGATATTACTTATGAAGATCCTGTAAACATGGCTACACTTGAACTGAGTTAGGAAAGAGAACAGTGTCTCACATTTAGAAAACACTCTTATGCCTGCTTAAGGTGGAAGGAGAGGTGGTGTGATGCATAAAACCAGAGTTTGATATAAGCACAGGTACCGTTCCAAAAACCAAGTATGGAATAGACAAGACCTACACCTTCCTCAGTGAAAGGGATTCAAAGCCCCATATTTCCCGCAGAGGAATATATCTGACTAGTAAGAATCTTAAAACCTATGTATTGATATGTCTCCGTAAGGGAATCAAGTGTGTCTAGACTGGCATAAACATGGCAGCGAGAATCAGCTCAAACCCACTATAAAAAGGAATTTCAAAAACAAAACAAAAAAACTGGGAAATTCTTTACAATTCCTTCAGGGTCTCTGATGAATGCTGGAATGACCCTATATACAACGACAGCTGGATGTGGCATAAGGAGGGACACTTGGGACTGAGACGATTGGTGAGATTGGGTGAGCAAATGCAGACCCTTTAAAGCAATAATGCATGGCACCCATTCCATGGGTCCGAACTCTCCAGGTTGAAGGGAATATTACTACAGCTATAACATATGCGGGAAACCTAGAGAACGGACACACTGTGAATACGAAAGGTTTCTAAAACTCAACGAATAGTCCCTCTCCTGGTGCTCCGGTTTGACTTTCCGTCTGCTTTACTATCAACCTCCCAACTTGGAGAGACAGCCCCTTTAACCTCTTGGTTCGCACAGGTTGCCAATTTGGCAGAGGATGAAAGGGAAGAGGGAGAACCAATGAGAGAGTAGCTGTTAGGCATTTGGACGGGCACATATCACTGTAATTTCCCGGCAGGAAGAAGAATTAACCAAATTCTCAGTCACCCACCGGGAACCAGCATAGGTCCTGAACCAAAATTTTGGACTTGCGGTCAGCTCACCAAAAACGAGTTGAAAAATGGAGCTCAGGGGCACAGCAATTCACAAACTGGCCGAGTAATAAAGGACAACTATCGTCCAAAAATCTGTTGAGGGAAGGCAACGAGGCGGACTTGAAAGCGAGCCAGAATAGCAGGAAACAGATTTCAAGAGGTACGTTGGAATCGCCTTTAAAGCACAGGAAGAGGGGCACAACTTCGACAATGATGCACTTGGCCAAAAAGGGCGTATGCGTTTTCTCCTGAATATATTCAGGAGAAAACGCATACGCCCTTTTTGGCCAAGCAAGCATGCGGGCAATGCAAATCTGCACTACAAAGAAGTATCACTTCCCACCGGTCAAAAGGGACATCCACAAAATGTGTAAGAACAAGAAAGGCAAGACAGGCCCTGGAGAACAGGGAGCCTTGTTATGCTGATGGGCGGGATGTAAATTGCCAACTGCCTCTCTGGAGGAGTGCATTCTGTTCCCTAAAACAAGTAAAGAACAGAGCTACAGAGCCAAGGGCACTACCAGTCTAGGGAATATACCTTGGGAAAACTGAAAATCAATAAGACAGAGCCACCCCAAAATTTAGGGCTGCACTGCATACAAGGACCTCAACTTGGATACACCTTAAGTATCCCAGAAAATATAAACATGGTTCAAAAAATTGTGGTACTTACGTACGATGGAATATCCCTCAGCCATGAAATCAATGTCATAAGACCAGTAGCAGCAAAATGGGTGGATTCAGGTACGATGATTCTAAGTGAAATAAGTCACACAGAAAAAGAAACTTATCATAAGATATCACTTATGAAGATCCTGTAAACATGGCTACACTTGAACTGAGTTAGGAAAGAGAACAGTGTCTCACATTTAGAAAACACTCTTATGCGTGCTTAAGGGGGAAGGAGAGGTGGGGTGATGCATAAAAGAAGAGTTTGATATAAGCACAGGTACCGTTCCAAAAACCAAGTATGGAATAGACAAGACCTACACCTTCCTCAGTGAAAGGGACTCAAAACACCATATTTCCCGCAGAGGAATATATCTGACTAGTAAGAATCTTAAAACCTATGTATTGATATGTCTCCGTAAGGGAATCAAGTGTGTCTAGACTGGCATAAACATGGCAGCGAGAATCAGCTCAAACCCACTATAAAAAGGAATTTCAAAAACAAAACAAAAAAACTGGGAAATTCTTTTCAATTCCTTCATGGTCTCTGATGAAACCTGGATAGACCCTATCTACAAGGACAGCTGGATTTGGCATAAGGAGGGACACTTGGAACTGAGACGATTGGTGAGATTGGGTGAGCAAATGCAAGCCCTTTAAAGCACAAATGCCGGGCACCCATTCCATGGGTCCGAACTCTCCAGGTTGAAGGGAATATTACTACAGCTCTAACATGTACAGGAAACCTAGAGAACAGACACACTGTGAATACGAAAGGTTTCTAAAACTCAACGAATAGTCCCTCTCCTGGTGCCCCGGTTTGACTTTCCATCTGCTTTACGATCCATCTCCCAACTTGGAGACACAGCCCCTTTAAACTCCTCGTTCACACAGGTTGCCAATTTGGCAGAGGATGAGAGGGAAGAGGGAGAACCAATGAGAGAGTAGCTGTTAGGCATTTGGATGGGCACATATCACTCTAACTTCCCGGCAGGAGGAAGAATTAACCAAAGTCTCAGCCACCCACCGGTTACCAGTATAGGTCCTGAACCAAAATTTTGGACTTGCGGTCAGCTCACCAAAAACTAGTTGAAAAATGGAGCTCAGGGGCACAGCAATTCACAAACAGGCCGAGTAATAAAGGACAACTATCGTCCAAAAATCTGTTGAGGGAAGGCAACGAGGCGGACTTGAAAGCGAGGCAGAATAGCAGGAAACAGATTTCAAGAGGTACGTTGGAATCGCCTTTAAAGCACAGGAAGAGGGGCACAACTTCGACAATGATGCACTTGGCCAAAAAGGGCGTATGCGTTTTCTCCTGAATATATTCAGGAGAAAACGCATACGCCCTTTTTGGCCAAGCAAGCAAGCGGGCAATGCAAATCTGCACTACAAAGAAGTATCACTTCCCACAGGTCAAAAGGGACATCCACAAAATGTGTAAGAACAAGAAAGGCAAGACAGGCCCTGGAGAACAGGGAGCCTTGTTATGCTGATGGGCGGGATGTAAATTGCCAACTGCCTCTCTGGAGGAGTGCATTCTGTTCCCTAAAACAAGTAAAGAACAGAGCTACAGAGCCAAGGGCACTACCAGTCTAGGGAATATACCTTGGGAAAACTGAAAATCAATAAGACACAGCCAACCCAAAATTTAGGGCTGCACTGCATACAAGGACCTCAACTTGGGTACACCTTAAATATCCCAGGAAATATAAAAATGGTTCAAAAAATTGTGGTACTTACATACGATGGAATATCCCTCAGCCATGAAATCAATGTCATAAGACCAGTAGCAGCAAAATGGGTGGATTCAGGTACGATGATTCTAAGTGAAATAAGTCACACAGAAAAAGAAACTTATCATAAGATATCACTTATGAAGATCCTGTAAACATGGCTACACTTGAACTGAGTTAGGAAAGAGAACAGTGTCTCACATTTAGAAAACACTCTTATGCCTGCTTAAGGGGGAAGGAGAGGTGGGGTGATGCATAAAACCAGAGTTTGATATAAGCAGAGGTACCGTTCCAAAAACCAACTATGGAATAGACAAGACCTACACCTTCCTCAGTGAAAGGGACTCAAAACCCCATATTTCCCGCAGAGGAATATATCTGACTAGTAAGAATCTTAAAACCTATGTATTGATATGTCTCCGTAAGGGAATCAAGTGTGTCTAGACTGGAATAAACAGGGCAGCGGGATCAGCTCAAACCCACTATAAAAAGGAATTTCAAAAACAAAACAAAAAAACTGGGAAATTCTTTACAATTCCTTCAGAGTGTCTGATGAAACCTGGAATGACCCTATCTACAACGACAGCTGGATGTGGCATTAGGCGGGACACTTGGGACTGAGAGGATTGGTGAGATTGGGGGAACAAATGCAGAACCTTTAAAGCATTAATGCATGGCACCCATTCCATGGGTCCCAACTCTCCAGGTTGAAGGGAATATTACTACAGTTATAACATGTACGGGAAACCTAGAGAACGGACACACTGTGAATACGAAAGGTTTCTAAAACTCAACGAATAGTCCCTCTCCTGGTGCTCCGGTTTGACTTTCCATCTGCTTTACTATCAACCTCCCAACTTGGAGAGACAGCCCCTTTAACCTCCTGGTTCGCACAGGTTGCCAATTTGGCAGAGGATGAAAGGGAAGAGGGAGAACCAATGAGAGAGTAGCTGTTAGGCATTTGGACGGGCACATATCACTGTAATTTCCCGGCAGGAAGAAGAATTAACCAAAGTCTCAGCCCCCCACCGGGAACCAGTATAGGTCCTGAACCAAAATTTTGGACTTGCGGTCAGCTCACCTAAAACGAGTTGAAAAATGGAGCTCAGGGGCACAGCAATTCACAAACTGGCCGAGTATTAAAGGACAACTATCGTCCAAAAATCTGTTGAGGGAAGGCAACGAGGCGGACTTGAAAGCGAGGCAGAATAGCAGGAAACAGATTTCAAGAGGTACGTTGGAATCGCCTTTAAAGCACAGGAAGAGGGGCACAACTTCGACAATGATGCACTTGGCCAAAAAGGGCGTATGCGTTTTCTCCTGAATATATTCAGGAGAAAACGCATACGCCCTTTTTGGCCAAGCAAGCAAGCGGGCAATGCAAATCTGCACTACAAAGAAGTATCACTTCCCACCGGTCAAAAGGGACATCCACAAAATGTGTAAAAACCAGAAAGGCAAGACAGGCCCTGCAGAACAGGGAGCCTTGTTATGCTGATGGGCGGGATGTAAATTGCCAACTGCCTCTCTGGAGGAGTACATTGTGTTCCCTAAAACAAGTAAAGAACAGAGCTACAGAGCCAAGGGCACTTCCAGTCTAGGGAATATACTTTGGGAAAACTGAAAATCAATAAGACAGAGCCACCCCAAAATTTAGGGCTGCACTGCTTACAAGGACCTCAACTTGGGTACACCTTAAATATCCCAGGAAATATAAAAATGTTTCAAAAAATTGTGGGACTTTCGTACGATGGAATATCCCTCAGGCATGAAATCAATGTCATAAGACCAGTAGCAGCAAAATGGGTGGATTCAGGTACGATGATTCTAAGTGAAATAAGTCACACAGAAAAAGAAACTTATCATAAGATATCACTTATGAAGATCCTGTAAACATGGCTACACTTGAAGTGAGTTAGGAAAGAGAACAGTGTCTCACATTTAGCAAACACTCTTATGCCTGCTTAAGGGAGAAGGAGAGGTGGAGTGATGCATAAAACCAGAGTTTGATATAAGCACAGGTACCGTTCCAAAAACCAACTATGGAATAGACAAGACCTACACCTTCCTCAGTGAAAGGGACTCAAAACCCCATATTTCCCGCAGAGGAATATATCTAACTAGTAAGAATCTTAAAACCTATGTATTGATATGTCTCCGTAAGGGAATCAAGTGTGTCTAGACTGGCATAAACATGGCAGCGAGAATCAGCGCAAACCCACTATAAAAAGGAATTTCAAAAACAAAACAAAAAAACTGGGAAATTCTTTACAATTCCTTCAGGGTCTCTGATGAAACCTGGAATGACCCTATCTACAACGACAGCTGGATGTGGCATAAGGCGGGACACTTGGGACTGAGAGGATTGGTGAGACTGGGTGCGCAAATGCAGACCCTTTAAAGCAATAATGCATGGCACACATTCCATGGGTCCCAACTCTCCAGGTTGAAGGGAATATTACTACAGATATAACATGTACGGGAATCCTAGAGAACGGACACACTGTGAATACGAAAGGTTTCTAAAACTCAACGAATAGTCCCTCTCCTGGTGCTCCGGTTTGACTTTCCATCTGCTTTATTATCAACCTCCCAACTTGGAGAGACAGCCCCTTTAACCTCCTGGTTCGCACAGGTTTCCAATTTGGCAGAGGAGGAAAGGGAAGAGGGAGAACCAATGAGAGAGTAGCTGTTAGGCATTTGGACGGGCACATATCACTGTAATTTCCCGGCAGGAAGAAGAATTAACCAAAGTGTCAGCCACCCACCGGGAACCAGTATAGATCCTGAACCAAAATTTTGGACTTGCGGTCAGCTCACCAAAAACGAGTTGAAAAATGGAGCTCAGGGGCACAGCAATTCACAAACTTGCCGAGTAATAAAGGACAACTATCGTCCAAGAATCTGTTGAGGGAAGGCAAAGAGGCGGACTTGAAAGCGAGGCAGAATAGCAGGAAATAGATTTCAAGAGGTACGTTGGAATCGCCTTTAAATCACAGGAAGAGGGGCACAACTTCGACAATGATGCACTTGGCCAAAAAGGGCGTATGCGTTTTCTCCTGAATATATTCAGGAGAAAACGCATACGCCCTTTTTGGCCAAGCAAGCAAGCGGGCAATGCAAATCTGCACTACAAAGAAGTATCACTTCCCACCGGTCAAAAGGGACATCCACAAAATGTGTTAAAACCAGAAAGGCAAGACAGGCCCTGGAGAACAGGGAGCCTTGTTATGCTGATGGGCGGGATGTAAATTGCCAACTGCCTCTCTGGAGGAGTGCATTGTGTTCCCTAAAACAAGTAAACAACAGAGCTAAAGAGCCAAGTGCACTTCCAGTCTAGGGAATATACCTTGGGAAAACTGAAAATCAATAAGACACAGCCAACCCAAAATTTAGGGCTGCACTGCTTACAAGGACCTCAACTTGGGTACACCTTAAATATCCCAGGAAATATAAAAATGGTTCAAAAAATTGTGGTACTTACATACGATGGAATATCCCTCAGCCATGAAATCAATGTCATAAGACCAGTAGCAGCAAAATGGGTGGATTCAGGTACGATGATTCTAAGTGAAATAAGTCACACAGAAAAAGAAACTTATCATAAGATATCACTTATGAAGATCCTGTAAACATGGCTACACTTGAACTGAGTTAGGAAAGAGAACAGTGTCTCACATTTAGAAAACATTCTTATGCCTGCTTAAGGGGGAAGGAGAGGTGGGGTGATGCATAAAACCAGAGTTTGATATAAGCAGAGGTACCGTTCCAAAAACCAACTATGGAATAGACAAGACCTACACCTTCCTCAGTGAAAGGGACTCAAAACCCCATATTTCCCGCAGAGGAATATATCTGACTAGTAAGAATCTTAAAACCTATGTATTGATATGTCTCCGTAAGGGAATCAAGTGTGTCTAGACTGGAATAAACAGGGCAGCGGGATCAGCTCAAACCCACTATAAAAAGGAATTTCAAAAACAAAACAAAAAAACTGGGAAATTCTTTACAATTCCTTCAGAGTCTCTGATGAAACCTGGAATGATCCTATCTACAACGACAGCTGGATGTGGCATAAGGCGGGACACTTGGGACTGAGAGGATTGGTGAGATTGGGGGAACAAATGCAGAACCTTTAAAGCATTAATGCATGGCACCCATTCCATGTGTCCCAACTCTCCAGGTTGAAGGGAATATTACTACAGTTATAACATGTACGGGAAACCTAGAGAACGGACACACTGTGAATACGAAAGGTTTCTAAAACTCAACGAATAGTCCCTCTCCTGGTGCTCCGGTTTGACTTTCCATCTGCTTTACTATCAACCTCCCAACTTGGAGAGACAGCCCCTTTAACCTCCTGGTTCGCACAGGTTGCCAATTTGGCAGAGGATGAAAGGGAAGAGGGAGAACCAATGAGAGAGTAGCTGTTAGGCATTTGGACGGGCACATATCACTGTAATTTCCCGGCAGGAAGAAGAATTAACCAAAGTCTCAGCCCCCCACCGGGAACCAGTATAGGTCCTGAACCAAAATTTTGGACTTGCGGTCAGCTCACCTAAAACGAGTTGAAAAATGGAGCTCAGGGGCACAGCAATTCACAAACTGGCCGAGTAATAAAGGACAACTATCGTCCAAAAATCTGTTGAGGGAAGGCAACGAGGCGGACTTGAAAGCGAGGCAGAATAGCAGGAAACAGATTTCAAGAGGTACGTTGGAATCGCCTTTAAAGCACAGGAAGAGGGGCACAACTTCGACAATGATGCACTTGGCCAAAAAGGCCGTATGCGTTTTCTCCTGAATATATTCAGGAGAAAACACATACGCCCTTTTTGGCCAAGCAAGCAAGCGGGCAATGCAAATCTGCACTACAAAGAAGTATCACTTCCCACCGGTCAAAAGGGACATCCACAAAATGTGTAAAAACCAGAAAGGCAAGACAGGCCCTGGAGAACAGGGAGCCTTGTTATGCTGATGGGCGGGATGTAAATTGCCAACTGCCTCTCTGGAGGAGTACATTGTGTTCCCTAAAACAAGTAAAGAACAGAGCTACAGAGCCAAGGGCACTTCCAGTCTAGGGAATATACTTTGGGAAAACTGAAAATCAATAAGACAGAGCCATCCCAAAATTTAGGGCTGCACTGCTTACAAGGACCTCAACTTGGGTACACCTTAAATATCCCAGGAAATATAAAAATGTTTCAAAAAATTGTGGGACTTACGTACGATGGAATATCCCTCAGCCATGAAATCAATGTCATAAGACCAGTAGCAGCAAAATGGGTGGATTCAGGTACGATGATTCTAAGTGAAATAAGTCACACAGAAAAAGAAACTTATCATAAGATATCACTTATGAAGATCCTGTAAACATGGCTACACTTGAAGTGAGTTAGGAAAGAGAACAGTGTCTCACATTTAGCAAACACTCTTATGCCTGCTTAAGGGGGAAGGAGAGGTGGAGTGATGCATAAAACCAGAGTTTGATATAAGCACAGGTACCGTTCCAAAAACCAACTATGGAATAGACAAGACCTACACCTTCCTCAGTGAAAGGGACTCAAAACCCCATATTTCCCGCAGAGGAATATATCTGACTAGTAAGAATCTTAAAACCTATGTATTGATATGTCTCCATAAGGGAATCAAGTGTGTCTAGACTGGCATAAACATGGCAGCGAGAATCAGCTCAAACCCACTATAAAAAGGAATTTCAAAAACAAAACAAAAAAACTGGGAAATTCTTTACAATTCCTTCAGGGTCAATGATGAAACCTGGAATGACCCTATCTACAACGACAGCTGGATGTGGCATAAGCCTGGACACTTGGGACTGAGAGGATTGGTGAGATTGGGTGAGCAAATGCAGACCCTTTAAAGCAATAATGCATGGCACACATTCCATGGGTCCCAACTCTCCAGGTTGAAGGGAATATTACTACAGCTATAACATGTACGGGAATCCTAGAGAATGGACACACTGTGAATACGAAAGGTTTCTAAAACTCAACGAATAGTCCCTCTCCTGGTGCTCCGGTTTGACTTTCCATCTGCTTTACTATCAACCCCCCAACTTGGGGAGACAGCCCCTTTAACCTCCTGGTTCCCACAGGTTGCCAATTTGGAAGAGGATGAAAGGGAAGAGGGAGAACCAATGAGAGAGTAGCTGTTGGGCATTTGGACGGGCACATATCACTATAACTTCCCGGCAGGAAGAAGAATTAACCAAAGTCTCAGCCACCCACCGGGAACCAGCATAGGTCCTGAACCAAAATTTTGGACTTGCGGTCAGCTCACCAAAAACGAGTTGAAAAATGGAGCTCAGGGGCACAGCAATTCACAAACTTGCCGAGTAATAAAGGACAACTATCGTCCAAGAATCTGTTGAGGGAAGGCAAAGAGGCGGACTTGAAAGCGAGGCAGAATAGCAGGAAACAGATTTCAAGAGGTACGTTGGAATCGCCTTTAAAGCACAGGAAGAGGGGCACAACTTCGACAATGATGCACTTGGCCAAAATGGGCGTATGCGTTTTCTCCTGAATATATTCAGGAGAAAACGCATACGCCCTTTTTGGCCAAGCAAGCAAGCGGGCAATGCAAATCTGCACTACAAAGAAGTATCACGTCCCACCGGTCAAAAGGGACATCCACAAAATGTGTAAAAACCAGAAAGGCAAGACAGGCCCTGGAGAACAGGGAGCCTTGTTATGCTGATGGGCGGGATGTAAATTGCCAACTGCCTCTCTGGAGGAGTGCATTGTGTTCCCTAAAACAAGTAAAGAACAGAGCTATAGAGCCAAGGGCACTTCCAGTCTAGGGAATATACCTTGGGAAAACTGAAAATCAATAAGACAGAGCCACCCCAAAACTTAGGGCTGCACTGCTTACAAGGACCTCAACTTGGGTACACCTTAAATATCCCAGGAAATATAAAAATGGTTCAAAAAATTGTGGTACTTACGTACGATGGAATATCCCTCAGCCATGAAATCAATGTCATAAGACCAGTAGCAGCAAAATGGGTGGATTCAGGTACGATGATTCTAAGTGAAATAAGTCACAGAGAAAAAGAAACTTATCATAAGATATTACTTATGAAGATCCTGTAAACATGGCTACACTTGAACTGAGTTAGGAAAGAGAACAGTGTCTCACATTTAGAAAACACTCTTATGCCTGCTTAAGGTGGAAGGAGAGGTGGGGTGATGCATAAAACCAGAGTTTGATATAAGCACAGGTACCGTTCCAAAAACCAAGTATGGAATAGAAAAGACCTACACCTTCCTCAGTGAAAGGGATTCAAAGCCCCATATTTCCCGCAGAGGAATATATCTGACTAGTAAGAATCTTAAAACCTATGTATTGATATGTCTCCATAAGGGAATCAAGTGTGTCTAGACTGGCATAAACATGGCAGCGAGAATCAGCTCAAACCCACTATAAAAAGGAATTTCAAAAACAAAACAAAAAAACTGGGAAGTTCTTTACAATTCCTTCAGGGTCTCTGATGAAACGTGGAATGACCCTATCTACAACGACAGCTGGATGTGGCATAAGGCTGGACACTTGGGACTGGGAGGATTGGTGAGATTGGGTGAACAAATGCAGACCATTTAAAGCAATAATTCATGGCACACATTCCATGGGTCCCAACTCTCCAGGTTGAAGGGAATATTACTACAGTTATAACATGTACGGGAAACCTAGAGAACGGACACACTGTGAATACGAAAGGTTTCTAAAACTCAATGAATAGTCCCTCTCCTGGTGCTCCGGTTTGACTTTCCATCTGCTTTACTATCAACCTCCCAACTTGGAGAGACAGCCCCTTTAACCTCCTGGTTCGCACAGGTTGCCAATTTGGCAGAGGATGAAAGGGAAGAGGGAGAACCAATGAGAGAGTAGCTGTTAGGCATTTGGACGGGCACATATCACTGTAATTTCCCGGCAGGAAGAAGAATTAACCAAAGTCTCAGCCCCCCACCAGGGAACCAGTATAGGTCCTGAACCAAAATTTTGGACTTGCGGTCAGCTCACCTAAAACGAGTTGAAAAGTGGAGCTCAGGGGCACAGCAATTCACAAACTGGCCGAGTAATAAAGGACAACTATCGTCCAAAAATCTGTTGAGGGAAGGCAACGAGGCGGACTTGAAAGCGAGGCAGAATAGCAGGAAACAGATTTCAAGAGGTACGTTGGAATCGCCTTTAAAGCACAGGAAGAGGGGCACAACTTCGACAATGATGCACTTGGCCAAAAAGGCCGTATGCGTTTTCTCCTGAATATATTCAGGAGAAAACACATACGCCCTTTTTGGCCAAGCAAGCAAGCGGGCAATGCAAATCTGCACTACAAAGAAGTATCACTTCCCACCGGTCAAAAGGGACATCCACAAAATGTGTAAAAACCAGAAAGGCAAGACAGGCCCTGGAGAACAGGGATCCTTCTTATGCTGATGGGCGGGATGTAAATTGCCAACTGCCTCTCTGGAGGAGTACATTGTGTTCCCTAAAACAAGTAAAGAACAGAGCTACAGAGCCAAGGGCACTTCCAGTCTAGGGAATATACTTTGGGAAAACTGAAAATCAATAAGACAGAGCCATCCCAAAATTTAGGGCTGCACTGCTTACAAGGACCTCAACTTGGGTACACCTTAAATATCCCAGGAAATATAAAAATGTTTCAAAAAATTGTGGGACTTACGTACGATGGAATATCCCTCAGCCATGAAATCAATGTCATAAGACCAGTAGCAGCAAAATGGGTGGATTCAGGTACGATGATTCTAAGTGAAATAAGTCACACAGAAAAAGAAACTTATCATAAGATATCACTTATGAAGATCCTGTAAACATGGCTACACTTGAACTGAGTTAGGAAAGAGAACAGTGTCTCACATTTAGCAAACACTCTTATGCCTGCTTAAGGGGGAAGGAGAGGTGGAGTGATGCATAAAACCAGAGTTTGATATAAGCACAGGTACCGTTCCAAAAACCAACTATGGAATAGACAAGACCTACACCTTCCTCAGTGAAAGGGACTCAAAACCCCATATTTCCCGCAGAGGAATATATCTGACTAGTAAGAATCTTAAAACCTATGTATTGATATGTCTCCATAAGGGAATCAAGTGTGTCTAGACTGGCATAAACATGGCAGCGAGAATCAGCTCAAACCCACTATAAAAAGGAATTTCAAAAACAAAACAAAAAAACTGGGAAATTCTTTACAATTCCTTCAGGGTCAATGATGAAACCTGGAATGACCCTATCTACAACGACAGCTGGATGTGGCATAAGGCTGGACACTTGGGACTGAGAGGATTGGTGAGATTGGGTGAGCAAATGCAGACCCTTTAAAGCAATAATGCATGGCACACATTCCATGGGTCCCAACTCTCCAAGTTGAAGGGAATATTACTACAGATATAACATGTACGGGAATCCTAGAGAATGGACACACTGTGAATACGAAAGGTTTCTAAAACTCAACGAATAGTCCCTCTCCTGGTGCTCCGGTTTGACTTTCCATCTGCTTTACTATCAACCCCCCAACTTGGGGAGACAGCCCCTTTAACCTCCTGGTTCCCACAGGTTGCCAATTTGGCAGAGGATGAAAGGGAAGAGGGAGAACCAATGAGAGAGTAGCTGTTGGGCATTTGGACGGGCATATATCACTATAACTTCCCGGCAGGAAGAAGAATTAACCAAAGTCTCAGCCACCCACCGGGAACCAGCATAGGTCCTGAAACAAAATTTTGGACTTGCGGTCAGCTCACAAAAAACGAGTTGAAAAATGGAGCTCAGGGGCACAGCAATTCACAAACTGGCCGAGTAATAAAGGACAAATATCATCCAAAAATCTGTTGAGGGAAGGCAACGAGGCGGACTTGAAAGCGAGGCAGAATAGCAGGAAACAGATTTCAAGAGGTACGTTGGAATCGCCTTTAAAGCACAGGAAGAGGGGCACAACTTCGACAATGATGCACTTGGCCAAAAAGGGCGTATGCGTTTTCTCCTGAATATATTCAGGAGAAAACGCATACGCCCTTTTTGGCCAAGCAAGCAAGCGGGCAATGCAAATCTACATTACAAAGAAGTATCACTTCCCACCGGTCAAAAGGGACATCCACAAAATGTGTAAAAACCAGAAAGGGAAGACAGGCCCCGGAGAACAGGGAGCCTTGTTATGCTGTTGGGCGGGATGTAAATTGCCAACTGCCTCTCTGGAGGAGTGCATTGTTTTCCCTAAAACAAGTAAACAACAGAGCTACAGAGCCAAGGGCACTTCCAGTCTAGGGAATATACCTTGGGAAAACTGAAAATCAATAAGACAGAGCCAACCCAATATTTAGGGCTGCACTGCTTACAAGGACCTCAACTTGTGTACACCTTAAATATCCCAGAATATATAAAAATGGTTCAAAAAATTGTGGTACTTACGTACGATGGAGTATCCCTCAGCCATGAAATCAATGTCATAAGACCAGTAGCAGCAAAATGGGTGGATTCAGGTACGATGATTCTAAGTGAAATAAGTCACACAGAAAAAGAAACTTATCATAAGATATCACTTATGAAGATCCTGTAAACATGGCTACACTTGAACTGAGTTAGGAAAGAGAACAGTGTCTCACATTTAGAAAACACTCTTATGCCTGCTTAAGGGGGAAGGAGAGGTGGGCTGATGAATAAAACCAGAGTTTGATATAAGCACAGGTACCGTTCCAAAAACCAACTATGGAATAGACAAGACCTACACCTTCCTCAGTGAAAGGGACTCAAAACCCCATATTTCCCGCAGAGGAATATATCTGACTAGTAAGAATCTTAAAACCTATGTATTGATATGTCTCCGTAAGGGAATCAAGTGTGTCTAGACAGGCATAACCATGGCAGCGAGAATCAGCTCAAACCCACTATAAAAAGGAATTTCAAAAACAAAACAAAAAAACTGGGAAATTCTTTACCATTCCTTCAGGGTCTCTGATGAAACCTGGAATGACCCTATCTACAACGACAGCTAGATGTGGCATAAGGCTGGACACTTGGGACTGACAGGATTGGTGATATTGGGTGAGCAAATGCAGACCCTTTAAAGCACAAATGCCTGGCACCCATTCCATGGGTCGAACTCTCCAGGTTGAAGGGAATATTACTACAGCTATAACATGTACGGGAAACCGAGAGAATGGACACACTGTGAATATGAAAGGTTTCTAAAACTCAACGAATAGTCCCTCTCCTGGTGCTCCGGTTTGACTTTCCATCTGCTTTACTATCAACCTCCCAACTTGGAGAGACAGCCCCTTTAACCTCCTGGTTCACACAGGTTGCCAATTTGGCAGAGGATGAAAGGGAAGAGGGAGAACAAATGAGAGAATAGCTGATAGGCATTTGGACGGGCACATATAACTCTAACTTCCCAGCAGGAAGAAGAATTAACCAAAGTCTCAGCCCCCCACCGGGAACCAGCATAGGACCTGAACCAAAATTTTGGACTTGCGGTCAGGTCACAAAAAACGAGTTGAAAAATGGAGCTCAGGGGCACAGCAATGCACAAACTGGCCGAGTAATAAAGGACAACTATCGTCCAAAAATCTGTTGAGGGAAGGCAACGAGGCGGACTTGAAAGCGAGGCAGAATAGCAGGAAACAGATTTCAAGAGGTACGTTGGAATCGCCTTTAAAGCACAGGAAGAGGGGCACAACTTCGACAATGATGCACTTGGCCAAAAAGGGCGTATGCGTTTTCTCCTGAATATATTCAGGAGAAAACGCATACGCCCTTTTTGGCCAAGCAAGCAAGCGGGCAATGCAAATCTGCACTACAAAGAAGAATCACTTCCCACCGGTCAAAAGGGACATCCACAAAATGTGTAAAAACCAGAAAGGCAAGACAGGCCCTGGAGAACAGGGAGCCTTGTTATGCTGATGGGCGGGATGTAAATTGCCAACTGCCTCTCTGGAGGAGTACATTGTGATCCCTAAAACAAGTAAAGAACAGAGCCTCAGAGCCAAGGGCACTTCCAGTCTAGGGAATATACCTTGGGAAAACTGAAAATCAATAAGACAGAGTCACCCCAAAATTTAGGGCTGCACTGCTTACAAGGACCTCAACTTGGGTACACCTTAAATATCCCAGGATATATAAAAATGGTTCAAAAAATTGTGGTACTTACGTACGATGGAATGTCCCTCAGCCATGAAATCAATGTCATAAGACCAGTAGCAGCAAAATGAGTGGATTCAGGTACGATGATTCTAAGTGAAATAAGTCACACAGAAAAAGAAACTTATCATAAGATATCACTTATGAAGATCCTGTAAACATGGCTACACTTGAACTGAGTTAGGAAAGAGAACAGTGTCTCACATTTAGAAAACACTCTTATGCCTGCTTAAGGGGGAAGGAGAGGTTAGGTGATGCAGAAAACCAGAGTTTGATATAAGCACAGGTACCGTTCCAAAAACCAACTATGGAATAGACAAGACCTACACCTTCCTCAGTGAAAGGGACTCAAAACCCCATATTACCCGCAGAGGAATATATCTGACTAGTAATAATCTTAAAACCTATGTATTGATATGTCTCCGTAAGGGAATCAAGTGTGTCTAGACTGGCATAAACATGGCAGCGAGAATCAGCTCAAACCCACTATAAAAAGGAATTTCACAAACAAAACAAGAAAACTGGGAAATTCTTTACAATACCTTCAGGGTCTCTGATGAAACCTGGAATGACCCTATCTACAACGACAGCTGGATGTGGCATAAGGCTGGACACTTGGGTCTGAGACGATTGGTGAGATTGGGTGAGAAAATTCAGACCCTTTGAATCACAAATGCCTGGCACACATTCCATGGGTCCCAACTCTCCAGTTTGAAGGGAATATTACTGCAGCTATAACATGTACAGGAAACCTAGAGAACAGACACACTGTGAATACGAAAGGTTTCTAAAACTCAACGAATAGTCCTTCTCCTGGTGCTCCGGTTTGACTTGCCATCTTCTTTACTATCAACCTCCCAACTTGGAGAGACAGCCCCTTTAACCTCCTGGTTCGCACAGGTGGCCAATTTGGCAGAGGATGAAAGGGAAGAGGGAGAACCAATGAGAGAGTAGCTGTTAGGCATTTGGACGGGCACATATCACTCTAATTTCCCGGCAGGAAGAAGAATTAACCAAAGTCTCAGCCCCCCACCGGGAACCAGCATAGGTAGTGAAACAAAATTTTGCACATGCGGTCAGCTCACAAAAAAACGAGTTGAAAAATGGAGCTCAGGGGCACAGCAATTCACAAACTGGCCGAGTAATAAAGGACAACTATCGTCCAAAAATCTGATGAGGGAAGGCAACGAGGCGGACTTGAAAGCGAGGCAGAATAGCATGAAACAGATTTCAAGAGGTACGTTGGAATCGCCTTTAAAGCACAGGAAGAGGGGCACAACTTCGACAATGATGAACTTGGCCAAAAAGGGCGTATGCGTTTTCTACTGAATATATTCAGGAGAAAACGCATACGCCCTTTTTGGCCAAGCAAGCAAGCGGGCAATGCAAATCTGCACTACAAAGAAGTATCACTTCCCACCGGTCAAAAGGGACATCCACAAAATGTGTAAAAACCAGAAAGGCAGGACAGGCCCTGGAGAACAGGGAGCCTTGTTATGCTGATGGGCGGGATGTAAATTGCCAACTGCCTCTCTGGAGGAGTGCATTGTGTTCCCTAAAACAAGTAAACAACAGAGCTACAGAGCCAAGGGCACTTCCAGTCTAGGGAATATACCTTGGGAAAACTGAAAATCAATAAGACAGAGCCACCCCAAAATTTAGGGCTGCACTGCTTACAAGGACCTCAACTTGGGTACACCTTAAATATCCCAGGAAATATAAAAATGGTTCAAAAAATTGTGGTACTTACGTATGATGGAATATCCCTCAGCCATGAAATCAATGTCATAAGACCAGTAGCAGCAAAATGGGTGGATTCAGGTACGATGATTCTAAGTGAAATAAGTCACAGAGAAAAAAAAACTTATTATAAGATATCACTTATGAAGATCCTGTAAACATGGCTACACTTGAACTGAGTTAGGAAATAAGACATTGTCTCATATTAAGAAAACACTCTTATGCCTGCTTAAGGGGGAAGGAGAGGTGGGGTGATGCATAAAACCAGAGTTTGATATAAGCACAGGTACCGTTCCAAAAACCAACTATGGAATACACAAGACCTACACCTTCCTCAGTGAAAGGGACTCAAAACCCCATATTTCCCGCAGAGGAATATATCTGACTAGTAAGAATCTTAAAACCTATGTATTGATATGTCTCCGTAAGGGAATCAAGTGTGTCTAGACTGGCATAAACATGGCAGCGAGAATCAGCTCAAACCCACTATAAAAAGGAATTTCAAAAACAAAACAAAAAAACTGGGAAATTCTTTATAATTCCTTCAGGGTCTCTGATGAAACCTGGAATGACTCTATCTACAACGACAGCTGGATGTGGCATAAGGAGGGACACTTGTGACTGAGAGGATTGGTGATATTTGGTGAGCAAAGGCAGACGCTTAAGGCACAAATGCCTGGCACCCATTCCATGGCTCCCAACTCTCCAAGTTGAAGGGAATATTACTACAGCTATAACATGTACGGGAAACCTAGAGAACGGATCCACTGTGAATACGAAAGGTTTCTAAAATTCAATGAATAGTCCCTCTCTGGTGCTCCAGTTTGTCTTTCCATCTGCTTTACTATCAACCGCCCAACTTGGAGAGACAGCCCCTTTAACCTCCTGGTTCGCACAGGTTGCCAATTTGGCAGAGGATGAAAGGGAAGCGGGAGCACCAATGAGAGAGTAGATGTTAGGCATTTGGACGGTCACATATCACTTTAATTTCCCGGCAGGAAGAAGAATTAACCAAGTCTCAGCCACCCACCGGGAACCAGCATAGGTCCTGAACCAAAATTCTGGACATGCGGTTAGCTCACCAAAAACGAGTTGAAAAATGGAGCTCAGGGGCACAACAATTCACAAACTGGCCGAGTAATAAAGGACAACTATCGTCCAAAAATCTGTTGAGGGAAGGCAACGAGGCGGACGTGAAAGCGAGGCAGAATAGCAAGAAACAGATTTCAAGAGGTACGTTGGAATCGCCTTTAAAGCACAGGAACAGGGGCACAACTTCGACAATGATGCACTTGGCCAAAATGGGCGTATGCGTTTTCTCCTGAATATATTCAGGAGAAAACGCATACGCCCTTTTTGGCCAAGCAAGCAAGTGGACAATGCAAATCTGCACTACAAAGAAGTATCACTTCCCACCGGTCAAAAGGGACATCCACAAAATGTGTAAAAACCAGAAAGGCAAGACAGGCCCTGGAGAACAGGGAGCCTTGTTATGTTGATGGGCGGGATGTAAATTGCCAACTGCGTCTCTGGAGGAGTGCATTGTGTTCCCTAAAACAAGTAAACAACAGAGCTACAGAGCCAAGGGCACTTCCAGTCTAGGGAATATACCTTGGGAAAACTGAAAATCAATAAGACAGAGTCACCCCAAAATTTAGGGCTGCACTGCTTACAAGGACCTCAACTTGGGTACACCTTAAATATCCCAGGAAATATAAAAATGGTTCAAAAAATTGTGGTACTTACGTATGATGGAATATCCCTCAGCCATGAAATCAATGTCATAAGACCAGTAGCAGCAAAATGGGTGGATTCAGGTACGATGATTCTAAGTGAAATAAGTCACACAGAAAAAGAAACTTATCATAAGATATCACTTATGAAGATCCTGTAAACATGGCTACACTTGAACTGAGTTAGGAAAGAGAACAGTGTCTCACATTTAGAAAACACTCTTATGCCTGCTTAAGGGGGAAGGAGAGGTGAGGTGATGCATAAAACCAGAGTTTGATATAAGCACAGGTACCGTTCCAAAAACCAACTATGGAATAGACAAGACCTACACCTTCCTCAGTGAAAGGGACTCAAAACCCCATATTACCCACAGAGGAATATATCTGACTAGTAAGAATCTTAAAACCTATGTATTGATATGTCTCCGTAAGGGAATCAAGTGTCTCTAGACTGGCATAAACATGGCAGCGAGAATCAGCTCAAACCCACTATAAAAAGGAATTTCACAAACAAAACAAGAAAACTGGGAAATTCTTTACAATTACTTCAGGGTCACTGATGAAACCTGGAATGACCCTATGTACAATGACAGCTGGATGAGGCATAAGGCTGGACACTTGGGGCTGAGAGGATTGGTGAGATTTGGTGAGCAAATGCAGACCCTTTAAAGCTCAAATGCCTGGCACCCATTCCATGGGTCCCAACTCTCCAGGTTGAAGGGAATATTACTACAGATATAACATGTATGGTAAACCTAGAAAAAGGACACACTGTGAATACGAAAGGTTTCTAAAACTCAACGAATAGTCCCTCTCCTGGTGCTCCTGTTTGACTTTCCATCTGCTTTACTATCAACCTCCCAACTTGGAGAGACAGCCCCTTTAACCTACTGGTTCACACAGGTTTCCAATTTGGCAGAGGATGAAAGGGAAGAGGGAGAACCAATGAGAGAGTAGCTGTTAGGCATTTGGACGGTCTCATATCACTTTAATTTCCCGCCCGTAAGAAGAATTAACCAAAGTCTCAGCCACCCACCGGGAACCAGCATAGGTTCTGAACCAAAATTTTGGACATGCGGTCAGCTCACAAAAAACGAGTTGAAAAATGGAGCTCAGGGGCACAGCAATTCACAAACTGGCCGAGTAATAAAGGACAACTATCCTCCAAAAATCTGTTGAGGGAAGGCAATGAGGCGGACTTGAAAGCGAGGCAGAATAGCAGGAGACAGATTTCAAGAGGTACGTTGGAATTGCCTTTAAAGCACAGGAAGAGGGGCACAACTTCGACAATGATGCACTTGGCCAAAATGGGCGTATGCGTTTTCTCCTGAATATATTCAGGAGAAAACGCATACGCCCTTTCTGGCCAAGCAAGCAAGCGGGCAATGCAAATCTGCACTACAAAGAAGTATCACTTCCCACCGGTCAAAAGGGACATCCACAAAATGTGTAAGAACAAGAAAGGCAAGACAGGCCCTGGAGAACAGGGAGCCTTGTTATGCTGATGGGCGGGATGTAACTTGACAACTGCCTCTCTGGAGGAGTGCATTGTGTTCCCTAAAACAAATAAACAATGGAGCTACAGAGCCATGGGCACTTCCAGTCTAGGGAATATACCTTGGGAATACTGAAAATCGGTAAGACAGAGCCACCCCAAAATTTAAGGCTGAACTGCTTACAAGGACCTCAACTTGGGTACACCTTAAATATCCCAGGAAATATAAAAATGGTTCAAAAAATTGTGGTACTTACGTACGATGGAATATCCCTCAGCCATGAAATCAATGTCATAAGACCAGTAGCAGCGAAATGGTTGGATTCAGGTACGATGATTCTAAGTGAAATAAGTCACACAGAAAAAGAAACTTTTCATAAGATATCACTTATGAAGATCCTGTAAACATGGCTACACTTGAACTGAGTTAGGAAAGAGAACAGTGTCTCACATTTAGAAAACACTCTTATGCCTGCTTAAGGAGGAAGGAGAGGTGGGGTGATGCATAAAACCAGAGTTTGATATAAGCACAGGTACCGTTCCAAAAACCAACTATGGAATAGACAAGACCTACACCTTCCTCAGTGAAAGGGACTCAAAACTCCATATTTCCCGCAGAGGAATATATCTGACTAGTAAGAATCTTAAAACCTATGTATTGTTATGTCTCCGTAAGGGAATCAAGTGTGTCTAGACTGGCATAAACATGGCAGCGAGAATCAGCTCAAACCCACTATAAAAAGGAATTTCAAAAACAAAACAAAAAAACTGGGAAATTCTTTACAATTCCTTCAGGGTCTCTGATGAAACCTGGAATGACCCTATCTACAACGACAGCTGTATGAGGCATAAGGCTGGACACATGGAACTGAGAGGATTGGTGAGATTGGGTGAGCAAATGCAGACCCTTTAAAGCACAAAGGCCTGGCACCCATTCCTTGGGTCCCAACTCTCCAGGTTGAAGGGAATATTACTACAGATATAACATGTACAGGAAACCTAGAGAATGGACCCACTGTGAAAACGAAATGTTTCTAAAACTCAACGAATAGTCCCTCTCCTGGTGCTCCGGTTTGACTTTCCATCTGCTTTACTATCAATCTCCCAACTTGGAGAGACAGCCCCTTTAACCTCCTTGTTTGCACAGGTTTCCAAATTGGCAGAGGATGAAAGGGAAGAGGGAAAACCAATGAGAGAAGAGCTGTTATGCATTAGGATGGGCACATATCACTCTAACTTCCGGGCAGGAAGAAGAATTAACCAAAGTCTCAACCCCCAACCGGGAACCAGCATAGGTCCTGAACTAAAATTTTGGACTTGCGGTCAGCTCACAAAAAACGAGTTGCAAAATGGAGCTCAAGGGCACAGCAATGCACAAACTGGCCGAGTAATAAAGGACAACTATCGTCCAAAAATCTGTTAAGGGAAGGCAACGAGGCGGACTTCAATGCGAGGCAGAATAGCAGGAAACAGATTTCAACAGGTACTTTGGAATCACCTTTAAAGCACAGGAAGAGGGGCACAACTTCGACAATGATGCACTTGGACAAAAAGGGCGTATGCGTTTTCTCCTGAATATATTCAGGAGAAAACGCATACGCCCTTTTTGGCCAAGCAAGCAAGCGGGCAATGCAAATCTGCACTACAAAGATCTATCACTTCCCACCGGTCAAAAGGGACATCAACAAAATGTGTAAAAACCAGAAAGGCAAGACAGGCCCTGGAGAACAGGGAGCCTTGTTATGCTGATGGGCGGGATGTAAATTGCCAACTGCCTCTCTGGAGGAGTGCATTGTGTTCCCTAAAACAAGTAAAGAACAGAGCTACAGAGCCAAGGGCACATCCAGTCTAGGGAATATACCTTGGGAAAACTGAAAATCAATAAGACAGAGCCACCCCAAAATTTAGGGCTGCACTGCTTACAAGGACCTCAACTTGGGTACACCTTAAATATCCCAGGAAATATAAAAATGGTTCAAAAAATTGTGGTACTTACGTACGATGGAATATCCCTCAGCCATGAAATCAATGTCATAAGACCAGTAGCAGCGAAATGGTTGGATTCAGGTACGATCATTCTAAGTGAAATAAGTCACACAGAAAAAGAAACTTTTCATAAGATATCACTTATGAAGATCCTGTAAACATGGCTACACTTGAACTGAGTTAGGAAAGAGAACAGTGTCTCACATTTAGAAAATACTCTTATGCCTGCTTAAGGAGGAAGGAGAGGTGGGGTGATGCATAAAAGCAGAGTTTGATATAAGCACAGGTACCGTTCCAAAAACCAACTATGGAATAGACAAGACCTACACCTTCCTCAGTGAAAGGGACTCAAAACTCCATATTTCCCGCAGAGGAATATATCTGACTAGTAAGAATCTTAAAACCTATGTATTGATATGTCTCCGTAAGGGAATCAAGTGTGTCTAGACGGGCATAAACATGGCAGCGAGAATCAGCTCAAACCCACTATAAAAAGGAAATTCAAAAACAAAACAAAAAAAACTGGGAAATTCTTTACAATTCCTTCAGGGTCTCTGATGAAACCTGGAATGACCCTATCTACAATGACAGCTGGATGTGGCATAGGGAGGGACACTTGGGACTGAGACGATTGGTGAGATTGGGTGAGCAAATGCAGACCCTTTAAAGCACAAATGCCTGGCACCCATTCCATGGGTCCCAACTCTCCAGGTTGAAGGGAATATTACTACAGCTATAACATGTACGGGAAACCTAGAGAATGGACACACTGTGAATACGAAAGGTTTCTAAAACTCAACGAATAGTCCCTCTCCTGGTGCTCCGGTTTGACTTTCCATCTGCTTTACTATCAACCTCCGAACTTGGAGAGACAGCCCCTTTAACCTCCTGGTTTGCACAGGTTGCCAATTTGGCAGAGGATGAAAGGGAAGAGGGAGAACCAATGAGAGAGTAGCTGTTAGGCATTTGAACGGGCACATATCACTGTAATTTCCCGGCAGGAAGAAGAATTAACCAACGTCTCAGCCACCCACCGGGAACCAGCATAGGTCCTGAACCAAAATTTTGGACTTGCGGTCAGCTCATCAAAAACGAGTTGAAAAATGGAGCTTAGGCGCACAGCAATTCACAAACTGGCCGAGTAATAAAGGACAACTATCGTCCAAAAATCTGTTGAGGGAAGGCAACGAGGCGGACTTGAAAGCGAGGCAGAATAGCAGGAAACAGATTTCAAGAGGTACGTTGGAATCGCCTTTAAAGCACAGGAAGAGGGGCACAACTTCGACAATGATGCACTTGGCCAAAAAGGGCGTATGCGTTTTCTCCTGAATATATTCAGGAGAATACGCATACGCCCTTTTTAGCCAAGCAAGCAAGCGGGCAATGCAAATCTGCACTACAAAGAAGTATCACTTCCCACTGGTCAAAAGGGACATCGACAAAATGTGTAAAAACCAGAAAGGCAAGACAGGCCCTGGAGAACAGGGAGCCTTGTTATGCTGATGGGCGGGATGTAAATTGCCCACTGCCTCTCTGGAGGAGTGCATTGTGTTCCCTAAAACAAGTAAAGAACAGAGCTACAGAGCCAAGGACACTTACAGTCTAGGGAATATACCTTGGGAAAACTGAAAATCAATAAGACAGAGCCACCCCAAAATTTAGGGCTGCACTGCTTACAAGGACCTTAAATTGGGTACACCTTAAATATCCCAGGAAATATAAAAATGGTTCAAAAAATTGTGGTACTTACGTACGATGGAATATCCCTCAGCCATGAAATCAATGTCATAAGACCAGTAGCAGCAAAATGGGTGGATTCAGGTACGATGATTCTAAGTGAAATAAGTCACACAGAAAAAGAAACTTATCATAAGATATCACTTATGAAGATCCTGTAAACATGGCTACACTTGAACTGAGTTAGGAAAGAGAACAGTGTCTCACATTTAGAAAACACTCTTATGCCTGCTTAAGGGGGAAGGAGAGGTGGGGTAATGCATAAAACCAGAGTTTGATATAAGCACAGGTACCGTTCCAAAAACCATCTATGGAATAGACAAGACCAAAACCTTCCTCAGTGAAAGGGACTCAAATCTCCACATTTCCCGCAGAGGAATATATCTGACTAGTAAGAATCTTAAAACCTATGTATTGATATGTCTCCGTAAGGGAATCAAGTGTGTCTAGACTGGCATAAACATGGCAGCAAAAATCAGCTCAAACCCACTATAAAAAGGAATTTCAAAAACAAAACAAAAAAACTGGGAAATTCTTTACAATTCCTTCAGGGTCTCTGATGAAACCTGGAATGACCCTATCTACAATGACAGATGGATGTGGCATAAGTAGGGACACTTGGGACTGAGAGGATTGGTGAGATTGGGTGAGCAAATGCAGACCCTTTAAAGCACAAATACCTGGCACCCATTCCAAGGGTCCCAACTCTCCAGGTTGAAGGGAATATTACTACAGCTATAACATGTACGGGAAACCTAGAGAACGGACACACTCTGAATACGAAAGGCTTCTAAAACTCAACGAATAGTCCCTCTCCTGGTGCTCCGGTTTGACTTTCCATCTGCTTTACTATCAACCTCCCAACTTGGAGAGACAGCCCCTTTAACCTCCTGGTTCACACAGGTTGCCAATTTGGCAGAGGATGAAAGGGAAGAGGGAGAACCAATGAGAGAGTAGCTGTTAGGCATTTGAACGGGCACATATCACTGGAATTTCCCGGCAGGAAGAAGAATTAACCAAAGTCTCAGCCACCCCCCGTGAACCAGCATAAGTTCTGAACCAAAATTTTGGACTTGCGGTCAGCTCACCAAAAACGAGTTGAAAAATGGAGCTCAGTGGCACAGCAATTCACAAACTGGCCGAGTAATAAAGGACAACTATCGTCCAAAAATTTGTTGAGGGAAGGCAACGAGGCAGACTTGAAAGCGAGGCAGAATAGCAGGAAACAGATTTCCAGAGGTACGTTGGAATCGCCTTTAAAGCACAGGAAGAGGGGCACAACTTCGACAATGATGCACTTGGCCATAAAGTGCGTATGCGTTTTCTCCTGAATATATTCAGGAGAAAACACATACACCCTTTTTGGCCAAGCAAGCAAGCGGGCAATGCAAATCTGCACTACAAAGAAGGATCACTTCCCACCAGTCAAAAGGGACATCCACAAAATATGTAAAAACCAGAAAGGCAAGACAGGCCCTGGAGAACAGGGAGCCTTGTTATGCTGATGGGCGGGATGTAAATTGCCAACTGCCTCTCTGGAGGAGTGTACTGTGTTCCCTAAAACAAGTAAAGAACAGAGCTACAGAGCCAAGGGCACTTCCAGTCTAGGGAATATACCTTGGGAAAACTGAAAATCAATAAGACAGAGCCACCAAAAAATTTAGGGCTGCACTGCTTACAAGGACCTCAACTTGGGTACACCTTAAATATCCCAGGAAATATAACAACGGTTCAAAAAACTGTGGTACTTACGTACGATGGAATATCCCTCAGCCATGAAATCAATGTCATAAGACCAGTAGCAGCAAAATGGGTGGATTCAGGTACGATGATTCTAAGTGAAATAAGTCACACAGAAAAAGAAACTTATCATAAGATATCACTTATGAAGATCCTGTAAACATGGCTACACTAGAACTGAGTTAGGAAAGAGAACAGTGTCTCACATTTAGAAAACACTCTTATGCCTGCTTAAGGGGGAAGGAGAGGTGGGGTGATGCATAAAACCAGAGTTTGATATAAGCACAGGTACCGTTCCAAAAACCAACTATGGAATAGAGAAGACCTACACCTTCCTCAGTGAAAGGGACTCAAAACCCCATATATCCCGCAGAGGAATATATCTGACTAGTAAGAATCTTAAAACCTATGTATTGATATGTCTCCGTAAGGGAATCAAGTGTGTCTAGACTGGCATAAACATGGCAGTGAGAATCAGCTCAAACCCATTATAAAAAGGAATTTCAAAAACAAAACAAAAAATCTGGGAAATTCTTTACAATTCCTTCAGGGTCTCTGATGAAACCTGGAATGACCCTCTCTACAACGACAGCTGGATGTGGCATAAGGCTGGACACTTGGGACAGAGAGGAATGGTGAGATTGGGTGAGCAAATGCAGACCCTTTAAAGCACAAATGCCTGGCACCCATTCCATGGGTCCCAACTCCCCAGGTTGAAAGGAATATTACTACAGCTATAACATGTACAGGAAACCTAGAGAACGGACACACTGTGAATACGAAAGGTTTCTAAAACTCAACGAATAGTCCCTCTCCTGGTGCTCTGGTTTGACTTTCCATCTGCTTTACTATCAATCTCCCAACTTGGAGAGACAGCCCCTTTAACCTCCTCTTTCGGACAGGTTTCCAATTTGGCAGAGGATGAAAGGGAAGAGGGAGAACCAATGAGAGAGTAGCTGTTAGGCATTTGTACGGGCACATATCACTGTAATTTCCCACAGGAAGAAGTATTAACCAAAGTCTCAGCCACCCACCGGGAACCAGCATAGGTCCTGAACCAAAATTTTGGACATCCGGTCAGCTCACAAAAAACGAGTTGAAAAATGGAGCTCAAGGGCACAGCAATTCACAAACTTGCAGAGAAATAAAGGACAACTATCATCCAAAAATCTGTTGAGGGAAGGCAACGAGGCGGACGTGAAAGCGAGGCAGAATAGCAGGAAACAGATTTCAAGAGGTACGTTGGAATCGCCTTTAAAGCACAGGAAGAGGGGCAGAACTTCGACAATGATGCAGTTGGCCAAAAAGGGCGTATGCGTTTTCTCCTGAATATATTCAGGAGAAAACGCATACGCCCTTTTTGGCCAAGCAAGCAAGCGGGCAAGGCAAATCTGCACTACAAAGAAGTATCACTTCCCACCGGTCAGAACGGACATCCACAAAATGTGTAAAAACCAGAAAGGCAAGACAGGCCCTGGAGAACAGGGAGCCTTGTAATGCTGATGGGCGGGATGTAAATTGCCAACTGCCTCTCTGGAGGAGTACATTGTTTTCCCTAAAACAAGTAAAGAACAGAGCTACAGAGCCAAGTGCACTTCCCGTCTAGGGAATATAACTTGGGAAAACTGAAAATCAATAAGACAGAGCCACCCCAAAATTTAGGGCTGCACTGCTTACAAGGACCTCAACTTGGGTACACCTTAAATATCCCAGGAAATATAAAAATGGTTCAAAAAATTGTGGTACTTACGTACGATGGAATATCCCTCAGCCATGAAATCAATGTCATAAGACCAGTAGCAGCAAAATGGGTGGATTCAGGTACGATGATTCTAAGTGAAATAAGTCACACAGAAAAAGAAATTTATCATAAGATATCACTTATGAAGATCCTGTAAACATGGCTACACTTGAACTGAGTTAGGATAGAGAACAGTGTCTCACATTTAGAAAACACTCTTATGCCTTCTTAAGCAGGAAGGAGAGGTGGGGTGATGCATAAAAACAGAGTTTGATATAAGCACAGGTACCGTTCCAAAAACCAACTATGGAATAGACAAGACCTACACCTTCCTCAGTGAAAGGGAGTCAAAACCCCATATTTCCCGCAGAGGAATATATCTGACTAGTAAGAATCTTAAAACCTATGTATTGATATGTCTCCGTAAGGGAATCAAGTGTTTCTAGACTGGCATAAACATGGCAGCGAGAATCAGCTCAAACCCACTATAAAAAGGAATTTCAAAAACAAAACAAAAAAACTGGGAAATTCTTTACGATTCCTTCAGGGTCTCTGATGAAACCTGGAATGACCCTATCTACAATGACAGCTGGATGTGGCATAAGGAGGGTCACTTGGGACTGACACGACTGGTGAGATTGGGAGAGCAAATGCAGACCCTTTAAAGCAATAATGCATGGCACCCATTCCATGGGTCCCAACTCTCCAGGTTGAAGGGAATATTACTACAGCAATAACATGTACGGGAAACCTAGAGAACGGACACACTGTGAATACGAAAGGTTTCTAAAACTCAACGAATAGTCCCTCTCCTGGTGCTCCGGTTTGACTTTCCATCTGCTTTACTATCAACCTCCCAACTTGGAGAGACAGCCCCTTTAACCTCCTGGTTCGCACAGTTTGCCAATTTGGCAGAGGATGAAAGGGAAGAGGGAGAACCAATGAGAGAGTAGCTGTTAGGCATTTAAACGGACACATATCACTGTAATTTCCCGGCAGGAAGAAGAATTGACCAAGGTCTCAGCCACCCACCGGGAACCAGCATAGGTCCTGAACAAAAATTTTTGGACTTGCGGTCAACTCACCAAAAACGAGTTGAAAAATGGAGCTCAGGGACACAGCAATTCACAAACTGGCTGAGTAATAAAGGACAACTATCGTCCAAAAATCTGTTGAAGGAAGGCAACGAGGCGAACTTGAAAGCGAGGCAGAATAGCAGGAAACATATTTCAAGAGGTACGTTGGAATCGCCTTTAAAGCACAGGAAGAGGGGCACAACTTCGAGAATGATGCACTTGGCCAAAAAGAGCGTATGACTTTTCTCCTGAATATATTCAGGAGAAAACGCATACGCCCTTTTTGGCCAAGCAAGCAAGCGGGCAATGCAAATCTGCACTACAAAGAAGTATCACTTCCCACCGGTCAGAAGCGACATCCACAAAATGTGTAAAAACCAGAAAGGCAAGACAGGCCCTGGAGAACAGGGAGCCTTGTTATGCTGATGGGCGGGATGTAAATTGCCAACTGCCTCTCTGGAGGAGTGCATTGTGTTCCCTAAAACAAGTAAAGAACAGAGCTACAGAGCCAAGGGCACTTCCAGTCTAGGGAATATACCTTGGGAAAACTGAAAATCAATAAGACAGAGCCACCCCAAAATTTAGGGCTGCACTGCTTACAAGGAGCTCAACTTGGATACACATTAAGTATCCCAGGAAATATAAAAGTGGTTCAAAAAATTGTGGTACTTACGTACGATGGAATATCCCTCAACCATGAAATCAATATCATAAGACCACTAGCAGCAAAATGGGTGGATTCAGGTACGATGATTCTAAGTGAAATAAGTCACACAGAAAAGAAACTTATCATAAGATATCACTTATGAAGATCCTATAAACATGGCTACACTTGAACTGAGTTAGGAAAGAGAACAGTGTCTCACATTTAGAAAACACTCTTATGCCTGCTTAAGGGGGAAGGAGAGGTGGGGTGATGCATAAAACCAGAGTTTGATATAAGCACAGGTACCGTTCCAAAAACCAACTATGGAATAGACAAGACCTACACCTTCCTCAGTGAAAGGGACTCAAAACCCCATATTTCCCGCAGAGGAATATATCTGACTATTAAGAATATTAAAACCTATGTATTGATATGTCTCCGAAAGGGAAACAAGTGTGTCTAGACTGGCATAAACATGGCAGCGAGAATCAGCTCAAACCCACTATAAAAAGGAATTTCAAAAACAAAACAAAAAAAACTGGGAAATTCTTTACAATTCCTTCAGGGTCTCTGATGAAACCTGGAATGACCCTATCTACAACGACAGCTGGATGTGGCATAATGCTGGACACTTGGGACTGAGAGGATTGGTGAGATTGGGTGAGCAAATGCAGACACTTTAAAGCACAAATGCTTGGCACCCATTCCATGGGTCCCAACTCTCCAGGTTGAAGGGAATATTACTACAGTTATAACATGTACGGGAAACCTAGAGAACGGACACACTCTGAATACGAAAGGTTACTAAAACTCAACGAATAGTCCCTCTCCTGGTGCAACGGTTTGACTTTTCATTTGCTTTACTATCAACCTGCCAACTTGGAGAGACAGCCCCTTTAACCTCCTGGATCACACAGGTTGCCAATTTGGCAGAGGTTGAAAGGGAAGAGGGAGAACCAATTAGAGAGTAGCTGTTAGGCATTTGGACGGGCACATTACACTGTAATTTCCCGGCAGAAAGAAGAATTAACCAAAGTCTCAGCCACCCACCGGGAAACAGTATAGGTCCTGAACCAAAATTTTGGACTTGCGGTCAGCTCACCAAAAACGAGTTGAAAAATGGAGCTCAGGGGCACAGCAATTCACAAACTGGCCGAGTAATAAAGGACACGTATCGTCCAAAAATCTGCTGAGGGAAGGCAATGAGGCGGACTTGAAAGCGAGGCAGAATAGCAGGAAACAGATTTCAAGAGGAACGTTGGAATCACCTTTAAAGCACAGGAAGAGGGACACAACTTCGACAATGATGCCCTTGGCCAAAAAGGGCGTATGTGTTTTCTCCTGAATATATTCAGGAGAAAACGCATACGCCCTTTTTGGCCAAGCAAGGAAGCGGGCAATGCAAATCTGCACTACAAAGAAGTATCACTTCCCACCAGTCAAAAGGGACATCCACAAAATGTGTAAAAACCAGAAAGGCAAGACAGGCCCTGGAGAACAGGGAGCCTTGTTATGCTGATGGGCGGGATGTAAATTGCCAACTGCCTCTCTGGAGGAGTGCATTGTGTTCCCTAAAACAAGTAAACAACAGAGCTACAGAGCCAAGTGCACTTCCAGTCTAGGGAATATACCTTGGGAAAACTGAAAATCAATAAGACAGAGCCACCCCAAAATTTAGGGCTGCACTGCTTACAAGGACCTCAACTTGGATACACCTTAAGTATCCCAGGAAATATAAAAATGGTTCAAAAAATTGTGGTACTTACGTACGATGGAATATCCCTCAGCCATGAAATCAATGTCATAAGACCAGTAGCAGCAAAATGGGTGGATTCAGGTACGAAGATTCTAAGTGAAATAAGTCACACAGAAAAAGAAACTTATCATAAGATATCACTTATGAAGATCCTATAAACATGGCTACACTTGAACTGAGTTAGGAAAGAGAACAGTGTCTCACATTTAGAAAACACTCTTATGCCTGCTTAAGGGGGAAGGAGAGGTGGGGTGATGCATAAAACCAGAGTTTGATATAAGCACAGGTACCGTTCCAAAATCCAACTATGGAATAGACAAGACCTACACCTTTCTCAGTGAAAGGGACTCAAAACACCATATTTCCCGCAGAGGAATATATCTGACTAGTAAGAATCTTAAAACCTATGTATTGATATGTCTCCGTAAGGGAATCTCGTGTGTGTAGACTGGCATAAACATGGCAGCGAGAATCAGCTCAAACCCACTATAAAAAGGAATTTCAAAAACAAAACAGAAAACCTGGGAAATTCTTTACAATTCCTTCAGGGTCTCTGATGAAACCTGGAATGACCGTATCTACACCAACAGCTGGATGTGGTATAAGGAGGGACACTTGGGACTGAGACGATTGGTGAGATTGGGTGAGGAAATGCAGACCCTTTAAAGCACAAATGCCTGGCACCCATTCCATGGGTCCCAACTCTGCAGGTTGAAGGGAATATTACTACAGATATAACATGTACGGGAAACCTAGAGAACGGACACACTGTGAATACGAAAGGTTTCTAAAACTCAACGAATAGTCCCTCTACTGGTGCTCCGGTTTGACTTTTCATCTGCTTTACTATCAACCTCCCATCTTGGAGAGACAGCCCCTTTAACCTCCTCGTTCACACAGGTTGCCAATTTGGCAGAGGATGAAAGGGAAGAGGGAGAACCAATGAGGGAGTAGCTGTTAGGCATTTGGACGGGCACATATCAATGTAATTTCCCGGCAGGAAGAAGAATTAACCAAAGTCTCAGCCACCCACCGGGATCCAGTAGAGGTCCTGAACCAAAATTTTGGACTTGCGGTCAGCTCACCAAAAACGAGTTGAAAAATGGAGCTCAGGGGCACAGCAATTCACAAACTGGCCGAGTAATAAAGGACAACTATCGTCCAAAAATCTGTTGAGGGAAGGCAACGAGGCAGACTTGAAAGCGAGGCAGAATAGCAGGAAACAGATTTCAAGAGGTACGTTGGAATCGCCTTTAAAGCACAGGAAGAGGGGCACAACTTTGACAATGATGCACTTGGCCAAAAAGGTTGTATGCGTTTTCTCCTGAATATATTCAGGAGAAAACGGATACGCACTTTTTGGCCAAGCAAGCAAACGGGCAATGCAAATCTGCACTACAAAGAAGTATCACTTCCAACCGTTCAAAAGGGACATCCACAAAATGTGTAAACACTAGAAAGGCAAGACAGGCCCTGGAGAACAGGGAGCCTTGTTATGCTGATGGGCGGGATGTAAATTGCCAACTGCCTCTCTGGAGGAGTGCATTGTGTTCCCTAAAACAAGTAAAGAACAGAGCTACAGAGCCAAGGGCACTTCCAGTCTAGGGAATATACCTTGGGAAAACTGAAAATCAATGAGACAGAGCCACCCCAAAATTTAGGGCTGCACTGCTTACAAGGACCTCAACTTGGATACACCTTAAGTATCCCAGGAAATATAAAAATGGTTCAAAAAATTGTGGTACTTCCATACGATGGAATATCCCTCAGCCATGAAATCAATGTCATAAGACCAGTAGCAGCAAAATGGGTGGATTCAGGTTCGGTGATTCTAAGTGAAATAAGTCACACAGAAAAAGAAACTTATCATAAGATATCACTTATGAAGATCCTGTAAACATGGCAACGATTGAACTGAGTTAGGAAAGAGAACAGTGTCTCACATTTAGAAAACACTCTTATGCCTGCTTAAGGGGGAAGGAGAGGTGGGGTGATGCATAAAACCAGAGTTTGATATAAGCACAGGTACCGTTCCAAAAACCAACTATGGAATAGACAAGACCTACACCTTGCTGAGTGAAAGGGACTCAAAACCACATATTTCCTGCAGAGGAATATATCTGACTAGTAAGAATCTTAAAACCTATGTATTGATATGTCTCCGTAAGGGAATCAAGTGTGTCTAGACTGGCATAAACATGGCAGCGAGAATCAGCTCAAACCAGTATAAAAAGGAATTTCAAAAACAAAATAAAAATCTGGGAAATTCTTTACAATTCCTTCAGGGTCTCTGATGAAACCTGGAATGACCCTATGTACAACGACTGCTAGATGTGGCATAAGCCTGGACACTTGGGACTGAGACGATTGGTGAGATTGTGTGAGCAAATGCAGACCCATTAAAGTACAAATGCCTGGCACCCATTGCATCGGTCCCAACTCTCCAGATTAAAGGGAATATTACTACAGCTATAATATGTACAGGAAACCTAGAGAACGGACACACTGTGAATACAAAAGGTTTCTAAAACTCAACGAATAGTCCCTCACCTGGTGCTCGGGTTTGATTTTCCATCTGCTTTACTATCAACCTCCCAACTTGGAGAGACAGCCCCTTTAACCTCCTGGTTCGCACAGGTTTCCAATTTGGCAGAGGATAAAAGGGAAGAGGGAGAACCAATGAGAGAGTAGCTGTTAGGCATTTGGACGGGCACATATCACTCTAATTTCCTGGCCTGAAAAAGAATTAACCAAAGTCTCAGCCACTCACCGGGAACCAGTATAGGTCCTGAACCAAAATTTTGGACTTGCGGTCAGCACACAAAAAACGAGTTGAAAAATGGAGCTCAGGGGCACAGCAATTCACAAACTGGCCGAGTAATAAAGGAAAACTATCGTCCAAAAATCTGTTGAGGGAAGGCAACGAGGCGACTTGAAAGCGAGGCAGAATAGCAGGAAACAGATTTCAAGAGGTACGTTGGAATCACTTTTAAAGCACAGGAAGAGGGGCAAAACTTCGACAATGATGCACTTGGCCAAAAAGGGCGTATGCGTTTTCTCCTGAATATATTCAGGAGAAAACGCATACGCCCTTTTTGGCCAAGCAAGCAAGCGGGCAATGCAAATCTGCACTACAAAGAAGTATCACTTCCCACCGTTCAAAAGGGACATCCACAAGATGTGTAAAAACCAGAAAGGCAAGACAGGCCCTGGAGAACAGGGAGCCTTGTTATGCTGATGGGGGGGATGTAACTTGCCAACTGCCTCTCTGGAGGAGTGCATTGTGTTCCCTAAAACAAGTAAAGAACAGAGCTACAGAGCCAAGGGCACTTCCAGTCTAGGGAATATACCTTGGGAAAACTGAAAATCAATAAGCCAGAGCCACCCAAAAATTTAGGGCTGCACTGCTTACAAGGACCTCAACTTGGGTACACCTTAAATATCCCAGGAAATATAAAAATGGTTCAAAAAATTGTGGTACTTACGTACGATGGAATATCCCTCAGCCATGAAATCAATGTCATAAGACCAGTAGCAGCAAAATGGGTGGATTCAGGTACGATGATTCTAAGTGAAATAAGTCACACAGAAAAAGAAACTTATCATAAGATATCACTTATGAAGATCCTGTACACATGGCTACACTTGAACTGAGTTAGGAAAGAGAACAGAGTCTCACATTTAGGAAACACTCTTATGCCTGCTTAAGGGTGAAGGAGAGGTGGGGTGATGCATAAAACCAGAGTTTGATATAAGCACAGGTACCATTCCAAAAACCAACTATGGAATAGACAAGACCTACACCTTCCTCAGTGAAAGGGACTCAAAACCCCATATTTCCCGCAGAGGAATATATCTGACTAGTAAGAATCTTAAAACCTATGTATTGATATGTCTCCGTAAGGGAATCAAGTGTGTCTAGACTGGCATAAACATGGCAGCGAGAATCAGCTCAAACCCACTATAAAAAGGAATTTCAAAAACTAAACAAAAAAACTGGGAAATTCTTTACAATTCCTTCAGGGTCTCTGATGAAACCTGGAATGACCTTATCTACAACGACAGCTGGATGTGGCATAAGACTGGACACTTGGGACTGAGACGATTGGTGAGATTGGGTGAACAAATGCAGACCCTTTAAAGCATAAATGCCTGGCACCCATTCCATGGGTCCCAACTCTCCAGGTTGAAGGGAATATTACTACAGCTATAACATGTACGGGAAACCTAGAGAACGGACACATTGTGAATACGAAAGGATTCTAAAACTCAACGAATAGTCCGTCTCCTGGTGCTCTGGTTTGATTTTCCATCTGCTTTACTATCAACCTCCCAACTTGGAGAGAGAGCCCCTTTAACCTCCTGGTTTGCACAGGTTTCCAATTTGGCAGAGGATGAAAGGGTAGAGGGAGAGCCAATGAGAGAGTAGCTGTTAGGCATTTGGACTGGCACATATCACTCTAAATTCCTAGCAGGAAGAAGAATTAACCAAAGTCTCAGCCCCCCACCGGGAACCAGCATAGGTCCTGAACCAAAATTTTGGACTTGTGGTCAGCTCAAAAAAAAACGAGTTGAAAAATGGAGCTCAGGGGCACAGCAATTCACAAACTGGCCGAGTAATAAAGGAAAACTATAGTCCAAAAATCTGTTGAGGGAAGGCAACGAGGCGACTTGAAAGCGAGGCAGAATAGCAGGAAACAGATTTCAAGAGGTACGTTGGAATCACCTTTAAAGCACAGGAAGAGGGGCACAACTTCGACAATGATGCACTTGGCCAAAAAGGGCGTATGCGTTTTCTCCTGAATATATTCAGGAGAAAACGCATACGCCCTTTTTGGCCAAGCAAGCAAGCGGGCAATGCAAATCTGCACTACAAAGAAGTATCACTTCCCACCGGTCAAAAGGGACATCCACAAAATGTGTAAAAACCAGAAAGGCAAGACAGGCCCTGGAGAACAGGGAGCCTTGTTATGCTGATGGGCGGGATGTAAATTGCCAACTGCCTCTCTGGAGGAGTGCATTGTGTTCCCTAAAACAAGCAAACAACAGAGCTACAGAGCCAAGGGCACTTCCAGTCTAGGGAATATACCTTCGGAAAACTGAAAATCAATAAGACAGAGCCACCCCAAAATTTAGGGCTGCACTGCTTACAAGGACCTCAACTTGGATACACATTAAGTATCCCAGGAAATATAAAAATGGTTCAAAAAATTGTGCTACTTACGTACGATGGAATATCCCTCAGCCATGAAATCAATGTCATAAGACCAGTAGCAGCAAAATGGGTGGATTCAGGTACGATGATTCTAAGTGAAATAAGTCACAGAGAAAAAGAAACTTATCATAAGATATCACTTATGAAGATCCTGTAAACATGGCTACACTTGAAATGAGTTAGGAAAGAGAACAGTGTCTCACATTTAGAAAACACTCTTATGCCTGCTTAAGGGGGAAGGAGAGGTGCGGTGATGCATAAGACCAGAGTTTGATATAAGCACAGGTACCGTTCCAAAAACCAACTATGGAATAGACAAGACCTACACATTCCTCAGTGAAAGGGACTCAAAACACCATATTTCCCGCAGGGGAATATATCTGACTAGTAAGAATCTTAAAACCTATGTATTGATATGTCTCCATAAGGGAATCAAGTGTGTCTAGACTGGCATAAACATGGCAGTGATAATCATCTCAAACCCACTATAAAAAGGAATTTCAAAAACAAAACAAATACACCGGGAAATTCTTTACAATTCCTTCAGGGTCTCTGATGAAACCTGGAATGACCCTATGTACAACGACAGCTGGATGTGGCATAAGGCTGGACACTTGGGACTGAGAGGATTGGTGAGATTTTGTGAGCAAATGCAGAACCTTTAATGCAATAATGCATGGCACCCTTTCCATTGGACCCAACTCTCCAGGTTGAAGGGAATATTACTACAGCTATAACATATACGGGAAACCTAGAGAACGAACACACTGTGAATATGAAAGCTTTCTAAATCTCAACGAATATTCCCTCTCCTGGTGCTCCGGTTTGACTTTCCATCGGCTTTACTATCAATCTCCCAACTTGGAGAGACAGACCCTTTAACCTCCTGGTTCGCACAGGTTTCCAATTTGGCAGAGGATGAAAGGGAAGAGGGAGAACCAATGAGAGAGTAGCTGTTAGGCATCTGGACGGGCACATATCACACTAACTTCCCAGCAGAAAGAAGAATTAACCAAAGTCTCAGCCCCCCACCGGTAACCAGCATAGGACCTGAACCAAAATTTTGGACTTGGGGTCAGCTCACAAAAAACGAGTTGAAAAATGGAGATCAGGGGCACAGCAATTCACAAACTGGCCGAGTAATAAAGGACAACTATCGTCCAAAAATCTGTTGAGGGAAGGCAACGAGGTGGACTTGAAAGCGAGGCAGAATAGCAGGAATTAGATTTGAAGAGGTACGTTGGAATCGCCCTTAAAGCACAGGAAGAGGGGCACAACTTCGACAATGATGCACTTGGCCAAAAAGGGCGTATGCGTTTTCTCCTGAATATATTCAGGAGAAAACGCATACACCCTAATTTGCCAAGCAAGCAAGCAGGCAATGCAAATCTGCACTACAAAGAAGTATCACTTCCCACCGGTCAAAAGGGACATCCACAAAATGTGTAAAAACCAGAAATGTAAGACAGACCCTGGAGAACAGGGAGCCTTGTTATGCTGATGGGCGGGATGTACGTTGCCAACTGCCTCTCTGGAGGAGTGCATTGTGTTCCCTAAAACAAGTAAACAACAGATCAACAGAGCCATGGGCACTTCCAGTCTAGGGAATAAACCTTGGGAAAACTGAAAATCAATAAGACAGAGCCACCCCAAAATTTAGGGCTGCACTGCTTACCAGGACCTCAACTTGGGTACACCTTAAATATCCCAGGAAATATAAAAATGCTTCAAAAAATTGTGGTACTTACGTACGATGGAATATCCCTCAGCCATGAAATCAATGTCATAAGACCAGTAGCAGCAAAATGGGTGGATTCAGGTACGAAGATTCTAAGTGAAATAAGTCACACAGAAAAAGAAACTTATCATAAGATATCACTTATGAAGATCCTATAAACATGGCTACACTTGAACTGAGTTAGGAAAGAGAACAGTGTCTCACATTTAGAAAACACTCTTATGCCTGCTTAAGGGGGAAGGAGAGGTGGGGTGATGCATAAAACCAGAGTTTGATATAAGCACAGGTACCGTTCCAAAATCCAACTATGGAATAGACAAGACCTACACCTTTCTCAGTGAAAGGGACTCAAAACACCATATTTCCCGCAGAGGAATATATCTGACTAGTAAGAATCTTAAAACCTATGTATTGATATGTCTCCGTAAGGGAATCTCGTGTGTGTAGACTGGCATAAACATGGCAGCGAGAATCAGCTCAAACCCACTATAAAAAGGAATTTCAAAAACAAAACAGAAAACCTGGGAAATTCTTTACAATTCCTTCAGGGTCTCTGATGAAACCTGGAATGACCGTATCTACACCAACAGCTGGATGTGGTATAAGGAGGGACACTTGGGACTGAGACGATTGGTGAGATTGGGTGAGGAAATGCAGACCCTTTAAAGCACAAATGCCTGGCACCCATTCCATGGGTCCCAACTCTGCAGGTTGAAGGGAATATTACTACAGATATAACATGTACGGGAAACCTAGAGAACGGACACACTGTGAATACGAAAGGTTTCTAAAACTCAACGAATAGTCCCTCTACTGGTGCTCCGGTTTGACTTTTCATCTGCTTTACTATCAACCTCCCATCTTGGAGAGACAGCCCCTTTAACCTCCTCGTTCACACAGGTTGCCAATTTGGCAGAGGATGAAAGGGAAGAGGGAGAACCAATGAGGGAGTAGCTGTTAGGCATTTGGACGGGCACATATCAATGTAATTTCCCGGCAGGAAGAAGAATTAACCAAAGTCTCAGCCACCCACCGGGATCCAGTAGAGGTCCTGAACCAAAATTTTGGACTTGCGGTCAGCTCACCAAAAACGAGTTGAAAAATGGAGCTCAGGGGCACAGCAATTCACAAACTGGCCGAGTAATAAAGGACAACTATCGTCCAAAAATCTGTTGAGGGAAGGCAACGAGGCAGACTTGAAAGCGAGGCAGAATAGCAGGAAACAGATTTCAAGAGGTACGTTGGAATCGCCTTTAAAGCACAGGAAGAGGGGCACAACTTTGACAATGATGCACTTGGCCAAAAAGGTTGTATGCGTTTTCTCCTGAATATATTCAGGAGAAAACGGATACGCACTTTTTGGCCAAGCAAGCAAACGGGCAATGCAAATCTGCACTACAAAGAAGTATCACTTCCAACCGTTCAAAAGGGACATCCACAAAATGTGTAAACACTAGAAAGGCAAGACAGGCCCTGGAGAACAGGGAGCCTTGTTATGCTGATGGGCGGGATGTAAATTGCCAACTGCCTCTCTGGAGGAGTGCATTGTGTTCCCTAAAACAAGTAAAGAACAGAGCTACAGAGCCAAGGGCACTTCCAGTCTAGGGAATATACCTTGGGAAAACTGAAAATCAATGAGACAGAGCCACCCCAAAATTTAGGGCTGCACTGCTTACAAGGACCTCAACTTGGATACACCTTAAGTATCCCAGGAAATATAAAAATGGTTCAAAAAATTGTGGTACTTCCATACGATGGAATATCCCTCAGCCATGAAATCAATGTCATAAGACCAGTAGCAGCAAAATGGGTGGATTCAGGTTCGGTGATTCTAAGTGAAATAAGTCACACAGAAAAAGAAACTTATCATAAGATATCACTTATGAAGATCCTGTAAACATGGCAACGATTGAACTGAGTTAGGAAAGAGAACAGTGTCTCACATTTAGAAAACACTCTTATGCCTGCTTAAGGGGGAAGGAGAGGTGGGGTGATGCATAAAACCAGAGTTTGATATAAGCACAGGTACCGTTCCAAAAACCAACTATGGAATAGACAAGACCTACACCTTGCTGAGTGAAAGGGACTCAAAACCACATATTTCCTGCAGAGGAATATATCTGACTAGTAAGAATCTTAAAACCTATGTATTGATATGTCTCCGTAAGGGAATCAAGTGTGTCTAGACTGGCATAAACATGGCAGCGAGAATCAGCTCAAACCAGTATAAAAAGGAATTTCAAAAACAAAATAAAAATCTGGGAAATTCTTTACAATTCCTTCAGGGTCTCTGATGAAACCTGGAATGACCCTATGTACAACGACTGCTAGATGTGGCATAAGCCTGGACACTTGGGACTGAGACGATTGGTGAGATTGTGTGAGCAAATGCAGACCCATTAAAGTACAAATGCCTGGCACCCATTGCATCGGTCCCAACTCTCCAGATTAAAGGGAATATTACTACAGCTATAATATGTACAGGAAACCTAGAGAACGGACACACTGTGAATACAAAAGGTTTCTAAAACTCAACGAATAGTCCCTCACCTGGTGCTCGGGTTTGATTTTCCATCTGCTTTACTATCAACCTCCCAACTTGGAGAGACAGCCCCTTTAACCTCCTGGTTCGCACAGGTTTCCAATTTGGCAGAGGATAAAAGGGAAGAGGGAGAACCAATGAGAGAGTAGCTGTTAGGCATTTGGACGGGCACATATCACTCTAATTTCCTGGCCTGAAAAAGAATTAACCAAAGTCTCAGCCACTCACCGGGAACCAGCATAGGTCCTGAACCAAAATTTTGGACTTGCGGTCAGCACACAAAAAACGAGTTGAAAAATGGAGCTCAGGGGCACAGCAATTCACAAACTGGCCGAGTAATAAAGGAAAACTATCGTCCAAAAATCTGTTGAGGGAAGGCAACGAGGCGACTTGAAAGCGAGGCAGAATAGCAGGAAACAGATTTCAAGAGGTACGTTGGAATCACTTTTAAAGCACAGGAAGAGGGGCAAAACTTCGACAATGATGCACTTGGCCAAAAAGGGCGTATGCGTTTTCTCCTGAATATATTCAGGAGAAAACGCATACGCCCTTTTTGGCCAAGCAAGCAAGCGGGCAATGCAAATCTGCACTACAAAGAAGTATCACTTCCCACCGTTCAAAAGGGACATCCACAAGATGTGTAAAAACCAGAAAGGCAAGACAGGCCCTGGAGAACAGGGAGCCTTGTTATGCTGATGGGGGGGATGTAACTTGCCAACTGCCTCTCTGGAGGAGTGCATTGTGTTCCCTAAAACAAGTAAAGAACAGAGCTACAGAGCCAAGGGCACTTCCAGTCTAGGGAATATACCTTGGGAAAACTGAAAATCAATAAGCCAGAGCCACCCAAAAATTTAGGGCTGCACTGCTTACAAGGACCTCAACTTGGGTACACCTTAAATATCCCAGGAAATATAAAAATGGTTCAAAAAATTGTGGTACTTACGTACGATGGAATATCCCTCAGCCATGAAATCAATGTCATAAGACCAGTAGCAGCAAAATGGGTGGATTCAGGTACGATGATTCTAAGTGAAATAAGTCACACAGAAAAAGAAACTTATCATAAGATATCACTTATGAAGATCCTGTACACATGGCTACACTTGAACTGAGTTAGGAAAGAGAACAGAGTCTCACATTTAGGAAACACTCTTATGCCTGCTTAAGGGTGAAGGAGAGGTGGGGTGATGCATAAAACCAGAGTTTGATATAAGCACAGGTACCATTCCAAAAACCAACTATGGAATAGACAAGACCTACACCTTCCTCAGTGAAAGGGACTCAAAACCCCATATTTCCCGCAGAGGAATATATCTGACTAGTAAGAATCTTAAAACCTATGTATTGATATGTCTCCGTAAGGGAATCAAGTGTGTCTAGACTGGCATAAACATGGCAGCGAGAATCAGCTCAAACCCACTATAAAAAGGAATTTCAAAAACTAAACAAAAAAACTGGGAAATTCTTTACAATTCCTTCAGGGTCTCTGATGAAACCTGGAATGACCTTATCTACAACGACAGCTGGATGTGGCATAAGACTGGACACTTGGGACTGAGACGATTGGTGAGATTGGGTGAACAAATGCAGACCCTTTAAAGCATAAATGCCTGGCACCCATTCCATGGGTCCCAACTCTCCAGGTTGAAGGGAATATTACTACAGCTATAACATGTACGGGAAACCTAGAGAACGGACACATTGTGAATACGAAAGGATTCTAAAACTCAACGAATAGTCCGTCTCCTGGTGCTCTGGTTTGATTTTCCATCTGCTTTACTATCAACCTCCCAACTTGGAGAGAGAGCCCCTTTAACCTCCTGGTTTGCACAGGTTTCCAATTTGGCAGAGGATGAAAGGGTAGAGGGAGAGCCAATGAGAGAGTAGCTGTTAGGCATTTGGACTGGCACATATCACTCTAAATTCCTAGCAGGAAGAAGAATTAACCAAAGTCTCAGCCCCCCACCGGGAACCAGCATAGGTCCTGAACCAAAATTTTGGACTTGTGGTCAGCTCAAAAAAAAACGAGTTGAAAAATGGAGCTCAGGGGCACAGCAATTCACAAACTGGCCGAGTAATAAAGGAAAACTATAGTCCAAAAATCTGTTGAGGGAAGGCAACGAGGCGACTTGAAAGCGAGGCAGAATAGCAGGAAACAGATTTCAAGAGGTACGTTGGAATCACCTTTAAAGCACAGGAAGAGGGGCACAACTTCGACAATGATGCACTTGGCCAAAAAGGGCGTATGCGTTTTCTCCTGAATATATTCAGGAGAAAACGCATACGCCCTTTTTGGCCAAGCAAGCAAGCGGGCAATGCAAATCTGCACTACAAAGAAGTATCACTTCCCACCGGTCAAAAGGGACATCCACAAAATGTGTAAAAACCAGAAAGGCAAGACAGGCCCTGGAGAACAGGGAGCCTTGTTATGCTGATGGGCGGGATGTAAATTGCCAACTGCCTCTCTGGAGGAGTGCATTGTGTTCCCTAAAACAAGCAAACAACAGAGCTACAGAGCCAAGGGCACTTCCAGTCTAGGGAATATACCTTCGGAAAACTGAAAATCAATAAGACAGAGCCACCCCAAAATTTAGGGCTGCACTGCTTACAAGGACCTCAACTTGGATACACATTAAGTATCCCAGGAAATATAAAAATGGTTCAAAAAATTGTGCTACTTACGTACGATGGAATATCCCTCAGCCATGAAATCAATGTCATAAGACCAGTAGCAGCAAAATGGGTGGATTCAGGTACGATGATTCTAAGTGAAATAAGTCACAGAGAAAAAGAAACTTATCATAAGATATCACTTATGAAGATCCTGTAAACATGGCTACACTTGAAATGAGTTAGGAAAGAGAACAGTGTCTCACATTTAGAAAACACTCTTATGCCTGCTTAAGGGGGAAGGAGAGGTGCGGTGATGCATAAGACCAGAGTTTGATATAAGCACAGGTACCGTTCCAAAAACCAACTATGGAATAGACAAGACCTACACATTCCTCAGTGAAAGGGACTCAAAACACCATATTTCCCGCAGGGGAATATATCTGACTAGTAAGAATCTTAAAACCTATGTATTGATATGTCTCCATAAGGGAATCAAGTGTGTCTAGACTGGCATAAACATGGCAGTGATAATCATCTCAAACCCACTATAAAAAGGAATTTCAAAAACAAAACAAATACACCGGGAAATTCTTTACAATTCCTTCAGGGTCTCTGATGAAACCTGGAATGACCCTATGTACAACGACAGCTGGATGTGGCATAAGGCTGGACACTTGGGACTGAGAGGATTGGTGAGATTTTGTGAGCAAATGCAGAACCTTTAATGCAATAATGCATGGCACCCTTTCCATTGGACCCAACTCTCCAGGTTGAAGGGAATATTACTACAGCTATAACATATACGGGAAACCTAGAGAACGAACACACTGTGAATATGAAAGCTTTCTAAATCTCAACGAATATTCCCTCTCCTGGTGCTCCGGTTTGACTTTCCATCGGCTTTACTATCAATCTCCCAACTTGGAGAGACAGACCCTTTAACCTCCTGGTTCGCACAGGTTTCCAATTTGGCAGAGGATGAAAGGGAAGAGGGAGAACCAATGAGAGAGTAGCTGTTAGGCATCTGGACGGGCACATATCACACTAACTTCCCAGCAGAAAGAAGAATTAACCAAAGTCTCAGCCCCCCACCGGTAACCAGCATAGGACCTGAACCAAAATTTTGGACTTGGGGTCAGCTCACAAAAAACGAGTTGAAAAATGGAGATCAGGGGCACAGCAATTCACAAACTGGCCGAGTAATAAAGGACAACTATCGTCCAAAAATCTGTTGAGGGAAGGCAACGAGGTGGACTTGAAAGCGAGGCAGAATAGCAGGAATTAGATTTGAAGAGGTACGTTGGAATCGCCCTTAAAGCACAGGAAGAGGGGCACAACTTCGACAATGATGCACTTGGCCAAAAAGGGCGTATGCGTTTTCTCCTGAATATATTCAGGAGAAAACGCATACACCCTAATTTGCCAAGCAAGCAAGCAGGCAATGCAAATCTGCACTACAAAGAAGTATCACTTCCCACCGGTCAAAAGGGACATCCACAAAATGTGTAAAAACCAGAAATGTAAGACAGACCCTGGAGAACAGGGAGCCTTGTTATGCTGATGGGCGGGATGTACGTTGCCAACTGCCTCTCTGGAGGAGTGCATTGTGTTCCCTAAAACAAGTAAACAACAGATCAACAGAGCCATGGGCACTTCCAGTCTAGGGAATAAACCTTGGGAAAACTGAAAATCAATAAGACAGAGCCACCCCAAAATTTAGGGCTGCACTGCTTACCAGGACCTCAACTTGGGTACACCTTAAATATCCCAGGAAATATAAAAATGCTTCAAAAAATTGTGGTACTTACGTACGATGGAATATCCCTCAGCCATGAAATCAATGTCATAAGACCAGTAGCAGCAAAATGGGTGGATTCAGGTACGATGATTCTAAGTGAAATAAGTCACACAGAAAAAGAAACTTATCATAAGATATCACTTATGAAGATCCTGTAAACATGGTTACACTTGAACTGAGTTAGGAAAGAGAACAGTGTCTCACATTTAGAAAACACTCTTATGCCTGCTTAAGGGGGAAGGAGAGGTGGGGTGATGCATAAAACCAGAGTTTGATATAAGCACAGGTACCTTTCCAAAAACCAACTATGGAATAGACAAGACCTACACCTTCCTCAGTGAAAGGGCCTCAAAACCCCATATTTCCCGCAGAGGAATATATCTGACTAGTAAGAATCTTAAAACCTATGTATTGATATGTGTCCGTAAGGGAATCAAGTGTGTCTAGACTGGCATAAACATGGCAGCGAGAATCAGCTCAAACCAACTATAAAAAGGAATTTCAAAATCAAAACAAAAAAACAGGGAAATTCTTTACAATTCCTTCAGGGTCTCTGATGAAACCTGGAATGACCCTATCTACAACGACAGCTGGATGTGGCATAAGGCTGGACACTTGGGACTGAGAGGATTGGTGAGATTGGATGAGCAAATGCAGACCCTTTAAAGCAATAATGCATGGCGCCCATTCCATGGGTCCCAACTCTCCAGGTTGAAGGGAATATTACTACAGTTATAACATGTACAGGAAACTTGAGAACGGACCCACTGTGAATACGAAAGGTTTCTAAAACTCAACGAATAGTCCCACTCATGGTCCTCCGGTTTGACTTTCCATCTGCTTTACTATCAATCTCCCAACTTGGAGAGACAGACCCTTTAACCTCCTGGTTCGCACACGTTTCCAATATGGCAGAGGATGAAAGGGAAGAGGGAGAACCAATGAGAGAGTAGCTGTTAGGCATTTGGACGGGAACATATCACTCTAACTTCCCGGGAGGACTAAGAAATAACCAAAGTCTCAGCACCCCACCGGGAACCAGCATAGGTCCTGAACCAAAATTTTGGACTTGCAGTCAGCTCACAAAAAACGAGTTGAAAAATGGAGCTCAGGGGCACAGCAATTCACAAACTGGCCGAGTAATAAAGGACAACTATCGTCCAAAAATCTGTTGAGGGAAGGCAACGAGGCGGACTTGAAAGCGAGGCAGAATAGCAGGAAACAGATTTCAAGAGGTACGTTGGAATCGCCTTTAAAGCACAGGAAGAGGGGCACAACTTCGACAATGATGCACTTGGCCAAAAAGGGCGTATGCGTTTTCTCCTGAATATATTCAGGAGAAAACGCATACGCCCTTTTTGGCCAAGCAAGCAAGCGGGCAATGCAAATCTGCACTACAAAGAAGTATCACTTCCCACCGGTCAAAAGGGACATCCACAAAATGTGTACAAACCAGAAAGGCAAGACAGGCCATGGAGAACTGGGAGCCTTGTTATGCTGATGGGCGGGATGTAAATTGCCAACTGCCTCTCTGGAGGAGTGCATTGTGTTCCCTAAAACAAGCAAACAACAGAGCTACAGAGCCAAGGGCACTTCCAGTCTAGGGAATATACCTTGGGAAAACTGAAAATCAATAAGACAGAGCCACCCCAAAATTTAGGGCTGCACTGCTTACAAGAACCTCCACTTGGGTACACTTTTAATGACCCAGGAAATATAAAAATGGTTCAAAAAATTGCGGTACTTACTTAAGTTGGAATATACCTCAGCCATGAAATCAATGTCATAAGACCAGTAGCAGCAAAATGCGTGGATTCAGGTACGATGATTCTAAGTGAAATAAGTCACACAGAAAAAGAAACTTATCATAAGATATCACTTATGAAGATCCTGTAAACATGGCTACACTTGAACTGAGTTAGGAAAGAGAACAGTGTCTCACATTTAGAAAACACTCTTATGCCTGCTTAAGGGGGAAGGAGAGGTGGGGTGATGCATAAAACCAGAGTTTGATATTAGCACAGGTACCGTTCCAAAAACCAACTATGGAATAGACAAGACCTACACCTTCCTCAGTGAAAGGGACTCAAAACACCATATTTCCTGCAGAGGAATATATCTGACTAGTAAGAATATTAAAACCTATGTATTGATATGTCTCCGTAAGGGAAACAAGTGTGTCTAGACTGGCATAAACATGGCAGCGAGAATCAGCTCAAACCCACTATAAAAAGGAATTTCAAAAACAAAACAAAAAAACTGGGAAATTCTTTACAATTCCTTCAGGGTATTTGATGAAACCTGGAATGACCCTATCTACAACGACAGCTGGATGTGGCATAAGGCTGGACACTTGGGACTGAGAGAATTGGTGAGATTGGGTGAGCAAATGCAGACCCTTTAAAGCAATAATGCATGGCACCCATTCCATGGGTCCCAACTCTCCAGGTTGAAGGGAATATTACTACAGTTATAACATGTACGGAAACCTAGAGAACGGACACACTGTGAATACGAAAGGTTTCTAAAACTCAACGAATAGTCCCTCTCCTGGTGTTCCGGTTTGACTTTCCATCTGCTTTACTATCAACCTCCCAACTTGGAGAGACAGCCCCTTTAACCTCCTGGTTCACACAGGATGCCAATTTGGCAGAGGATGAAAAGGAAAAGGGAGAACCAATGAGACAGTAGCTGTTAGGTATTTGGACGGGCACATATCACTGTAATTTCCCGGCAGGAAGAAGAATTAACCAAAGTCTCAGCCACCCACCGGGAACCAGTATAGGTCCTGAACCAAAATTTTGGACTTGCGGTCAGCTCACCAAAAACGAGTTGAAAAATGGAGCTCAGGGGCACAGCAATTCACAAACTGGCCGAGTAATAAAGGACAACTATCGTCCAAAAATCTGTTGAGGGAACGCAACGAGGTGAACTTGAAAGCGAGGCAGAATAGCAGGAAACAGATTTCAAGAGGTACGTTGGAATCGCCTTTAAAGCACAATAAGAGGGGCACAACTTCGACAATGATGCCCTTGGCCAAAAAGTGCGAATGCGTTTTCTCCTGAATATATTCAGGAGAAAACGCATACGCCCTTTTTGGCCAAGCAAGCAAGCTGGCAATGCAAATCTGTACTACAAAGAAGTATCACTTCCCACCGGTCAAAAGGGACATCCACAAAATGTGTAAAAACCAGAAAGGCAAGAGAGGCCCTGGAGAACAGGGAGCCTTGTTATGCTGATGGGCGGGATGTAAATTGCCAACTGCTTCTCTGGAGGAGTGCATTGTGTTCCCTAAAACAAGTAAAGAACAGAGCTACAGAGCCAAGGGCACTTCCAGTCTAGGGAATATACCTTGGGAAAACTGAAAATCAATAATACAGAGCCACCCCAAAATTTAGGGCTGCACTGCTTACAAGGACCTCAACTTGGGTACACCTTAAATATCCCAGGAAATATAAAAATGGTTCAAAAAATTGTGGTACTTCCATACGATGGAATATTCCTCATCCATGAAATCAATGTCATAAGACCAGTAGCAGCAAAATGGGTGGATTCAGGTTCGGTGATTCTAAGTGAAATAAGTCACACAGAAAAAGAAACTTATCATAAGATATCACTTATGAAGATCCTGTAAACATGGCTACAATTGAACTGAGTTAGGAAAGAGAACAGTGTCTCTCATTTACAAAACACTCTTATGCCTGCTTAAGGGGGTAGGAGAGGTGGGGTGATGCACACAACCAGAGTTTGATATAAGCACACGTACCGTTCCAAAAACCAACTATGGAATAGACAAGACCTACACCTTCCTCAGTGAAAGGGACTCAAAACACCATATTTCCTGCAGAGGAATACATCTGACTAGTAAGAATCTTAAAACCTATATATTTATATGTCTCCGTAAGGGAATCAAGTGTGCCTAGACTGGCATAAACATGGCAGCGAGAATCAGCTCAAACCCACTATAAAAAGGAATTTGAAAAACAAAACTAAAATGGAAATTCTTCACAATTCCTTAATGGTCTCTGATTAAACCTGGAATTACCCTATCTACAATGACAGCTGGATGTGGCATAAGTCTGGACAGTTGGGACTGAGAGGATTGGTGAGATTGGGTGAGCAAATGCAGACCCTTTAAAGCAATAATGCGTGGCACCCATTCCATGGGTCCCAATTCTCCAGGTTGAAGGGAATATTACTACAGCTATAACATGTACGGGAAACCTAGAGCATGGACAAACTGTGAATACGAAAGGTTTCTAAAACTCAACGAATAGTCCCTGTCCTGGTGCTCCCATTTGACTTTCCAACTGCTGTACTATCAATCTCCCAACTTGGAGAGACAGCCCCTTTAACCTACTGGTTCGGACAGGATGCCAGTTTGGCTGAGGATGAAAGGGAAGAGGGAGAACCAATGAGAGAGTAGCTGTTAGGCATTTGGACGGGCAAATGTCAATCTAATTTCCCAGCAGGAAAAAGAATTAACCAAAGTCTCAGCGCCCCATTGGAAACCAGTATAGGTCCTGAACCAAAATTTTGGACTTGCGGTCAGCTCACAAAAAACGAGTAGAATAATGGAGCTCAGGGGCACAGCAATTCACAAACTGGCAGAGTAATAAAGGACAACTATCGTCCAAAAATCTGGTGAGGGAAGGCAACGAGGCGGACATGAATGTGAGGCAGAATAGCAGGAAACAGATTTCAAGAGGTACGTTGGAATCGCGTTTGAAGCACAGAAAGAGGGGCAAAATTTCAAAAATGATGCACTTGGCCAAATAGAGCGTATGTGTTTTCTCATGAATATATTCAGGAGAAAACGCATACGCCCTTTTTGGCCAAGCAAGCAGGCGGGCAATGAAAATCTGCACTACAAAGAAGTATCACTTTCCACAGGTCTAAAAGGGACATCCACAAAATGTGTAAAAACCAGAAAGGCAAAACAGGCCCTGGAGAACAGGGAGTCTTGTTATGCTGATGGGCGGGATGTAAATTGCCACCTGCCTCTCTGGAGGAGTGCATTGTGCTCCCTAAAACAAGTAAACAACAGAGCTACAGAGCCAAGGGCACTTCCAGTCTAGGGAATATACCTTGGGAAACCTGAAAATCAATTAGACAGAGCCACCCCAAAATTTAGGGCTGCACTGCTTAAAAAAACCTCAACTTGGGTACACCTTAAATATCCCAGGAAATATAAAAATGGTTCAAAAAATTGTGGTACTTCCGTACGATGGAATATCCCTCAGCCATGCAATCAATGGCATAAGACCAGTAGCAGCAAAATGAGTGGATTGAGGTATGATGCTTCTAAGTGAAAAAAGTCACACAGAAAAAGAAACTTATATTAAGATATCACTTATGAATATCCTGTAAACATGGCTACACTTGAACTCAGTTAGGAAAGAGAACAGAGTCTCACCTTTGGAAAACACTCTTATGCCTGCTTAAGTGGGAATGAGAGGTTGGGTGATGCATAAAACCAGAGTTTGATATAAGCACAGGTACCGTTCCAAAAACCATCTATGTAATAGACAAGACCTACACCTTCCTCAGTGAAAGGGACTTGAGGCATATGTGAGTAACCGTGAGCTGAGCCCCAGGCCAGCTGCTACTGAACTTTTCCCACCCTTCCCAGGAACAACTCCTGAATATGTACAAGGGCTTGAAAGCTTAGAGGAAGGGCCGTGGAGCCACAACAGCGACAGCACGCCGGCCAACATGATGCCTGTAGGCCAGCCAGGATGGTCCTGTCCCTGGGCGCTCTTCTGGAAGCTTTCCATTGCCCTGCCTGAGATACCCCTCCTGTCCCTGCCCCCACTGCTTTTTTCCTTCCTCACCTCTGTCCGGAGAGAAATTCCCACGGAAGGTGTGGGTGATACATCTTCTTGTTTACACGTGGCATCCTGGCAACTCCTGCAGAAAGTCCAGCAGAGACCCACTCACACCGGGCCACCCACAAAACCGTGGCCCCACACTCCCTACCACCAGCACAGCCCCGAGACTGCTGACGGGGCAGAGAATATGGAGTCAGGCACAGCTTCAGGGGCTATTGTTGCCTGCAGTGCTGTTTATATTGACCTCAACCCAGGCACACCAGGGGAGGACCGGCCGGCAGGGTCAGGCTACCCAGGTCAGCTAATCCTCAGCCCTCAGGGAATCACATTGTTGAAAATGGACCTCGCTAAGGCAGAATAGAAGCCAAGGAATAAAAGGACACAATGCCATTTGCAGCACCTTCGGTGTGTCTAGAGGTAATCACGTGAATTGTAGTAAGTCAGAAAATGAAAGACACATATCATATCATATCTCTTATAGGTGTGACCAAAAAATGGATACCAGGGCAGATATTTCCACGGAGAAGGGCAATCACAGATTCATTAAACAAACTTATGGTTCACCAATGGAAAGGTGTGAGGATTGGTTTCATTATGATATTGGGGTTAACAGACATATACAATCACAGGTGACATATATAATCACCGAAGACCTACAGAATACCAAGAGAAGACTACTCAACATTCTGTCATAAGGTACATGGGAAAAGGATCCCAGGAAGAACAGACATATGTATATGTGTAAAAGAACCACATCTTCCACACCTACAACAAGCCAAACATTGTAATCAAATTTGCTGTAATAAAAAATAAAAAATTAAATTAAAAACACGAACAATAAGTAGTGAGACAAACTTGAGGGGCTTTCTCCTGGCACATTCCATTCTAAATTCCAATCTAGAACACAACTTCCATTGAGGCTCTGTTGCCCCAGTAACCAGATTTGGTAAGGGAGAACTGCTGCCACTTTGTGGCCGTTTCACACAACAGCAGCTTTAATCCCAGCGCTAATGGTCAGTTGATATTCAAAATCATTGCAGGCCTGTAAATGACACCTGCCCTGAAAACAAATCCTGGATTCATATACCGACCAAAAATTTCAAAGGGCGTCCATATTTGAAAACGACAGTTTCAAAAGGCATATTTTACACACATTAGTGTTCTGCTTCTTTTTCTTTCTTTCTTTCATTGTTAAAAAAACGGGAATGGCAAAAAGCATCCCTCAGAATGGGCGAAAATATTTGCAAACGAATCAATGGACAAAGGTTTAATCTCCAATATATACAAAGAGCTCATGCAGCTTAATATAAAAAAAACAAACAACCCAATACAAAAATGGGCAGAAGATCTAAAGAGACGTTTCTTCAAAGAAGACACAGAGATGGCCAAGACGCACATGAAAAGCTGCTCAACATCACTAATTATTCGAGAAATGCAAATCAAAACTACAATGAGGTATCCCCTCACACCTGTTAGAATCGGCATCATCAGAAAATCTACAAACAACGAATTCTGGGGAGGGTGTGGACAAAAGGATCCCTCTTCCACTAGTGGTGGAAATGTAAATTGATACAGTCACGATGGAGAACAGTATGGAGTTTCCTTAAAAAAACTAGAAATAGAATTACCATATGATCCAGCAATCCCACTTCTGGGCATATACCCAGAGAAAACCATAAATCAAAAAGGCACATTCACCACAATGCTCATTTCAGCACTATTTACGATAGCCAGTTAATGGAAGCAACATAAATACCCACAGACAGACGAATGGATAAAGATGTGGTACATATATAAAATGGAATATTACTCAGCCATAAGAAGGAATGAAACTGGGTCATTTGTAGAGACGTCGATGGATCTAGAGACTGTCATACAGAATGAAGTAAGTCAGAAAGAGAAAAACAAATATGGTATATTAATGCATATATGTGGAACCTAGAAAAATGGTACAGATGAACTGGTTTGCAGGGAAGAAATAGAGACACAGAGGTAGAGAACACATGTATGGACACCAAGTGTGGGAAGCCATGGGGTGGTGGTGGTGGGATGAGTTGGGAGATTGGGATTGACCTGTATACATGTATATGCATAAAATACATAACTAATAATAACCTGCTGTATAAAAAAATAAATAAAATAAAATTTCAAAATTTTAAAAAATAAAATTTAAAAATAAAACAGAAAAAAGTTCTTCCCTTCACACAGATGTATTTATATGAATGAATTATTTCCATGCTTATATCTATAAATACATAAAAGAGGAATAAAATCTAACTTGAACCAAAAAAGAAAAAAAAAACCTGAACCCACCAGTTATACACAGGAAAACACTATCAGGGCACTTGCTCCAGCGGTAAACAATTCTGAAATTGGGCAGAGGTGGGGAATCATCTCTCATAGAGCCAGCAGCCCACTCCTACGCAAGGAGCGTTCTCATTGCAAAGCTGCGGGCCATGCCGAGGCATCTGTGAGTAACCGTGAGCTGAGCCCCAGGCCAGCTGCTGTTGAACTTTTCCCACCCTTCCCAGGTAAAACACCTGAATATGTACAATGCCTTGAAAGCCTAGAGGAAGGGCCGTGGAGCCACACCAGCGACAGCACGCAGGCCAACTTGGTGCCTGCAGGCCAGCCATGATGGTCCTAGCCTTGGGCGCTCTTCTGAAAGCTTTCCATTGCCCTGCCTGAGATACCCCTCCTGTCCCGGCCCCCACTGCTTTTTTCCTTCCTCACCCTTGTCCAGAGAGATATTCCAGCGGAAGGTATGGGTGACATATCTTCCTGTTTACTGGTGGCAGCCTGGCAACTCCTGGAGAAAGTCCAGCAGAGAACCACTCACTACGGGCCACCAACAAAGCCGTGGCCCCTCACTTCCTCCCACCAGCACAGCACCGAGACTGCTGATGGGGCAGAGAATATGGAGTCAGGCACAGCTTTAGTGGCTATTGCTGCCTGCAACACTGTTTTATTGACCTCATCCCAGGCACACCTGGGGAGGGCAGGCCGGCAGGGTCAGGCTACACAGGTCAGCTAATCCTCATCCCTCAGGGAATCACATTGTTGAAAATGGACCTCGCTAACGCAGAAAAGAAGCCAAGGAATAAAAGGACACAATGACATTTGCAGCACCGTAGATGTGTCTAGAGGTAATCACGTGACTTGAAGTAAGTAAGAATGTGAAAGACACATATGATATCTTATCTCTTATAGGTGTGACCGAAAAATGGATACAAGGACAGATATTTCCACGGAGAAGGGCAATCACAGATTCATTCAACAAACTTATGGTTCACCAATGGAAAGGTGTGAGGGTTGGTTTCATTATGATATTGGGGTTAACAGACATATACAAACACAGGTGACATATATATTCACCAAAGACCTACAGAATACCAAGAGAAGACTACTCAACATGCTGTCATAAGGTACATGGGAAAAGGATCCCAGGAAGAACAGACATATGTATATGTGTAAAAGAACCACATCTTCCACACCTACAACAAGCCAAACATTGTAATCAAATTTGCTGTAATAAAAAATAAAAAATTAAATTAAAAACACGAACAAGAAGTAGTGAGACAAACTTGAGGGGCTTTCTCCTGGCACATTGCATTCTAAATTCCAATCTAGAACAGGACTTCCATTGAGGCTCTGTTGCCCTAGTAAAGAGATTTGGTAAGGGAGAACTGCTGCCACCTTGTGGCCGTTTCACACAACAGCAGCTTTAATTCCGGGGCTAATGGTCTGTTGATATTCAAAATCATTGCAGGCCTGTAAATGACACCTGCCTTGAAAACTAATCCTGGGTTCATATATCGACCAAAAAATTCAAAGGACGTCCATATTTCAAAACGACAGTTTCAAAAGGCATATTTTACACACATTAGTGTTCTGCTTCTTTTTCTTTCTTTCTGTTTTTGTTAAAAAAACGGGCATGGCAAAAAGCATCCCTCAGAATGGGCGAAAATATTTGCAAACGAATCAATGGACAAAGGATTAATCTCCAATATATATAAAGAGCTCATGCAGCTTAATATTAAAAAAACAAACAACCCAATACAAAAATGGGCAGAAGATCTAAAGAGACATTACTTCAAAGAAGACACAGAGACGGCCAAGACGCACATGAAAAGCTGCTCAACATCACTAATTATTCGAGAAATGCAAATCAAAACTACAATGAGGTATCACCTCACACCTGTTAGAATCGGCATCATCAGAAAATCTACAATCAACGAAATCTGGGGAGGGTGTGGACAAAAGGATCCCTCTTCCACTAGTGGTGGAAATGTAAATTGATACAGTCACGATGGAGAACAGTATGGAGTTTCCTTAAAAAAACTAGAAATAGAATTACCATATGATCCAGCAATCCCACTTCTGGGCATATACCCAGAGAAAACCATAAATCAAAAAGGCACATTCACCACAATGCTCATTTCAGCACTATTTACGATAGCCAGGTAATGGAAGCAACCTAAATACCCACAGACAGACGAATGGATAAAGATGTGGTACATATATGAAATGGAATATTACTCAGCCATAAGAAGGAATGAAAGTGGGTCATTTGTAGAGACGTCGATGGATCTAGAGACTGTCATACAGAATGAAGTAAGTCAGAAAGAGAAAAACAAATATTGTATATTAATGCATATATGTGGAACCTAGAAAAATGGTACAGATGAACTGGTTTGCAGGGAAGAAATAGAGACACAGAGGTAGAGAACACACGTATGGACACCAAGTGTGGGAAGCCATGGGTTGGTGGTGGTGGGATGAGTTGGGAGATTGGGATTGACCTGTATACATGTATATGCATAAAATACATAACTAATAATAACCTGCTGTATAAAAAAATAAATAAAATTAAATTTCAAAATTTTTAAAAATAAAATTTAAAAATAAAACAGAAAAAAGTCCTTCCCTTAACACAGATGTATTTATATGAATGAATTATTTCCATGCTTATATCTATAAATACATAAAAGAGGAATAAAATTTAACTTGAACCAAAAAAGAAAAAAAAAAAACCTTAACCCTCCAGTTAAACAGAGGAAAACCCTATCAGGGCACTTGCTCCAGCGGTAAACAATTCTGAAATTGGTCAGAGGTGGGGAATCATCTCCCATACAGCCAGCAGCCCACTCCTATGAAAAGAGCGTCCTCATTGCAATGGTGGGGGCCATTCCGAGGCATCTGTGAGTAACCGTGACCTGAGCCACAGGCCAGATGCCTTTGAACTTTTCCCACCCTTCCGAGGTAAAACACCTGAATATGTACAAGGGCTTGAAAGCCTAGAGGAAGGGCCGTGGAGCCACACCAGCAAGAGCACGCAGGCCAACTTGGTGCCTGCAGGCCAGCCAGGATGGTCCTGGCCCTGGGCGCTCTTCTGGAAGCTTTCCATTGCCCTGCCTGAGATAACCCTCCTGTCCCGGCCCCCACAGATTTTTTCCTTTCATCTCTGTCCGGAGAGAAATTCCAGCGGAAGGTATGGGTGCCACATCCTCTTCTTTACAGGTGGCAGCCTGGCAACTCCTGCAGAAAGTCCAGCAGAGACCCACTCACACCGGGCCTCCCACAAAGCCGTGGCCCCTCACTCCCTCCCACCAGCACAGCCCCGAGACTGCTGACGGGGCAGAGAATATGGAGTCAGGCACAGCTTCAGGGGCTATTGCTGCCTGCAGCGCTGTTTATATTGACCTCAACCCAGGCACACCTGGGGAGGGCCGGCCGGCAGGGTCAGGCTACACAGGTCAGCTAATCCTCAGCCCTCAGGGAACCACATTGTTGAAAATGGACCTCGCTAAGGCAGAATAGAAGCCAAGGAATAAAAGGACACAATGCCATTTGCAGCACCGTAGATGTGTCTACAGGTAATCACGTGACTTGTAGTAAGTCAGAAAGTGAAAGACACATATCATATCATATCTCTTATAGGTGTGACCGAAAAATGGATACCAGGGCAGATATTTCCACGGAGTAGGGCAATCACAGATTCATTCAACAAACTTATGGTTCACCAATGGAAAGGTGTGAGGATTGGTTTCATTATGATATTGGGGTTAACAGACATATACAAACACAGGTGACATATATAATCACCGAAGACCTACAGAATACCAAGAGAAGACTACTCAACATTCTGTCATAAGGTACATGGGAAAAGGATCCCAGGAAGAACTGACATATGTATATGTGTAAAAGAACCACATCTTCCACACCTACAACTAGCCAAACATTGTAATCAAATTTGCTGTAATAAAAAATAAAAAAAAATTAAATTAAAAACACGAACAATAAGTAGTGAGACAAACTTGAGGGGCTTTCTCCTGGCACATTCCATTCTAAATTACAATCTAGAACACGACTTCCATTGACGCTCTGTTGCCCCAGTAACCAGATTTGGTAAGGGAGAGCTGCTGCCACCTTGTGGCCGTTTCACACAACAGCAGCTTTAATCCCAGCGCTAATGGTCAGTTGATATTCAAAATCATTGCAGGCCTGTAAATGACACCTGCCCTGAAAACAAATCCTGGGTTCATATATCGACCAAAAAATTCAAAGGACGTCCATATTTCAAAACGACAGTTTCAAAAGGCATATTTTACACACATTAGTGTTCTGCTTCTTTTTCTTTCTTTCTTTTTTTGTTAAAAAAACGGGAATGGAATAAGGCATCCCTCAGAATGGGCGAAAATATTTGCAAACGAATCAATGGACAAAGGTTTAATCTCCAATATATATAAAGAGCTCATGCAGCTTAATATTAAAACAACAAACAACCCAATACAAAAATGGGCAGAAGATCTAAAGAGACGTTTCTTCAAAGAAGACACAGAGATGGCCAAGACGCACATGAAAAGCTGCTCAACATCACTAATTATTAGAGAAATGCAAATCAAAACTACAATGAGGTATCACCTCACACCTGTTAGAATCAGCAGTATCAGAAAATCTACAAACAACGAATTCTGGGGAGGGTGTGGACAAAAGGATCCCTCTTCCACTAGTGGTGGAAATGTAAATTGATACAGTCACGATGGAGAACAGTATGGAGTTTCCTTAAAAAAACTAGAAATAGAATTACCATATGATCCAGCAATCCCACTTCTGGGCATATACCCAGAGAAAACCATAAATCAAAAAGGCACATTCACCACAATGCTCATTTCAGCACTATTTACGATAGCCAGGTAATGGAAGCAACCTAAATACCCACAGACAGACGAATGGATAAAGATGTGGTACATATATAAAATGGAATATTACTCAGCCATAAGAAGGAATGAAACTGGGTCATTTGTAGAGACGTCAATGGATCTAGAGACTGTCATACAGAATGAAGTAAGTCAGAAAGAGACAAACAAATATTGTATATTAATGAATATACGTGGAACCTAGAAAAATGGAACTGATGAACTGGTTTGCAGGGAAGAAATAGAGACACAGAGGTAGAGAACACACGTATGGACACCAAGTGTGGGAAGCCATGGGGAGGTGGTGTTGGGATGAGTTGGGAGATAGGGATTGACCTGTATACATGTATATGCATAAAATACATAACTAATAATAACCTGCTGTATAAAAAAATAAATAAAATTAAATATCAAAATTTTAAAAAATAAAATTTAAAAATAAAACAGAAAAAAAGTTCTTCCCTTCACACAGATGTATTTATATGAATGAATTATTTCCATGCTTATATCTATAAATACATAAAAGAGGAATAAAATCTAACTTGAACAAAAAAAGAAAAAAAAAACCTGAACCCACGAGTTAGACAGAGGAAAACCCTATCAGGGCACTTGCTCCAGCGGTAAACAATTCTGAAATTGGTCAGAGGTGGGGAATCATCTCCCATACAGCCAGCAGCCCACCCCCCAAGCAAGGAGGGTCCTCATTGCAAAGCTGGGGGACCGTTCCATGGCATCTGTGAGTAAACGTGAGCTGAGCACCAGTCCTGCTGCAGCTGAATTCTTCCCACCCTTTCCAGGTAAAACACCTGAATATGTACAAGAACTTGCAAGCTTAGAGGAAGGGCTGTGGAGCCAAACCAGCGACAGCACACAGGCCGACTTGGTGCCTGCAGGCCAGTCAGGATGGTCCTGGCCCCAGATGCTCTTCTGGAAGCTTTCCATTTCCCTGCCTGAGATACCCCTCCTGCCACGGCCCCCACTGCTTTTTTACTTCCTCACCTCTGCCTGGGGAGAAATTCCAGCGGCAGGTATCGGTGACACATCCTCTTCTTTAGCAGGTGGCAGCCTGGCAACTCCTGCAGAAAGTCCAGCAGAGCCCCACTCACACTGGGCCACCCACAAAGCCACGGCCCCTCACTCCCTCCCACCAGCACAGCCCCGGCACCGCCTACGGGGCAGAGAATATGGCGTCAGTCACAGCTACAAGGGCTGTCGCTCACTGGAGAGCTGTTTATATTGCCCTCAACCCAGGCACACCTGTGGAGGGCTGGCAGGAAGTTTCAGTCTACCAAAATCAGCCAATCCTCACCCCTCAGGGGCTCACAGTTGCAGAAAATGAAACTTGCTAAACGAGCCAGGCCCTAGGAACAGGTGTGGGCTCTTGAGAGTCAGGATAGACAAGGGGCTGCAGCTGCGGCTTGTTTTCTTATCATTTTATCTGGTCCATGAGTGGAAAACAACTTCAAGAAGACACTATCCTAATGAGAGGAACCCAGGAGTCAGGGAGAGGAGTGATGGTGAGTGGAGACAGAGGCCTGGTGCCCTGGCTGCAGTGGAAGTGTCTGGAAGACCAGGCAGAAAGAGCCTGCAGAGAGTGATAGCCATGGTCACAGACCTGTCAGAGCTGCTGTTTGTTAGTTCAAGTCCTGCTCTGAGGTATTCTGTGTCAGCTGTGAGCGACAGGTGAGCTGGGGGTTCTCTGCAATGTGGGCTATGTGCACAGTTCCTGTGTGTCCAGCCCTGCTGGGGTACCTGCCCAGGGGAGCTCCGTATCCTGGGAAGGGCCTGAGTAGGAGAGCCCCATTGGCTGCTGGGTAGCTGCAGAGGTGAGCTCCATACCCTGGGAGGGACTTGACCACGAGAGCCCCGTGGGCTGTGGGGTAGGGGTGCAGCCCAGGTGAGCTCCATATCCTGGGATTGGCCTGACCACGAGAGCCCCATGGGCTGCTGGAGACTTGGTAAAGGATATCAGGACAGTCAGTGAAGCCACCGAGGATATACATCCAGTAGCTCCTATTTCCTACTCCCTGCTGGTCATTCTACCTTCCACCAGGCCATGGCATTCTGTATTAGACTTCAATGATGCCTTCTTCTGTATTCCATTCATCTCAGAGTCACAAGAATTTTTGGCTTGTGAGTGGCAGGACACAACATGCAACAAAAGCAATAATGCTGGGCCGTCCTGCCCCAATGGTTCAAAAATCCCCACACCATCATTGGGGAAATGTCCTCTAAAGACCTAAAAGTTCAACCTCTGTAAAAGGGAACCCTCCTTCAATATGCAGATGACATTCTGATCGCCAGGCCTACTAAAGACGCCTCTGAACTACCTAGCCAAGAAAGGATAGAAGGTGTCCAAGAAAAACGCTCAAATATCCCAGGCTAAGGTGACATGCCTGGGCTTCATTCTCACAGATATTCGGAGAAACGCATCCCAGGATAGGGAAGAAGCCATTTGCAGCCTTACCTCTTCTAAAACTAGAAGACAGCTTAGGGGTTCCTGGGGAGGCCAAGGTTTTCTGCATCTGGATCCCTAACTACAGTCTAATAGCTGGGCCTCTACATGAAACACTGACACGAAAAGATGATGATCCTTTTGAATAGAATCCAGAAGCAGCCTTTCAAGAATGGAAAGAGCAGTCAATACAGACCCTTGCCCAGGAACTCCCTAATTTAGCTAAACCCTTTGACCTTTACATACCCGGTCAAAGGTTAATCGCCCTTGGAGCCTTAGTGCAAAAACTGGGACCACTTGAAATGGAGCAACACAAGAATGCCCTTCAGGTATGATAAACTATGGTCACCAAGGGCTTTGCCCACCGACTCATCAGGCCAGGATACTGGGATATCTAAAAAGCTGGAAATCAGCAGCCCACAAGGCCAGCTCCCTCCTAAGGGAAAAGGACCCCTCGTGGTGATCCTAACCACCCATCATGCCCTGAAGTTGCAGGGGTCGCTCTGTGGACACACTGACCTCGAGTGAGGAGGCCCTCCAACTCCAACCTCCAGAGAGATAAACGGGGGCAACGGGCCCCCAAGATGACTCGTGTGACCATCACTTGACCTGGAGTTTCTCTCAGAAAACGACAAGACTGTGCCCCGAAAGAGCAGACTACTGCTTGCAGGACTTACTGCACCCAGAGGGGAGCTAATAAGCTTGGCGGGGGAAACGTATATCACGCTTTCACCATAGAAAACCCTACAGACACCGCGGTGATGGTGGCCAATATGACCGGCTGGACTGCTGGCTACTTCTAAAGGCCATTGACTCAGTGGACGTCATGGCCCTGGATCACCACTGACCCTGGACTGTCTGGGAGTTGCGCGGGCAGGGCTCTGACACATGGTGCTGTTTGTACATTAATTCAGGGACCTAATTAAAGAAAGCACAGACTACTGGTCAGAGCATCTAGTCTGGCAAAAACTGTCAGCCTAAGGTTGCCGAACATATGTGGGGTGGGGTGAAACCTGCCACCGCAGCATCTCTGCGCCTCTCTTTCCTGGACCCTTAAAGGTCATTAGAATCTGTAACACTTCCAATGCTGGTGCTCAGGCGGACAAGAAGTGAGGCAGGAGGCCTTGGGACAGTCAACCTCACCAGGAGGCTGGTGGGGAGACGTTTTGCCCCTCCCCCCATGTATCAGGGCTCCCACCACAGCATGAAGCAGTTACAAAAGAGGGGTCTGCACCCTCAACACCCCAAGAATAAGGAACGGAACAAAAAGCAGAGGAGGTGTTCGTCTCCGGCAACGTTCATTAAAAATTCCTGGGAGATAAAAAGAGAATCTGGGCAATTAAATAAAGTCTAACCTGTTTTTCCTTTGTGCTTTGTCTAATTTCACGTGCTCCTAGGGTTCCGCATGCAGAGGTCCCACACCCGGCACTTCAGACCCGATTTCCTAGTGCAGAATTGCTGGGTCGACACCTCAGCTAGCGGGGTCCCATGCAGACTCCGCGGCATAGAGCCTGAGCTGCAGCCAACGCAGCCCTCGAGAGCTCCATCCCCTCCCTCCCACTGACGCTGCCGGGGACCCTACACAGCAGCCCAGCCAACAGCCCATGGGGGAGTGCACGCTCTCACCTCTCCATTCTGTTTTCAAAATAATGTTTCCTTTGCTTCTGAACCAAACTCAGTCTTGATCTGTTGGCTCCAATGACACTGGGCACGGGGACTCCTGTTGGGGTCCACTCTGGAGGATCAGTAACAGAAATTGAGAACATTGTAACTTCAATGAACAGATGTGTGAGCCAAACTGTAGTTAACATAGAGCAGTGTATAATGCTCGGGTAAAATAAGATGTTTCTAAGACTTACATTTGATATTTCCATCACTTTCCTATAAGCAAGTTCAGTGAAGACGTCTGTCTTATTTGTCAGGTCAACATTAGAGAAATGAAGTGATTTATTTCCATGGATGTACATCGAATACTCTTGGCTGAAGCTTCAATCTTGTTTTGAATGCTTTTCCATTGAAAATGATACCTCTCTTTCAGCTCCCCCATTTCTGAGAAGTATAAAATCTTATAATTTATTATTACCAAAGGGGAAAGGTAGGAGAAGGGATAAATTAACAGTTTGGGATTAACACATACACACTGCTATGTATAAAATAGATCATCAACAAGGAACTACTGTATAGCACAGGGAACTACACTGAATATTTTGCAATAACCTATAAGGGGAAATAATCTGAAAAAGAATAGATATTTTTATTGACATCATCTATCAATGACAGATAAAATGTAACCTAAGCAAGGCCGATGGTGAGCGCTTCTGACCCTGAAGATTTCAGTCATCTAAAGTTTGGGCTCTGCCTATTTCCCAAGGCCCTTAAAGGACATACGTGTAGCCGTAGCTTAAAAATTCCCCAGTTTGGGGTTCGGGGAGGCACTGATTTGGAAAAATCCCTGGTGTTCTCCTTACATGCACGGGACCCTTCCTACAGCTAAAACATGCCTGTCACACCTAGAGGATGGTACACCGTTTGATCGGAAAGAGTTTGGAAAAGGCACCTCATCTCCTCATCGCCTGGTGCTCGGGTTCAACCCTCCAGCATCTTTCCTAACAATCTCCTCACTTGGGGATATCAGCACCGTCAACATCCTGTTGCACACAGTTTGGAATTTGTCCAGAGGATGAAGCGGAAGGATGATAAAAATTTAGAGACAAGTCTTAGGTGTTCGGACAGGCACATGCCACTCTAATTTCCAATCCAGAAGACAAATTCATCAAAGGCTAGAATTGCCCATGGAAACAGAATAGGGCTAGAGGAAATCCCGCTGTTTTGTGTCCAGTTTCCAAAAACACAAGTTGAAAAATGGAACTCAGGGGCACTAAAATTCATGAAACTGCAGACTTGAAAATATCTATCGTCGAAAAATGTCTTGAGGTAAGTCACAGAAAAGGACTTGTAAGCAAGGGAGAGTGGCAGGAAACAGATTTGAAGAGGTAGAAAGGACTCCCCATTAAAGCACAAGAAAAGGGGCTGAACATCGCCAATGATGCAGTTGGCCAAAAAGGGTGTATGCATTTTTTCTGAATATATTCAAGTAAAGGCCATACACACTTTTTATCCAACCAAACAGGTGGGCACTGGAAATCAATATCACAAAATGTATCACTTCACATCAGTCAGAAGGGCCATCCACATAAAGTGTAAACACCAGAAATGCAGGACAGGGCGAGGAGAAAAGGGAGCCCTGTGAGGCTGATAGTGGAAATGTAATTTGCCAACGGCCACTCTGGAGAAGTGTATTGTGTTTGCTAAAACATCTAAAAAATGAGCTACAGAGCATAGGGCACTTGCACTCATGGGCGTGTACCTTGGGAAAAACAAAAATCGACAGAAAACAGGCACCCGAACGTTTAGCACCTCTCTGTTAAAAAGGGCCTCAACTTGGATATAACCTAAATGTCCCTGGAAGGATAAAATAGATAAAAGAGATGGGGTACTTATGTAGAGTGGAATATTACTCATCCAGAAATCAATGAAATAAGGCCAGTTGTAACAACTCTGGAGGAGTTACATACGATCATTCTAAGTGACATATGTCAGAAAGAAAAAGACACATATCATAAGATGTCACTTAAAGGTGGAATCAAAAATGGCTACACATGAAATAAATTACAAAACAGAAACATAGTCAAATATGTAGAAAATAGACATAAGGCTGCTAAATGGGAAAGGTGGGGAATGGTGAGGTATTATCCAAGAGGTTGAAATTAGCAAAGATACCATTCCAAGTACCAAATTGAATAACTGACAAGGCCTACACGGTACCTCAAAGAACTGCACTCAGCCCACTCAAGTCACTGGAAAATAATACATATGACTGGTAAGCATCTGAAAAAGAAGTTATTGTTGTCTCACAGTACATGAATCAAGTGGATGTACAGCAGCAAAAAACAGAGCTTTGAAAATCAGCTGTAACCAATATAAAAATAAATTTAAAACTATTTATAAAAACAGTGAGACAGACAAAACTTCTTACAACTTTTGTTGAAGGGCTACGATGTAACATGGATTGAACACATGTAGACCCACAGCAGGATGATTATATAAGGCTGGAAGCTATGCACGCTAAGAGATGTTAGAGAGGCTGGGTGAGGAAATGCAGACCTTTTAAAGTAATACTGCCTGGTACCCATTCCATGGGTCCCAAATCTGCAGGTTCAAGGGAATCTTCTGACAGCGAAAACATGCCTGGGAAACCGAGATGAATGTACACCGTGTGCTCAGGAAAGGTGTCTAAAATGCACCTCATTTTTGATCTCCTGGTGCTGGGGTTCGCCATTCCAGCCACATTACTAACAATCTCCCCACTTGGAGAATCAGCACCTTTAACCTCCTGTTTCACACAGTTTGCAATTTGTGCAGAGGATAAATGGGAAGAGGGGGAAACAATGAGAGATTAGCTGTAGGAGTGTTGACAGGCACATGTCACTCTAATTTCCCATTAGGAAGAAGAATTAACCAAAGGCTCAGCCTGCCTCCCCAGAACCAGAATAGGGCCAGAAGTAATCCAATGGTTTGGCGGCCAGCTCACAAAAAAAGCGAGTTGCAAAATGGAGCTCAGGAGCAGACAATTCCAAGACCTGCAAAGATATAAATGATAACCAACGTCCAAAAATATATTCAGGTAAGGTAACGAAGAGGATCTGAATGAGAGGCAGAATTGCAGGAAACAGATTTCAAAAGGTAGATTGTACTCACATTTAAAGCATATGAAAAGCAGCAGAATTTCTAAAATGATGCGGTTGGGCAAAAGGGTGTATGCGTTTTTTTCGTGAACATCTTCAGGAAAAAAACACATTCAGAGTTTTTGCCCAACCAAGCAAGAGGGAAATGCAAATCCGCACAACAAAGAAGTCTCAATTTCCACTGCTCAGAAAGGCCATCCAAAAAATGTGTACAAACCAGAAATGCAGGAGAGGCCATGGAAAACAGGGAGCCTAGTCACGCTGATGGGTGGGGTATAAATATCCAAGAGCCACTCTGAAGAAGTGTATGCTGTTTTTAAAACATCTAAAATACAAAGCCCCGGAGCAAGGGGACTTCAACTCATGGACATATAAGTTGGGAAGACTAAATGTCAATAAGACACAGGCACCCCAAAGTTTAGGGCTGCTCTGCATACAAGAACCTCAACTTTGGTACACCTAAAATATCCCAGGAAAAAGAGAAATGCATAAAGAACTTGTGGTAATTTTGTACAACGGAATATCACTCAGACATGAAATCAATGTATATAAGGCCAGTAGCAGCATAATGAGTGGATTTACGTATGATGATTTTAAGGGAAATTAGTCACACAGAAAAAGAATCTTATCATAAGATATCACTTATAGAGGGAATGTCAATATCACAACACATGAACTGAATTAGGAAAGAGAACAGAGTCTCACATTTAGCAAAAATCTCTTATGCCTGCTTCAGGGGAAAGGAGAGGTGGGGTGATGCATAAAACCAGAGTTTGATATTAGCACAGGTACCATTCCATAAACCAAATACAGAATAGACAAGACCTACACCTTCCTCAGTGAACGGGACTCAACACCCCTATGCCCCACAGAGGAATATATCTGACTACTAAGAATCTTATAACCTATGTATTGATATGTCTCCGTAAGGGAATCAATTGTATCTAGACTGGCATAAACACGTCAGTGAAAATCAGCTCAACCCCATTATAAAAATGAATTTCAAAAAAACCCCAAAAAACAGCGAAATTCTTACACAATTCCTTCAGGGTTTCTGATGAAACCTGGAATGACCCTATCTGCAAAGACAGCTGGATGAGACATAAGGCTGGACACTTGGGACTGAGAGGACTGGTGAGATTGGGAGAGAAAATGCAGACCTTTTAAAGTAGTAATGCATGCCACCATTCCATGTGTCCCAAATCTCCAGGTAGAAGGGAATATCACTACAATTATAACATGTATGGGAAACCTAGAAAATGGACACCCTGTGATGGTGAAAGGTTTCTAAAACTCTCCTAATTTTTCCTCTCCTTGTGCTCCACTTTGGCATTCCAACTGCTTTACTATCAATCTCCCAACTTAGGAGAGTCAGCCCCTATAACCTCCTGGTTCGCACAGTTTGCTAATTGTGCAGAGGATGAAAGGGAAGAGGGAGAACCAATCAGAGAGTAGATGTAGGCATTTGGACGGGCACATGTCACTCTAATTTCCCGGCAGGAAGAAGAATTAACCAAAGCCTCAACCACCCACAGGGAACCAATATAGCGACCCCTGGAACCAGTATAGGTCCTGAAGCAAAATTGTGGATTTGCGGCCAGCTCACAAAGATGGGATTTGAAAATTGGAGCTCAGGGGCACAGCAATTCACAAACCTGCAGACTTATAAAGGACTACTCTCTTCCAAAAACCTGTTGAGGGAAGGCAATGAAGCGGCCTTGAAAATGAGGCAGAATTGCACAAAACATATTTCAAGAGGTAAATTGGAATCGCCTTTAAAGCACAGGAAAAGCATCCCAACTTGGACAGAGATGCACTTGGCCAAAAAGGGCGTATGCCTTTTCTCCTGAATATATTCAGAAGAAAACGCATACGCCCTTTTTGGCCAATCAAGCAAGCGCGCAATACAAATCCACACTACAAAGAATTGTCACTTACCACCGGTCAAAAGGGACATCCGAATATCTGTAAAACACAGAAAGGCAAGAGAGAGATGGCAAGGGCATGAAGCAATGTGATCCCAATGGTCATGGAGGATTGTGATGACAAGCGCATGGAGAATTGTGATGACAAGATTATGTACCATTTTGTTGACAAAGGCAAGGAGCATTATGATGACAAGGTTCATGGAGCACTGTGATGACAAGCGTCACGGAGCATTGTGATTACAAGGGTCATGGAGCATTGGGATGACAAGCACATGGATCATTGTGATGACAATGGTCATGGAGCATTTTAATGACAAGTGTCCCGGATCATCGTGTTGTCAGGGTTCATGGAGCGTTGTGATGACAGTGGTCATGGAGCATTGTGATGACAGGGGTCATGGCACATTGTGATGAGAAGGTCATGGAGCATTGGGCTGAAAATGTCCATGGAGTACTGTGATGACAGGGGTCATGGAGCATTGTGATGACAAGGTACTGGAGCACCGTGATGAGAAGACCATGGAGCCTTGTGATGACAAGTCTCATGGAGCATTCTGATGAAATGTGCCATGGAGCATTGTGATTACAGGGGTCTTGGAGCATTGTGATGACAAGGGCATGGAGCATTGGGATGAGAAGGCCATGGAGCATTCTGATCACATGCATCATGGAGCTTTGTGATGACAAGGGCATGGAGCATTGTGATTACAGCGGTCTTGGAGCACTGTGATGAAAAGGGCATGGATCATTGTGATGAAAAAGGCATGGAGCCTTGTCATGACAGGGTTCAAGGAGCAAACTGACAACAAGTGTCAGGGAGCATTGTGATGACAAGGGTATTGAGTATTGTGATGACAAAGGTCATGGAGCATTGTGATGAGAAGACCATGGATAATTGTGATGACGAGCGTCATGGGGCGTTGTGATGATAAGTGTTATGGAACATATTGATCTCAAGGATTTGGAGCATTGTGATGACAGAGGTCATGGAGCATTTTGGTTTCATTGTGATGACAATAGCCTGAAGCATTATGATGATGGGCAGGGTGCATTGTGATGACAGGGTTCATGGAGCATTGAGATGAAAAGGGGCATGGAGCATTGCAATTACAGGAGTCTTGGAGCATTGTGATGACAAAGGCATGGAACATCGTGAATGAGAAGGCCATGGAGCATTCTGTTGACATGCGTCATGGAGCTTTGTGATGACAAGGGCATGGAGCATTGTGATTACAGGGGTCTTGGAGCATTGTGATGACAAGGGTCATGGAGCCTTGTGATGACAAGGCTGTGGAACATTGTGATGGCAGGGGTCATGGAGCATTGTTATGACAGGGGTAATGGAGCATTGTGATGACAAGGGCATGGAGCATTGGTCTGAAAAGTTTCATGGATTATTGTGATGAGAGGGGGCAAGGAGCATTGTGATGACAAGGGCATGGAACACTGTGATACATGGGTCATGGAGGATTGTAATGAGAAGCGCATGGAGCATTGTGATAAGAATGGCATCGAGCATTGTGATGAAAAGCATCATGGAGCCTGTGATGACAAGGGCATGGAACAATGTGATGAGAGGGTTCATGGAGCATTGTGATGACAATGGCATGCAGCATTGTGATGACAAGGGTCATTGAGCTTTGTGATGACAAAGGTCATGGAGCATTTTGATGACAAGGGTGTGGTGCATTCTGTTGTGAAGGGCAGGGAGCATTGTGATGACAGGGTTTATGGAACATTGTGATGTCAGGGGAATGGAGCATTGTGATGATAAAGGCATGTAGCATTGTTGTGACAAGGGTCATGGAATATTGTGATGACAGGGGTGAGGGAGTATTGTGTTGACTAGTGATGGAACATTGTGATATCAGTGGTGAGAGAGCATTTTGATGAGAAGTGCATGGAGCAGTGTGATGACAAGGTTTATGGAGCATTGTGATGACAAAGATGTGGAGCATTGTGATGACAAGCGCATGGCACATTGTGATGCCATGGGTCATGGAGTATTGTGCTAAAAAAGGCATTGAGCATTGGGATGACAAGGGTCACCGAGCATTGTGATGAAATGTTCATGGAGCGCTGTGGTGACAAAGGTCACAGAGCCTTGTGATGATGAGGGCATGAACCATTGTGATGACAAAGGTCATGAAGCATTGTGATGACTGGAGTCACGGAGCATTGTGATGACAGGGGTCATAGAACATTGTGATGAAAGGGCATGGAGCATTGTGATGACAGGGGCATGTTGCATTGGTTTGACAAGTTTCAGGGATTATTGTGATGACAGTGGGCATGGCGCATTGTGATGAGAAGGTCATGGAGTATTGTGAGGAAGGGTGTCAGGGAGAATTGTGATGACATATGTCATGGTCCATTGCGATGACAATGGAATGGAGCATTGTGATGCCAAGTGTCATGGAGGATTGTGATGACAAAGGTAATGGAGCATTTTGATGACAAGCGCTTGGAGCATTGTGATGACAAGGGTCATGGAGCATTGTGATAACAAGGGCCATTGAGAATATTGATGACATGTTCATGAAGCATTGTGATGACAATCACATGGAGCTTGCTGTGACAGGGATCATGGAGCATTGCGATGACAAGTGCATAGAGAATTGTGATGACAAAGCATGTAACACTGTGATGAAAAGCATCATGGAGCACAGTGATGCCAAGAATGTGGAGAATTGTGATGACAGGGGACATGGAGCACTGTAATGACCAGGGCATGGAGTATTGTGATCGCAAGACCGTGGAGCATTGTGATGAGAAGACCATGGATAATTGTGATGATGAGCGTCATGGAGCACTGTAATGACAAGGGGTATGGAGCATTGTGATAACAGGGGTCATGGAGCATTGTGATGACAAGTTTCATGGAGCATTCTGATGACAAGCTTGTGGAGTATTTTGATGACAATGACATGGAGCATTTTGATGAAAATGGCATGGGGCATTGTGATGAAAAAGACATGGAGCCTTTTCATGACAGTTTTCAGGGAGCATTCTGACGACAAGTGTCAGGGAGCATTGTGATGACAAAGGTCATGGAGAATTGTGACGACAAGGGCATGGAGTATTGTGATGACAAGCACATGGAGCTTGCTATGACGGGGTCATGGAGCATTGCGATGACAAGGGCATAGAGAATTGTGATGACAAAGCATGCAACACTGTGATGAGAAGTGTCATGGAGCATAGTGATGCCAAGATCGTGGACAATTGTGATGACAGGGGACATGGAGCATTGTGATGACCAGGGCATGGAGCATTGCGATGGCAAGATCGTGGAGCATTGTGATGAGAAGACAATGGATAATTGTGATGACGAGTGTCATGGAGCACTGTAATGACAAGGGGTATAGAGGATTGTGATGACAGTGGTCACGGAGCACTGTGATGACCGGGGACATGGAGCATTGTGATGCCCAAGGCATGGAGCACTGTGATGGCAAGACCGTGGAGCATTGTGATGAGAAGACCATGGATAATTGTGATGAGGAGCATCATGGAACACTGTAATGACAAGTGGTATGGAGCCTTGTGATGACAGGGGTCATGGAGCATTGTTATGACAGTGGTCATGGCGCATTGTGATGACAAGGGTCATGGAACATTTTGATGACAAGGGCGTGGAGCATTGTGATGAGAAGACCATGGACAATTGTGATTATGAGTGTCATGGAGCACTGTAATGACAAGAAGTATGGAGCATTGTGATGACAGGGGTCATGGAGCATTGTGATGACTGGGGACATGGAGCATTGTGATGACCAGGGCATGGAGCATTGTGATGGCAAGACCGTGGAGCACTGTGATGAGAAGACCATGGATAATTGTGATGACGAACATCATGGAGCACTGTAATGACAAGGGTCATGGAGCATTGTGATGACAGGTGTCATGGAGCATTGTGATGACAGGGGTCATGGATCATTGAGATGACAAGGGTCACGGAGCATTCTGATGATAAGCTTGTGGAGTATTGTGATGACAATGGCATAAAACATTGGAATGAAAAGGGCATGGATCATTGTGATGAAAAAGGCATGGAGACTTGTCATGACAGGGTTCAATGAGCATACTGATGACAAGTGTCAGGGAGCATTGTGATGACAAGTGTATTGAGAATTGTGATGACAAAGGTCATGGAGCATTGTGATGAGAAGTCCATGGATAATTGTGATGACCAGCGTCATGGGGCGTTGTGATGACAAGTGTTATGGAACATTGTGATCACAAGGGTTTGGAGCATTGTGATGAGAGAGGTCATGGAGAATTTTGATTTCATTGTGATGACAATAGCATGAAGCATTATGATGATGGGCATGGTGCATTGTGATGACAGGGTTCATGGAGCATTGAGATGAAAAGAGGCATGGATCATTGTAATAACAAGGGTCTTGGAGCATTGTGATGACAAGGGCATGGAGTATTGTGATGAGAAGGCCATGGAGCATTCTGATGACATGCGTCAGGGAGCTTTGTGATGACATGGGCATGGAGCATTGTGATTACAGGGGTCTTGGAGCATTGTGATGACAAGGGCCATGGAGTCTTGTGATGACAAGGCCGTAGAACATTGTGATGGCAGGGGTCATGGAGCATTGTTATGACAGGTGTAATGGAGCATTGTGATGACAAGGGCATGGAGCATTGGTCTGAAATGTTTCATGGATTATTGTGATGAGAGTGAGCATGGAGCATTGTGATGACAAGGGCACGGAACACAGTGATACATGTGTCATGGAGGATTGCAATGACACGGGCATGGAGCATTGTGATGACAAGCGTCATGGAGCTTTGTGATGACAACGGCATGGAGCAATGTGATGAGAGGTTTCATGGAGCTTTGTGATGACAATGGCATGGAGCATTGTGATTCCAAGGGTCATGGAGCTTTGTGATGACATAGGCCATGGAGCATTTTGATGACAAGGGCGTGGTGCATTGTGATGAGAAGGGCAGGGAGCATTGTGATGACAGGGTCATGGAGCAATTGGATGAAAAGGGTCATGGAACATTTTGATGACAGTGTTTATGGAACATTGTGATGTTAGGGGTCATGGAGCATTGTGATGAAAAGGGTCATGGAGCATTGTGATGACAGGGGTTATGGAACATTGTGATGTCAGGGGTCATGTAGCATTGTGATGATAAGAGCATGTAGCATTGTTGTGACAAGGGTCATGGAACATTGGGATGACAGGGTGGAGGGAGTATTGTGTTGACTAGTGATGGAACATTGTGATATCAGTGGTGAGAGAGCATTTTGATGAGAGGTGCATGGAACATTGTGATGACAAGGCTGTGGAGCATTGTGATGAGAAACGCAGGGCACATTGTGATGACATGGGTCATGGAACATTGTGCTGACAAACGCATGGAGCATTGTGATGACAAGGTTTATGGAGCATTGTGATGACAATGTTTATAGAGCATTGTGATGACAACGATGTGGAGCATTGTGATGACAAGTGCATGGCACATTTGATGCCATGTGTCATGGAGTAATGTGCTGACAAAGGCATGGAACATTGTGATGACAAGGGTCACCGAGCATTGTGATGAAATGTTCATGGAGTGTTGTGGTCACAAAGGTCACAGAGCCTTGTGATGACGAGGTCATGGACCATTGTGATGACAAAGGTCATGAAGCATTGTGATGACTGGAGTCACGGAGCATTGTGATGACAGGGGTCATAGAGCATTGTGATGAAAGGGCATGGAGCATTGTGATGACAGGGTCATGGAGCATTTTTCTGACAAGTTTCATGGATTATTGTGATGACAGTGGGCATGGCGCATTGTGATGACAAGGGCATGGAGCATTGTGATGAGAAGGTCATGGAGTATTGTGAAGAAGGGTGTCAGGGAGCATTGTGATGACATATGTCATGGTCTATTGCAATGACAATGGAATGGAGCATTGTGATGCCAAGTGTCATGGAGGATTGTGATGACAAAGGTAATGGAGCATTTTGATGACAAGGGCTTGGAGCATTGTGATGACAAGGGTCATGGAGCATTGTGATAACAAGGGCCATTGAGAATATTGATGACATGTTCATGAAGCATTGTGATGACAATCACATGGAGCTTGCTATGACAGGGGTCATGGAGCATTGCGATGACAAGTGCATAGAGAATTGTGATGACAAAACATGTAACACTGTGATGAGAAGTATCATGGAGCATAGTGATGCCAAGAACGTGGAGAATTGTAATGAAAGGGGACATGGAGCATTGTGATGACCAGGGCATGGAGCATTGTGATTGCAAGACCGTGGAGCACTGTGATGAGAAGACCATAGATAATTGTGATGACGAGTGTCATGGAACACTGTAATGACAAGGGGTATAGAGCATTGTGATGACAGTGGTCGTGGAGCATTGTGATGACCGGGGACATGGAGCATTGTGATGACTGGGGACATGGAGCATTGTGATGACCAGGGCATGGAGCCTTGTGATGGCAAGGTCGTGGAGCACTGTGATGAGAAGATCATGGATAATTGTGATGACGAGTGTCATGGAGCACTGTAATGACAAGGGGTATAGAGCATTGTGATGACAGTGGTCATGGAACATTGTGATGACCGTGGACATGGAGCATTGTGATGCCCAAGGCATGGAGCACTGTGATGGCAAGACCGTGGAGCATTGTGATGAGAAGACCATGGATAATTGTGATGAGGAGCGTCATGGAGCACTGTAATGACAAGTGGTATGGAGCGCTGTGATGACAGGGGTCATGGAGCATTGTTATGACAGTGGTCATGGAGCATTGTGATGACAAGGGTCATGGAGCATTTTGATGACAAGGTCGTGGAGCATTGTGATGAGAAGACCATGGACAATTGTGATTACGAGTGTCATGCAGCACTGTAATGACAAGCGGTATGGAGCATTGTGATGACAGGGGTCATGGAGCATTGTGATGACTGGGGACATGGAGCATTGTGATGACCAGGACATGGAGCATTGTGATGGCAAGACCGTGGAGCACTGTGATGAGAAGACCATGGATAATTGTGATGACGAACATCATGGAGCACTGTAATGACAAGAGGTATGAAGCATTGTGATGACAGGTGTCATGGAGCATTGTGATGACAGGAGTCATGGATCATTGAGATGAAAAGTGTCACGGAGCATTCTGATGACAAGCTTGTGGAGTATTGTGATGACAATGGCATGGAGCACTGTGATGGAAAGGGCATGGATCATTGTGATGAAAAAGGCATGGAGACTTGTCATGACAGGGTTCAATGAGCATACTGATGACAAGTATCAGGGAGCATTGTGATGACAAGTGTATTGAGAATTGTGATGACAAAGGTCATGGAGCATTGTGATGAGAAGTCCATGGATAATTGTGATGACCAGCGTCATGGGGCGTTGTGATGACAAGTGTTATGGAACATTGTGATCACAAGGGTTTGGAGCATTGTGATGAGAGAGGTCATGGAGAATTTTGATTTCATTGTGATGACAATAGCATGAAGCATTATGATGATGGGCATGGTGCATTGTGATGACAGGGTTCATGGAGCATTGAGATGCAAAGAGGCATGGATCATTGTAATAACAAGGGTCTTGGAGCATTGTGATCACAAGGTCATGGAGTATTGTGATGAGAAGGCCATGGAGCATTCTGATGACATGCGTCACGGAGCTTTGTGATGACATGGGCATGGAGCATTGTGATTACATGGGTCTTGGAGCATTGTGATGACAAGGGCCATGGAGTCTTGTGATGACAAGGCCGTAGAACATTGTGATGGCAGGGGTCATGGAGCATTGTTATGACAGGTGTAAGGGAGCATTGTGATGACAAGGGCATGGAGCATTGGTCTGAAAAGTTTCATGGATTATTGTGATGAGAGTGAGCATGGAGCATTGTGATGACAAGGGCACGGAACACAGTGATACATGTGTTATGGAGGATTGCAATGACAAGGGCATGGAGCATTGTGATGACAAGCGTCATGGAGCTTTGTGATGACAACGGCATGGAGCAATGTGATGAGAGGTTTCATGGAGCTTTGTGATGACAATGGCATGTAGCATTGTGATTCCAAGGGTCATGGAGCTTTGTGATGACATAGGCCATGGAGCATTTTGATGACAAGAGCGTGGTGCATTGTGATGAGAAGGGCAGGGAGCATTGTGATGACAGGGTCATGGAGCAATTGGATGAAAAGGGTCATGGAATATTTTGATGACAGTGTTTATGGAACATTGTGATGTTAGGGGTCATGGAGCATTGTGATGAAAAGGGTCATGGAGCATTGTGATGACAGGGGTTATGGAACATTGTGATGTCAGGGGTCATGGAGCATTGTGATGATAAGAGCATGTAGCATTGTTGTGACAAGGGTCATGGAAAATTGGGATGACAGTGTGGAGGGAATATTGTGTTGACTAGTGATGGAACATTGTGATATCAGTGGTGAGAGAGCATTTTGATGAGAGGTGCATGGAGCATTGTGATGACAAGGCTGTGGAGCATTGTGATGAGAAACGCAGGGCACATTGTGATGACATGGGTCATGGATCATTGTGCTGACAAACGCATGGAGCATTGTGATGACAAGGTTTGTGGAGCATTGTGATGACAACGATGTGGAGCATTGTGATGACAAGCACATGGCACATTTGATGCCATGTGTCATGGAGTAATGTGCTGACAAAGGCATGGAACATTGTGATGACAAGGGTCACCGAGCATTGTGATGAAATGTTCATGGAGTGTTGTGGTCACAAAGGTCACAGAGCCTTGTGATGACGAGGTCATGGACCATTGTGATGACAAAGGTCATGAAGCATTGTGATAACTGGAGTCACGGAGCATTGTGATGACAGGGATCATAGAGCATTGCGATGAAAGGGCATGGAGCCTTGTGATGACAGGGTCATGGAGCATTTTTCTGACAAGTTTCATGGATTATTGTGATGACAGTGGGCATGGCGCATTGTGATGACAAGGGCATGGAGCATTGTGATGAGAAGGTCATGGAGTATTGTGAAGAAGGGTGTCAGGGAGCATTGTGATGACATATGTCATGGTCTATTGCAATGACAATGGACTGGAGCATTGTGATGCCAAGTGTCATGGAGGATTGTGATGACAAAGGTAATGGAGCATTTTGATGACAAGGGCTTGGAGCATTGTGATGACAAGGGTCATGGAACATTGTGATAACAAGGGCCATTGAGAATTTTGATGACATGTTCATGAAGCATTGTGATGACAATCACATGGAGCTTGCTATGACAGGGGTCATGGAGCATTGCGATGACAAGTGCATAGAGAATTGTGATGACAAAACATGTAACACTGTGATGAGAAGTATCATGGAGCATAGTGATGCCAAGAACGTGGAGAATTGTGATGACAGGGGACATGGAGCATTGTGATGACCAGGGCATGGAGCATTGTGATGGCAAGACCGTGGAGCATTGTGATGAGAAGACCATGGATAATTGTGATGACGAGCGTCATGGAGCACTGTAATGACAAGGGGTATGGAGCATTGTGATGACAGGGGTCATGGAGCATTGTGATGACTGGGGACATGGAGCATCGTGATGACCAAGGCATGGAGCATTGTGATGGCAAGACCGTGGAGCATTGTGATGAGAAGACCATGGATAATTGTGATGACAAGCATCATGGAACACTGTAATGACAAGGGGTATGGAGCATTGTGATGACAGGGGTCATGGAGCATTCTGAAGACAATGATCATGGAGCATTCTGATGACAAGTTTGTGGAGTATTGTGATGACAATGACCTGGAGCGTTGTGATGAAAAGGGCATGGAGCATTCTGATGAAAAAGGCATGGAGCCTTTTCATGACAGTGTTCAAGGAGTATTCTGACGACAAGTGTCAGGGAGCATTGTGATGACAAGTGTATTGAGAATTGTGATGACAAAGGTCATGGAGCATTGTGACGACAAGTGCATGGAGTATTGTCATGACAGTCATCATGGAGTGTTGTGATGACAAGTGTTATGGAACATTGTGATCACAAGGGGTTGGAGCATTGTGATGACAGAGGTCATGGACCATTTTGATTTCAAGGAGCATGGAGCATTGTGATGACAAGGACATGGAGCAATGTGATCCCAAGGTTCATGGAGGATTGTGATGAAAATGGTAATGGAGTATTGTGATGACAAGCTCATGGAGCATTGTGATGACAAGGTCATGTAGGATTTTGATGACACAGGCATGGAGAATTGTGATGATAAGGGTCATGGAGCACTGTGATGATAAGCGTCACAGAGCATTGTGATTACAGGGGTCATGGAGCATTGGGATGACAAGGGCATGGATCATTGTGATGACAAGTGTCATGGAGCATTGGGCTGAAAATGTTCATGGAGCATTGTGATGACAAGGGAATGGAGCATTGTGATGACAAGAGTCCCGGATCATTGTGTTGTCAGGGGTCATGGAGAGTTGTGATGACAGTGGTCATGGAGGACTGTGATGATATGGGTCATGGAGCATTGTGATGAGAAGGTCATGAAGCATTGGGCTGAAAATGTTCATGGAGTATTGTGATGACAGGGGTCATGGAGCATTGTAATGAGAAGGGAATTGAGCACTGTGATGACAAGGTCCTGGAGCATTGTGATGGGAAGTCCATGGAGCCTTGTGATGACAATTCTCATGGAACATTCTGATGAAAAGGGGCATGGAGCATTGTGATTACAGGGGTCTTGGAGCATTGTGATGACAAGGGCATGGAGCATTGTGATGAGAAGGCCATGGAGCATTCTGATGACATGCGTCATGGAGCTTTGTGCTGACAAGGGCATGGAGCATTGTGATGAAAATGGCATGGATCATTGTTATGAAAAAGGCATGGAGCCTTGTCATGACAGGGTTCAAGGAGCATACTGACGACAAGTGTCACGGAGCATTGTGATGACAAGTGTATTGAGCATTGTGATGACAATGTTCATGGAGCATTGTGATGAGAAGACCATGGATAATTGTGATGATGAGCGTCATGGTGTGTTGTGATGATAAGTTTTATGGAACATTGTGATCGCAAGGGTTTGGAGCATTGTGATGACAGAGGTCATGGAGCATTTTGATTTCATTGTGATGAAAATAGCCTGAAGCATTATGGTGATGGGCATGGTGCATTGTGATGAGAGCTTTCATGGAGCATTGAGATGAAAAGGGGCATGGAGCATTGTGATTACAGGGGTCTTGGAGCATTGTGATGACAAGGGCAAGGAGCATTGTGATGAGAAGGCCATGGAGCATTCTGATGACATGCGTCATTGAGCTTTGTGATGACAAGGGCATGGAGCATTGTGATTACAGGGGTCTTGGAGCATTGTGATGACAAGGGTCATGGAGCCTTGTGATGACAATGGTGTGGAACATTGTGATGGCATGGGTCATGGAGCATTGTTATGACAGGGGTAATGGAGCATTGTGATGAGAAGGGCATGGAGCATTGGTCTGAAAAGTTTCATGGATTATTGTGATGAGAGTGGGCATGGAACATTGTGATGACAAGGTCACGGAACACTGTGATCCATGGGTCATGGAGTATTGTAATGACAAGGGCTTGGAGCATTGTGATGAGAAGGGCATCGAACATTGTTTTGACAAGCGTCATGGAGCTTTGTGATGACAAGGGCATGGAACAATGTGATGAGAGGGTTCATGGAACATTGTGATTCCAAGGGTTATGGAGCTTTGTGATGACAAAAGTCATGGAGCATTTTGATGTCAAGGGCGTGGTGCATTGTGATGAGAAGGGCAGGGAGCATTTTGATGACAGGGTCATGCAGCAATTTGATGAAAAGTGTAATGGAACATTTTGTTGACAGGGTTATAGAACATTGTGATGTCAGGGGTCATGGAGCTTTGGGATGAAAAGAGTCATGGAGCATTTTGATGACAGGGGTTATGGAACATTGTGATGTCAGGGGTCATGGAACATTGTGATGATAGGGGGATGTAGCATTGTGATGACAGGGGTCATGGAACATTGTGATTACAGGGGTGAGGGAGTATTGTGATGACTAGTGATGGAACATTGTGATATCTCTGTTGAGAGAGCATTTTGATGAGAAGTGCATGGAGCATTGTGATTACAAGGTTTATGGAGCATTACAATGACAAGGTTGTGGACCGTTGTGATGAAAATCACGTGGCACATTGTGATGACAAGGGTCATGGAGCATTGTTCTGACAAAGGCATGGAACACTGTGATGACAAGGGTCACGGAGAATTGTGATGAAAAGTTCATGGAGTATTGTGGTTACAAAGGTCACAGAGCCTTGTGATGATGTGGGCATGGACCACTGTGATGACAAATGTTATGAAGCATTGTGATGACTGGAGTCACAGAGCATTGTGATGACAGGGGTCATGGAGCATTGTGATGACAAGGGCATGGAGCATTGTGATGACAGGGGCATGGAGCATTGGTCTGACAAGTTTAATAGATTATTGTGATGACAGTGGGCATGGGGCATTGTGATGACAAGGGCATGGGGCATTGTGATGAGAAGGTCATGGAGTATTGTGAAGACAGGTGTCAGGGAGCATTGTGATGACATATGTCATGGTCCATTGCGATGACAATGGCATGGAGCATTGTGATGCCAAATGTAATGGAGGATTGTGATGACAAATATAATGGAGCATTGTGATGACTAGGGCTTGGAGCATTATGATGACAAGGGCCATTGAAAATTTTCATGACAAGGTCGTGAAGCATTGTGATGACAAGGTGCTGGAACATTGTGATGAGAAAAACATGGAGCCTTGTGAGACAAGTCTCATGGAGCATACTGATGAAAAGGGGCATGGAGCGTTGTGATTAGAGTGTCTTGGAAAATTGTGATGACAAGGGCATGGAGCATTGTGATGAGAAGGCCAAGGAGCAGTCTGATGACATGCGTCATTGAGCTTTTTGATGACAAGGGCATGGAGCATTGTAATTACAGGCGTCTTGGAGCATTGTGATGAAAAAGGCATGGATCATTGTGATTAAAAAGGCATGGAGCCTTGTCATGACAGGGTTCAAGGACCATACAGAGAACAAGTGTCTGGGAGCATTTTGATGACAAGTGTATTGAGCATTGTGATGACAAAGGTCATGGAGCATTGTGATGAGAAGACCATAGATAATTGTGATGACGAGCTTCATGGGGCATTGTGATGACAAGTGTTATGGAATATTGTGATCACAAGGGTTTGGAGCAGTGTTATGACAGAGGTCATGGAGCATTTTGATTTCATTGTGATGACAATAGCCTGAAGCATTATGATGATGGGCATGGTGCATTGTGATGACAGGGTTCATGGATCATTGAGATAAAAAGGGACATGGAGCATTGTGATTACAGGGGTCTTGGAGCATTGTGATGAGAAGGGTCATGGAGCCTTGTGATGACAAGGCCATGGAACATCTTGATGGCAGGGGTCATGGAGCATTGTGATGGCAGGGGTCATGGAGCATTGTGATGGCAAGGGCATGGAGCATTCTGATGACATGCATCATGGAGCTTTGTGATGACAAGGGCATGGAGCACTGTGATTACAGGGGTCTTGGAGCATTGTGATGACAAGGGTCATGGAGCCTTGTGATGACAAGGCCGTGGAACGTTGTGATGGCAGTGGTCATGGAGCATTGTTATGACAGGGGTAATTGAGCATTGTGATGACAAGGGCATGGAACATTTGTCTGAAAAGTTTCATGGATTATTGTGATGAGAGTGGGCATGGAGCATTGTGATGACAAGGGCACGGAACACAGTGATACATGGGTCATGGAGGATTGTAATGACAAGGGCATGGAGCATTGTGATGAGAAGGGCATCGAGCAGTGTGATGACAAGCACCATGGAGCTTTTTGATGACAATTGCATGGAACAATGTGATGAGAGGTTTCATGGAGTATTGTGATGACAATGGCATGGAGCATTGTGATGCCAAAGGTCATGGAGCTTTGTGATGACAAAGGTCATGGAGCATTTTGATGACAAGTGCGTGGTGCATTGTGCTGAGAAGGTCAGGGAGCATTGTGATGACATTGTCATGGACCAATTTGATGAAAAGGGTCATGGAACATTTTGATGAGAGGCGTTATGTAACATTGTGATGTCAGGGGTCATGGAGCATTTTGATGAAAAGGGTCATGGAGCATTTTGATGACAGGGGTTATGGAACATTGTGATGTCAGGGATCATCGAACATTGTGATGATAAGTGCATGTAGCATTGTGATGACAGGAGTCATGGAACATTGTGATGACAGGGTTGAGGGAGTATTGTGATGAATAGTGATGTAACATTGTGATATCAGTGGTGAGAGAGCATTTTGATTTGAAGTGCATGGAGCATTGTGATGACAAGGTTTATGGAGCATTGTGATGACAAGATTGTGGAGCACTGTGACGACAAGCGCATGGTGCATTGTGATGACATGGGTCATGGAGCATTGTGCCGACAAGCGCATGGAGCATTGTGATGACAAGGGTCATGGAGCATTGTGCTGAGAAAGGCATAGAGCATTGTGATGACAAGGGTCAAAGAGCATTGTGATGAAAAGTTCATGAAGCATTGTGGTTAAAATGGTCACAGAGACTGTTGATGCAAGGGCATGGACCATTGTGATGACAATGGTCATGAAGCCTTGTGATGACTGGAGTCACGGAGCATTGTGATGACAGGGGTCATGGAGCATTCTGATAACAAGGGCATGGGGCATTGTGATGACAAGGGCATGGAGCATTGGTCTAATAAGTTTCATGGCTTATTGCGATGACAGTTGGAATGGCGCATTGTGATGACAAGGGCATGGAGCATTGTGATGACCAGGTCATTCATTATTGTGAAGACAGGTGTCAGGGAGCATTGTGATGACATATGTAATGGCCCATTGTGATGACAATGCCATGGAGCATTGTGATGCCAAGTGTCATGGAGGATTCTGATGACAAAGGTAATGGAGCATTGTGATGACAATGGCTTGGAGCATTGTGATGACAAGGGTCAGGGAGCATTGTGCTGACAAGTGCATGGAAAATTGTGATGACAAGGGACATGGAGCATTCTGATGACAAGCTTGTGGAGTATTTTGATGACAATGGCATGGAGCATTGGGATGAAAACGGCATGGTGCATTTTGATGAAAAAGGCATGGAGCCTTTTTGTGACAGGGTTCAAGGAGCATTCTGATGACAAGTGTCAGGGAGCATTGTGATGACAAGTGTATCGAGAATTGTGATGACAAAGGTCATGGAGCATTGTGATGAAAAGGGCATGGAGTATTGTGATGACAGGCATCATGGAGCATTGTGATGACAAGTGTTATGGAACATTGTGATCACAAGGGTTTGGAGCATTGTGATGACAGAGGTCATGGATCATTTTGATTTCAAGGAGCATGGAGCATTGTGATGACAAGGGCATGGAGCAATGTGATCCCAAGGTTCATGGAGGATTGTGATGGCAATGGTAATGGAGTATTGTGATGACAAGTGCATAGAACATTGTAATGACAAGGTCATGTAGCATTTTGCTGACAAAGGCATGGAGCATTTTGATGACAGGTGTCATGGAGCACTGTGATGACAAGCGTCACGGAGCATTGTGATTACAGTTGTCATGGAGCATTGGGATGACAAGGGCATGCATCATTGTGATGACAAGTGTCATGGAGCATTGGGCTGAAAATGTTCATGGAGTATTGTGATGACAGGGGTCATGGAGCATTGTGATGACTAGGGAATGGAGCATTGTGATGACAAGAGTCCCGGATCATTGTGTTGTCAGGTGATATTGAGCGTTGTGATGACTGTGGTCATGGAGCATTGTGATGATATTGGTCATGGAGCATTGTGATGTGAAGGTCATGGAGCATTGGGCTGAAAATGTTCATGGAGTATTGTGATGACAGGGGTCATGGAGCATTGTGATGATAAGGGAATGGAGCATTTTGATGACAATGTCCTGGAGCATTGTGATGAGAAGACCATGGAGCCTTGTGATGACAAGTCTCATGGAGCATTCTGATGAAAAGGGGCATGGACCATTGTGATTACAGGGGTCTTGGAGCATTGTGATGACAAGGGCATGGAGCATTGTGATGAGAAGGCCATGGAGCATTCTGATGACATGCATCATGGAGCTTTGTGATGACAAGGGCATGGAGCATTGTGATTACAGGGGTCTTGGAGCATTGTGATGAAAATGGCATGGATCATTGTGATGAAAAAGGCATGGAGCCTTGTCATGAAAGGATTCAGGGAGCATACTGATGGCAAGAGTAAGGGAGCATTGTGATGACATGTGTATTGCGCATTGTGATGACAAATGTCATGGGGCATTGTGATGAGAAGTCCATGGATAATTGTGATGACTAGCGTCATGGGGTATTGTGATGACAAGTGTTATGGAACATTGTGATCACAAGGGTTTGGAGCATTGTGATGACAGAGGTCATAGAGCATTTTGATTTCATTGTGATGACAAGAGCATGAAGCATTATGATGATGGGCATGGTGCATTGTGATGACAGGGTTCATGGAGCATTGTGATGAAAGGTGGCATGGAGCTTTGGTCTGACAAGTTTCATGGATTATTTTGATGACAGTGGGCATGGCACATTGTGATGACAAGGGCATGGAGCATTGTGATGACAAGGTCATGGAGTATTGTGAAGACAGGTGTCAGGGAGCATTGTGATGACATATGTCATGTTCCATTGTGATGACAATAGCACGGAGCATTGTGATGCCAAGTGTCATGGAGGATTGTTGTGACAAAGGTAAAGGAGCATTGTGATGATAAGCGCATGGAGCATTGAGATGACAAGGGCCATTGATAATTTTAATGTCCATGTCCTGAAACATTGTGATGACAAGCGCATGGAGCTTCCTATGACAGGGGTCATGGAGCATTGCGATGACAAGTGCATGGAGTATTGTTATGACAAGAGCATATAACATTGTGATTAGAAGTGCCATGGAGCATTGTGATGACATGGACATGGAGAATTGTGAGGACAAGGGACATTGAGCTTTGAGATGACCAGGGAATGGAGCATTGTGATGGCAAAACCGTGGAGCATTGTGATGAGAAGACCATGGGTAATTGTGATGACGAGCATCATGGAGCACTGTAATGACAAGGGGCATGAAGCATTGTGATGACAGGTGTCAGGGAGCATTGTGATGACAGGGGTCATGGAGCATTGTGATGACAAGGGCATGGAGCATTGTGATGACAAGGGTACGGAACATTGTGATGAAAAGTGCCATTGAGAATTTTGATGATAAAGTCGTGAAGCATTGTGATGACAAACACTTGGAGCTTGCTATGACAGGGGTCATTGAACATTGCAATGACAAGTGCATGGAGAATTGTGATGAAACGAGCATGTAACTTTGTGATGAGAAGTGTCATGTAGCATTGTGATGACAAGTACGTGGAGAATTGTTATCACAAGGGACATGGAGCATTATGATAACCAGGGAATGGAGCATTGTGATGACAGGGGTCATGGAGCATTATTATGACAAGGGCCATGGTGCATTCTGATATAAGATATCACTTATGAAGGGAATGTAAACCTGGCTACATATGAACTGAATTAGGAAAGAGAACAGAGTCTCAGATTTTGAAAACACTCTTATGCTTGCTTAAGGGGGAAGGAGAGGTGGGGAGACACACAAAACCAGAGTTTGATATTAACACAGGTACCGTTCCATAATCCAAATACAGAAGAGACAAGCCCGACTCCTTCCTCAGTGAATGGGACTCAACACCCCTATTCCCCACAGAGAAATATATCTGAATAGTAAGGATCTTAAAACCTATGTATTGATATGTCTCCATAAGAAAACAAAGTGTGTCTAGAATGACATAAACACAGCAGTGAGAATCAGCTCAAACCCACTATAAAAAGGAATTTCAAAACAAAACAAAGAAACAGTGAAATTCTTACACAACACCTTCAGGGGTTCTGATGAAACTTGGAATGACCCTATCTACAACAACAGCTGGATGTGGCATAAGGCTGTTCACCTGGGACTGAGAGGATTGGTGAGATTGGGTGAGAAAATGCAGACGCTTTAAAGCAATAATGCCTGCCACTGATTCCATGGTTCCCAACTCTCCAGGTAGAAGGGAATATCACTACAGTTATAACATGTATGGGAAACCTAGAGAATGGACACCCTCTGATGGTGAAAGGTTTCTAAAACTCTACTAATTTTTTTCTCTCCATGTGCTGCAGCTTGACATTCCAACTGCTTTAATATCAATCTCCCAACTGGGAGAGTCAGCCCCTATAACCTCCTGGTTAGCACAGTTGGCACATTGTGCAGAGGATATAAGGGAAGAGGGAGAACCAATGAGAGAGTAGCTGTAGGCATTTGGACGGCCACATGTCACTCTAATTTCCCATCACGAAGAAGAATTAACCAAACTCTCAGCCTGCCCCACCCCCATAACTAGTATAGGTCCTGAAGCAAAATTGTGGATTTAAGGTCAGCTCACAAAAACACAAGTTGAAAAATGGAGCTCAGGGGCACAGCAATTCACTAACTTGCAGAGTTATACAGGACTACTCTCTTCCAAAAATCTGTTGAGGAAAAGCCATGAGGTGGACTTGAAAATGAGGGAGATTTGCACGAAACAGATTTCCAGAAGTACATTGGAATCGCCTTTAAACACAGGAAAAGCATCACAACTTCGACAATTATGGAATTGTCCATAAAGGGCGCATGCATTTTCTCCTGAATATATTCAGGAGAAAACGCATAAACCCATTTTGGCCAACCAAGCAACCGCACAATGCAAATCTGCACTACAAAGAAGTATCACTTCCCACCAGTCAAAAGGGATATCCGTAAAATGTGTAAAAACCAGAAAGGCAAGAGGGGCTCTAGAGAACAGGGAGCCTTGTTATGCTGATGGGTGGGATGCAGATTGCCAACAGCCACTCTGGAGGAGTGCACTGTGTTCCCTAAAAGAATTAAACAACAGAGCTTCACAACCTAAGGCACTTCCAGTCATGGGAATATACCTTGGGAAATTGAAAATCAATAAGACACAGCCAACCCAAAATATAGGGCAGCACTGCTTACAAGAACCTCGACTTCGGGACACCTTAAATATCCCAGTAAAGACAAAAATAGTAAAGAAATTGTGGTACATACGTACGATGGAATATCCCTCAGCCATGAAATCAATGTCATAAGGCCAGTAGCAGCATAATGAGTGGATTCATGTACGATGATTCTAACTGAAATAAGTCACACAGAAAAAGAAACTTATCATAAGATATCACTTATGAAGGTCTTGTAAACATGGCTATACATGAACTGAATTAGGAAAGAGAAGAGTCTCACATTTAGAAAACACTCTTATGCCTGCTCAAGAGGAAAGGAGAGGTGGGGTGATGCATAAAACCAGAGTTTGATATTAGCACAGGTACGGTTGCATAATCCAAATACAAAATAGACAAGACCTACTATTTCCTCACTGAACGGGGCTCAACAACCCTATTCCCCGCAGAGTAGTATATCTGACTAGTAAGAAGCTTAAAACCTATGTATTGATATGTCTCCATAAGGGAACCAAGTGTGTCTAGAATGACATAAACACGGCAGAGAGAATCAGCTCAAACCCACTATAAAAATGAATTTCAAAACAAAACAAATAAACAGTGAAATTCTTACACAATACCTTCAGGGGTTCTGATGAAACTTAGAATGACCCTATCTACAACGACAGCTTGATGGGGCATAAGGCTGGTCACTTGGGACTGAGAGGATTGGTGAGATTGGGTGAGAAAATGCAGACCGTTTAAAGCAATAATACCTGGCACCCATTCCATGGGTCCCAACTCTCCAGGTAGAAGGGAATATCACTACAGTTATAACATGTATGGGAAACCTAGAGAATGGACACCATCTGATGGTGAAAGGTTTCTAAAACTCTACTAATTTTTTTTATTTCCTTGTGCACCAGTTTGACATTCCAACTGCTTTAGTATCAATCTCCCCAATTGGAGAGTCAGCACCTATAACCTCCTGGTTCGCACAGTTGGCACGTTGTGTAGAGGATATAAGGGAAGAGGGAGAAACAATTAGAGAGTAGCTGTAGGCATTTGGATGGCCACATGTCACTCTAAATTCCCATCACGAAGAAGAATTAACAAACTCTGAGCCAGCCCCCACAATGGAACCGGTATAGGTCCTGAAGCAAAATTGTGGATTGGCAGTCAGCTCACAAAAATGCGAGTTGAAGAATGGAGCTCAGGGGCACAGCAATTCACTAACTTGCAGAGTTATAAAGGACTACTCTCTTCCAAAAATCTGTTGAGAGAAAGCCATGAGGCGGACTTGAAAATGAGCAGAAGTGCACAAAACAGATTTCCAGAAGTACATTGGAATCGCCTTTAAACACAGGAAAAGCATCACAACTTCGACAATTATGGAATTGTCCATAAAGGGCGCATGCGTTTTCTCCTGAATATATTCAGGAGAAAACGCATACGCCCATTTTGGCCAACTAAGCAACCGCACAATGCAAATCTGCACTACAAAGAAGTGTCATTTCCAACCGGTCAAAAGGGACATCAGTAAAATGTGTAAAAACAAGAAAGGCAAGACAGGATCTCAGAACAGGGAGCCTTGTTATGCGGATGGGTGGGATGTAAATTGCCAACAGCCACTCTGGAGGAGTGCATTGTGTTCCCAAAAAGAAGTAAACAACAGTGCTTCACAACCTAAGGCACTTCCAGTCACGGGAATATACCTTGGGAAAATTGAAAATCAATAAGACACAGCCACCCCAAAATTTATGGCAGCACTGCTTACAAGAACCTCGACATCGGGACACCTTATAAATACCAGGAAAGACAAAAAAAGGTAAAGAAATTGTGGTACATACGTATGATGGAATATCCCTCAGCCATGAAGGCAATGTCATAAGGCCAGTAGCAGCATCATGACGGGATTCATGTACGATGATTCTAACTGAAAAAATCACACACAAAAATAAACTTATCATAAGATATCACTTATGAAGGGTATATAAACATGGCTACACATGGAAGGAATTAGGAAATGGAACAGAGTCTCATATTTAGAAAACACTCTTATGCATGCTTAAGGGGAAAGCAGAGGTGGGGTGATGAATAAAACCAGAGTTTGATATTAGCACAGGTACGGTTCCATAATCCAAATACAGAATAGACAAGACCTACTACTTCCTCTGTGAACGGGACTCAAAACCCCATATTTCCCGCAGAGGAATATATCTTACTAGTATGAATCTTAAAACCTATGTATTGATATGTCTCCGTAAGGGAATCAAGTGTGTCTAGACTGGCATAAACATGGCAGCGAGAATCAGCTCAAACCCACTAGAAAAGGAAATTCAAAAACAAAACAAAAAACAGGGAAATTCTTTATAATTCCTTCAGGGTCTCTGATGAAACCTAGAATGACCCTATCTACAACGACAGCTGGATGTGGCATAAGGCTGGACACTTGGGACTGAGAGGGTTGGTGAGAGTGGGTGAGCAAATGCAGACCCTTTAAAACAATAATATGTGGCACCCATTCCATGGGTCTCAACTCTCCAGGTTGAAGGAACTATTACTACAGCTATAACATGTACGGAAAACCTAGAGAACAGACACACTGTGAATACGAAGGTTTCTAAAACTCAAAGAATAGTCCCTCTCCTGGTGCTCCGGTTTGACTTTCCAACTGCTTTATTATCAGTCTCCCAACTTGAAGAGACAGCTACTTTAACCTGCAGGTTCGCACAGGTTGCCAATTTGGCAGAAGATGAAAGGGAAGAGGGAGAACCAATGAGAGAGTAGCTGTTAGGTATTTGGACGGGCACATGTCACTCTAATTTCCCGGTAGGAAGAAGAATTAACAAAAGTCTCAGCCACCCACCGGGAACCAGTATAGGTCCTGAACCAAAATTTTGGACTTGCGTTCAGCTCACAAAAAACGAGTTGAAAAATGGAGCTCAGGGGCACAGCAATTCAAAAACTGGCAGAGTAATAAAGGACAATTACCGTCCAAAAATCTGTTGAGGGAAGGAAACGAGGCAGATTTGAAAGGCAGGCAGAATAGCAGGAAACAGATTTCAAGAGGTACGTTGGAATCGCCTTTAAAGCACAGGAACAGGGGCACAACTTCGACAATAATGCACTTGGCCAAAAAGGGAGTATGCGTTTTCACCTGAATATATTCAGGAGAAAACGCATACGCCCTTTTTGGCCAAGCAAGCAAGCGGGCAATGCAAATCTGCACTACAAAGAAGTATCACTTCCCACAGGTCAAAAGGGATATCCACAAAAATATGTAAAATCCAGAAAGGCAAGACAGGCCCTGGAGAACAGGGAGCCTTGTTATGCTGATGGGCGGGATGTAAATTGCCAACTGCCTCTCTGGAGGAGTACATGGTGTTCACTAAAACAAGTAAATAACAGATCTACAGAGCAAAGGGCACTTCCAGTCTAGGGAATATACCTTGGGAAAACTGAAAAGCAATAAGACAGAGCCACCCCAAAATTTAGGGCTGCACTGCTTACAAGGACCTCAACTTGGGTACACCTTAAATATCCCAGGAAATATAAAAATGGTTCAAAAAATTCTGGTACTTACGTACGATGGAGTAACTCTCAGCCATGAAATCAATGTCATAAGACCAGTAGCAGCAAAATGGGTGGATTCAGGTACGATGATTGTAACTGAAATAAGTCACACAGAAAAAGAAACTTATCATAAGATATCACTTATGAAGATCCTGTACACATGGCTACACTTGAACTGAATTAGGAAAGAGAACAGTGTCTCACATTTAGAAAACACTCTTACACCTGCTTAAGGGGGAAGGAGAGGTGGGGTGATGCATAAAACCAGAGTTTGATATAAGCACAGGTACCGTTCCAAAAACCAACTATGGAATAGACAAGACCTATACCTTCCTCAGTGAAAGGGACTGAAAACCCCATATTTCCCGCAGAGGAATATATCTGACTAGTAAGAATCTTAAAACCTATGTATTGATATGTCTCCGTAAGGGAATCGAGCGTGTCTAGACTGGCATAAACATGGCAGCGAGAATCAGCTCAAACCCACTATAAAAAGGAATTTCAAAAACAAAACAAAAAAACTGGGAAATTCTTTACAATTCCTTCAGGGTCTCTGATGAAACTTGGAATGACCCTATCTACAACGACAGCTGGATGTGGCATAAGGCTGGACACTTGGGACTGAGACGATTGGTGAGATTGGGTGAGCAAATGCAGACCCTTTAAAGCAATAATGCATGGCACCCATTCCATGGGTCCCAACTCTCCAGGTTGAAGGGAATATTACTACATCTATAACATGTACCGGAAACCTAGAGAACGGACACACTGTGAATACGAAAGGTTTCTAAAACTCAACTAATAGTCCCTCTCCTGGTGCTCCGGTTTGACTTTACACCTGCTTTACTATCATCCTCCCAACTTGGAGAGACAGCCCCTTTAACCTCCTGGTTCGCACAGGTTGCCAATTTGGCAGAGGATGAAAGGGAAGAGGGAGAACCAATGAGAGAGTAGCTGGTAGGCATTTGAACGGGCACATATCACTGTAATTTCCCGGCAGGAAGAAGAATTAACCAAAGTCTCAGCCCCCCACCGGGAACCAGCATAGGTCCTGAACCAAAATTTCGGACTTGCGGTCACCTCACCAAAAACGAGTTGAAAAATGGAGCTCAGGGGCACAGCAATTCACAAACTGGCCGAGTAATAAAGGACAACTATCGTCCAAAAATCTATTGAGGGAAGGCAACGAGGCGCACTTGAAAGCGAGGCAGAATAGCTGGAAACAGATTTCAAGAGGTACGTTGGAATCGCCTTTAAAGCACAGGAAGAGGGGCACAACTTCGACAATGATGCACTTGCCCAAAAAGGGTGTATGTGTTTTCTCCTGAATATATTCAGGAGAAAACGCATACGCCCTTTTTGGCCAAGCAAGCAAGCGGGCAATGCAAATCTGCACTACAAAGAAGTATCACTTCCCACCGGTCAAAAGGGACATCCACAAAATGTGTAAAAACCAGAAAGGCAAGACAGGCCCTGGAGAACAGGGAGCCTTGTTATGCTGATGGGCGGGATGTAAATTGCCAACTGCCTCTCTGGAGGTGTACATTGTGTTCCCTAAAACAAGTAAAGAACAGAGCTACAGAGCCAAGGGCACTTCCAGTCTAGGGAATATACCTTGGGAAAACTGAAAATCAATAAGACAGAGCCACCCCAAAATTTAGGGCTGCACTTCTTACAAGGACCTCAACTTGGGTACACCTTAAATATCCCAGGAAATATAAAAATGGTTCAAAAAATTGTGGTACTTACGTACGATGGAATATCCCTCAGCCATGAAATCAATGTCATAAGACCAGTAGCAGCAAAATGGGTGGATTCAGGTACGATGATTCTAAGTGAAATAAGTCACACAGAAAAAGAAACTTATCATAAGATATCACTTATGAAGATCCTGTACACATGGCTACACTTGAACTGAGTTAGGAAAGAGAACAGTGTCTCACATTTAGAAAACACTCTTATGCCTGCTTAAGGGGGAAGGAGAGGTGGGGTGATGCATAAAACCAGAGTTTGATATAAGCACAGGTACCGTTCCAAAAACCAACTATGGAATAGACAAGACCTATACCTTCCTCAGTGAAAGGGACTCAAAACACCATATTTCCCGCAGAGGAATATATCTGACTAGTAAGAATCTTAAAACCTATGTATTGATATGTCTCCGTAAGGGAATCAAGTGTGTCTAGACTGGCATAAACATGGCAGCGAGAATCAGCTCAAACCCACTATAAGAAGGAATTTCAAAAACAAAACAAAAAAACTGGGAAATTCTTTACAATTCCTTGAGGGTCTCTGATGAAACCTGGAATGACCCTATCTACAACGACAGCTGGATGTGGCATAAGGCTGGACACTTGGGACTGAGATGATTGGTGAGATTGGGTGAGCAAATGCAGACCCTTTAAAGCAATAATGCATGGCACCCATTCCATGGGTCCCAACTCTCCAGGTTGAAGGGAATATTACTACAGCTATAACATGTACGGGAAACCTAGAGAACGAACACACTGTGAATACGAAAGGTTTCTAAAACTCAACGAATAGTCCCTCTCCTGGTGCTCCGGTTTGACTTTCCACCTGCTTTACTATCAACCTCCCAACTTGGAGAGACAGCCCCTTTAACCTCCTGGTTCACACAGGTTTCCAATTTGGCAGAGGATGAAAGGGAAGAGGGAGAACCAATGAGAGAGTAGCTGTTAGGCATTTGGACGGGCACATATCACTGTAATTTGCCGGCAGAAAGAAGAATTAACCAAAGTCTCAGCCACCCACTGGGAACCAGTATAGTTCCTGAACCAAAATTTTGGATTGCGGTCGGCTCACCAAAAACGAGTTGAAAAATAGAGCTCAGCGGCACAGCAATTCACAAACTGGCCGAGTAATAAAGGACAACTATCGTCCAAAATCTGTTGAGGGAAGGCAACGAGGTGGACTTGAAAGCGAGGAAGAATAGCCGGAAACAGATTTCAAGAGGTACGTTGGAATAGCCTTTAAAGCACAGGAAGAGGGGCACAACTTCGACAATGATGCACTTGACCAAAAAGGGCGTATGCGTTTTCTCCTGAATATATTCAGGAGAAAATGCATACGCCCTTTTTGGCCAAGCAAGCAAGCGGGCAATGCAAATCTGCAATACAAAGAAGTATCACTTCCCACCGGTCAAAAGGGACATCCACAAAATGTGTAAAAACCAGAAAGGCAAGACAGGCCCTGGAGAACAGGGAGCATTGTTATGCTGATGGGCGGGATGTAAATTGCCAACTGCCTCTCTGGAGGAGTGCATTGTGTTCCCTAAAACAAGTAAACAACAGAGCTACAGAGCCAAGGGCACTTCCAGTCTAGGGAATATACCTTGGGAAAGCTTAAAATCAATTAGACAGTGCCAACCCAAAATTTAGGGCTGCACTGCTTACAAGGACCTCAACTAGGGTACACCTTAAATATCCCAGGAAATATAAAAATGGTTCAAAAAATTGTGGTACTTACGTACGATGGAATATCCCTCAGCCATGAAATCAATGTCATAAGACCAGTAGCAGCAAAATGGGTGGATTCAGGTACGATGATTCTAAGTGAAATAAGTCACGCAGAAAAAGAAACTTATCATAAGATATCACTTATGAAGTTCCTGTAAACATGGCTACACTTGAACTGAGTAAGGAAAGAGAACAGTGTCTCACATTTAGAAAACACTCTGATGCCTGCTTAAGGGGGAAGGAGAGGTGGGGTGATGCATAAAACCAGAGTTTGATATAAGCACAGGTACCGTTCCAAAAACCATCTATGGAATAGAAAAGACCTAAACCTTCCTCATTGAACGGGACTCAAAACCCCATATTTCACACAGCGGAATATATCTGACTAGTAAGAATCTAAAACCTATGTATTGATATGTCTCTGTAAGGGAATCAAGTGTGTCTAGACTGGCATAAACATGGCAGCGAGAATCAACTCAAACCCACTATAAAAAGGAATTTCAAAAACAAAACAAAAAACTGGGAAATTATTTACAATTCCTTCAGGGTGTCTGATGAAACCTGGAAGGACCCTATCTACAACGACAGCTGGATGTGGCATAAGGCTGGACACTTGGGACTTAGAGGATTGGTGAGATTGGGTGAGCAAATGCAGACCCTTTAAAGCACAAATGCCTGGCACCCATTCCATGGGTCCCAACTCTCCACGTTGAAGGGAATATTAATACAGCTATAACATGTACAGGAAACTTAGAGAACAGACCCACTGTGAATACGAAAGGTATCTAAAACTCAACGAATAGTCCCTCTCCTGGTGCTCCGGTTTGACTTTCCATCTGCTTTACTATCAATCTCCCAACTTGGAGAGACAGCCCCTTTAACCTCCTGGTTCGCACAGGTTTCCAATTTGGCAGAGGATGAAAGGGAAGAGGGAGAACCAATGAGAGAGTAGCTGTTAGGCATTTGGACGGTCACATATCACTCTAACTTCCCAGCAGGAAGAAGAATTAACCAAAGACTCAGCCCCCCACCGGGAACCAGCATAAGTCCTGAACCAAAATTTTGGACTTGTGGTCAGCTCACAAAAAACTAGTTGAATAATGGAGCTCAAGGCCACAGCAATTTACAAACTGGCAGAGTAATAAAGGACAACTATCGTCCAAAAATCTGTTGAGGGAAGCCCACGAGGCGGACTTGAAAGCGAGGCAGAATAGCAGGAAACAGATTTCAAGAGGTACGTTGGAATCGCCTTTAAAGCACAGGAAGAGGGGCTCAACTTCGACAATGATGAACTTGGTCAAAAAGGGCGTTTGCGTTTTCTCCTGAATATATTCAGGAGAAAACGCATACGCCCTTTTTGGCCAAGGAAGCAAGCGGGCAATGCAAATCTGCACTACAAAGAAGTATCACTTCCCACCTGTCAAAAGGGACATCCACAAAATGTGTAAAAACCAGAAAGGCAAGACAGGCCCTGGAGAACTCGGAGCCTTGTTATGCTGATGGGCGGGATGTGAATTGCCAACTGCCTCTCTGGAGGAGTGCATTGTGTTCCCTAAAACAAGTAAAGAACAGAGCTACAGAGCCAAGGGCACTTCCAGTCTAGGGAATATACCTTGGGAAAACTGAAAATCAATAAGACAGAGCCACCCCAAAATTTAGGGCTGCACTGCTTACAAGGACCTCAACTTGGGTACACCTTAAATATCCCAGGAAATATAAAAATGGTTCAAAAAATTGTGGTACTTAAGTACGATGGAATATCCCTCAGCCATGAAATCAATGTCATAAGACCAGTAGCAGCAAAATGGGTGGATTCAGGTACGATGATTCTAAGTGAAATAAGTCACAGAGAAAAAGAAACTTATCATAAGATATCACTTATGAAGATCCTGTAAACATGGCTACACTTGAACTGAGTTAGGAAAAAGAACAGTGTCTCACATTTAGAAAACACTCTTATGCCTGCTTAAGGGGGAAGGAGAGGTGGGGTGATGCATAAAACCAGAGTTTGATATAAGCACAGGTACCGTTCCAAAAACCAACTATGGAATAGACAGGACCTACAACTTACTCAGTGAAAGGGACTCAAAACCCCATATTACCGGCAGAGGAATATATCTGACTAGTAAGAATCTTTAAACCTTTGTATTGGTATGTCTCTCTAAGGGAATCAAGTGTGTCTAGACTGGCATAAACATGGCAGCGAGAATCATCTCATACCCACTACAAAAAGGAATTTCAAAAACAAAACAAAAAAACTGGGAAATTCTTTACAATTCCTTCAGTGTCTCTGATGAAACCTGGAATGACCCTATCTACAATGACAGCAGGATGTGGCATAAGGCTGGACACTTGGGACTGAGATGATTGGTGAGATTGTTTGAGTAAATGCAGACCCTTTAAAGCACAAATGCCTGGCACCCATTCCATTGGTCCCAACTCTCCAGGTTGAAGGGAATATTACTACAGCTATAACATGTACAGGAAACCTAGAGAACGGACCCACTGTGAATACGAAAGGTTTCTAAAACTCAACGAATAGTCCCTCTCCTGGTGTTCCTGTTTGGCTTTCGACCTGCTTTACTATCAACCTCCCAACTTGGAGAGACAGCCCCTTTAACCTCCTGGTTCGCACAGGTTGTCAATTTGGCAGAGGATGAAAGGGAAGAGGGAGAACCAATGAGAGAGTAGCTGTTAGGCATTTTGACGGGCACATATCACTCTAATTTCCCGACAGGAAGAAGAATTAACCAAAGTCTCAGCAACCCACTGGGAACCAGTATAGGTCCTGAACCAAAATTTTGGACTTGCGGTCAGCTCACCAAAAACGAGTTGAACAATGGAGCTCAGGGGCACAGCAATTCACAAACTGGCCGAGTAGTAAAGGACAACTATCGTCCAAAATTCTGTTGAGGGAAGGCAACGAGGCAGACTTGAAAGCGAGGCAGAAGAGCAGGAAACAGATTTCAAGAGGTACGTTGGAATTGCCTTTAAAGCACAGGAAGAGGGGCACAACTTCGACAATGATGCATTGGCCAAAAAGGGCGTATGCGTTTTGTCCTGAATATATTCAGGAGAAAACGCATACGCCCTTTTTGGACAAGCAAGCAAACGGGCAATGCAAATCTGCACTACAAATAAGTATCACTTCCCACCGGTCAAAAGGGACATCCACAAAATGTGTTAAAACCAGAAAGGCAAGACAGGCCCTGGAGAACAGGGAGCCTTGTTATGCTGATGGGCCGGATGTAAATTGCCAACTGCCTCTCTGGGGGAGTATATTGTGTTCCCTAAAACAAGTAGAGAACAGAGCTACAGAGCCAAGGGCACTTCCAGTCTAGGGAATATACCTAGGGAAAACTGAAAATCAATAAGACAGAGCCACCCCAAAATTTAGGGCTGCACTGCTCACAAGGACATCAACTTGGGTACACTTTAAATATCCCAGGAAATATAAAAATGGTTCAAAAAATTGTGGTACTTACGTACGATGGAATATCCCTCAGCCATGAAATCAATGTCATAAGACCAGTAGCAGCAAAATGGGTGGATTCAGGTACGATGATTCTAAGTGAAATAAGTCACACAGAAAAAGAAACTTATCATAAGATATCACTTATGAAGATCCTGTAAACATGGCTACCCTTGAACTGAGTTAGGAAAGAGAACAGTGTCTCACATTTAGAAAACACTCTTATGCCAGCTTAAGGGGGAAGGAGAGGTGGGGTGATGCATAAAACCAGAGTTTGATATAAACACAGGTACCGTTCCAAAAACCAACTATGGAATAGACAAGACCTACACCTTCCTCAGTGAAAGGGACACAAAACCCATTACTTCCCACAGAGGAATATATCTGACTAGTAAGAATCTTTAAACCTATGTATTGATATGTCTCCATAAGGGAATCAAGTGTGTCTAGACTGGCATAAACATGGCAGCGAGAATCAGCTCAAACCCACTATAAAAAGGAATTTCAAAAACAAAACCAAAAAACTGGGAATTTCTTTACAATTCCTTCAGGGTCTCTGATGAACCCTGGAATGACCTTATGTACAACGACAGCTGGATGAGGCATAAGGCTGGACACTTGGGACTGAGAGGATTGGTGAGATTGGGTGAGCAAATGCAGACCCTTTAAAGCACAAATGCCTGGCACCCATTCCATGGGTCCCAACTCTCGAGGTTGAAGGGAATATTACTACAGCTATAACATGTACAGGAAACCTAGAGAACGGACACACTGTGAATACAAAAGGTTTCTAAAACTCAACGAATAGTCCCTCTCCTGGTGCTCCGCTTTGACTTTCCATCTGCTTTACTATCAACCTCCCAACTTGGAGAGACAGCCCCTTTAACCTCCTGGTTCGCACAGGTTGCCAATTTGGCAGAGGATGAAAGGGAAGAGGGAGAACCAATGAGAGAGTAGCTGTTAGGCATTTGGATGGGCACATATCACTCTAACTTCCCGGTAGGAAGAAGAATTAACCACAGCCTCAGCACCCCACCGGGAAACAGCATATGTCCTGAACCAAAATTTTGGACTTGCGGTCAGCTCACAAAAAACAGGTTGCAAAATAGATCTCAAGGGCACAGCAATTCACAAACTGGCAGAGTAATAAAGGACAACTATCGTCCAAAAATCTGTTAAGGGTAGGCAACGAGGCGGACTTGAATGCGAGGCAGAATAGCAGGAAACCGATTTCAAGAGGTACGTTGGAATCGCCTTTAAAGCACAGGAAGAGGGGCACAACTTCAACAATGATGCACTTGGCCAAAAAGGGCGTATGCGTTTTCTCCTGAATATATTCAGGAGAAAACGCATACGCCCTTTTTGACCAAGCAAGCAAGCGGGCAATGCAAATCTGCACTACAAAGAAGTATCACTTCCCACCGGTCAAAAGGGACATCCACAAAATGTGTAAAAACCAGAAAGGCAAGACAGGCCCTGGAGAACAGGGAGCCTTGTTATGCTGATGGGCGGGATGTAAATTGCCAACTGCCTCTCTGGAGGAGTGCATTGTGTTCCCTAAAACAAGTAAAGAACAGAGCTACAGAGCCAAGGGCACTTCCAGTCTAGGGAATATACCTTGGGAAAACTGAATATCAATAAGACAGAGCCACCCCAAATTTAGGGCTGCACTGCTTACAAGGACCTCAAATTGGGTACAACTTAATATCCCAGGAAATATAAAAATGGTTCAAAAAATTGTGGTTCTAACGTACGATGGAATATCCCTCAGCCATGAAATCAATGTCATAAGACCAGTAGCAGCAAAATGGGTGGATTCAGGTACGATGATTCTAAGTGAAATAAGTCACACAGAAAAAGAAACTTATCATAAGATATCACTTATGAAGATCCTGTAAACATGGCTACACTTGAACTGAGTTAGGATAGAGAACAGTGTCTCACATTTAGAAAACACTCTTATGCCTGCTTAAGGGGGAAGGAGAGGTGGGGTGATGCATAAAGCCAGAGTTTGAAATAAGCACAGGTACTGTTCCAAAAACCAACTATGGAATAGACAAGACCTACACCTTCCTCAGTGAAAGGGACTCAAAACCCCATATTTCCCGCAGAGGAATATATCTGACTAGTAAGAAGCTTAAAACCTATGTATTGATATGTCTCCGTAAGGGAATCGAGTGTGTCTAGACTGGCATAAACATGGCAGCGAGAATCAGCTCAAACCCACTATAAAAAGGAATTTCAAAAACAAAACCAAAAAACTGGGAAATTCTTTACAATTCCTTCAGGGTCTCTGATGAAACCTGGAATGACCTTATGTACAACGACAGCTGGATGAGGCATAAGGCTGGACACTTGGGACTGAGTGGATTGGTGAGATTGTGTGAGCAAATGCAGACCCTTTAAAGCACAAATGCCTGGCACCCATTCCATGGGTCCCAACTCTCCAGGTTGAAGGGAATATTACTACAGCTATAACATGTGCAGGAAACCTAGAGAACGGACACACTGTGAATACAAAAGGTTTCTAAAACTCAACGAATAGTCCCTCCCTGGTGCCCCGGTTTGACTTTCCATCTGCTTTACTATCAACCTCCCAACTTGGAGAGACAGCCCCTTTAACCTCCTTGTTCGCACAGGTTGCCAATTTGGCAGAGGATGAAAGGGAAGAGGGAGAACCAATGAGAGAGTAGCTGTTAGGCATTTGGATGGGCACATATCACTCTAACTTCCCGGCAGGAAGAAGAATTAACCACAGTCTCAGCCGCCCACCGGGAAACAGCATATGTCCTGAACCAAAATTTTGGACTTGCGGTCAGCTCACAAAAAACGAGTTGAAAAATGGAGCTCAGGGACACAGCAATTCACAAACTGGCCGAGTAATAAAGGACAACTATCGTCCAAAAATCTGTTGAGGGAAAGCAACGAGGCGGACTTGAAAGCGAGGCAGCATAGCAGGAAACAGATTTCAAGAGGTACGTTGGAATCGCCTTTAAAGCACAGGAAGAGGGGCACAACTTCCACAATGATGCACTTGGCCAAAAAGGGCGTATGCGTTTTCTCCAGAATATATTCAGGAGAAAACGCAGACAACCTTTTTGGCCAAGCAAGCAAGCGGGCAATGCAAATCTTCACTACAAAGTAGTATCACATCCCAACGGTCAAAAGGGACATCCACAAAATGTGTAAAAACCAGAAAGGCAAGACAGGCCCTGGAGAACAGGGAGCCTTGTTATGCTGATGGGCGGGATGTAAATTGCCAACTGCCTCTGTGGAGGAGTACATTGTGTTCCCTAAAACAAGTAAACAACAGAGCTACAGAGCCAAGGGAACTTCCAGTCTAGGGAATATACCTTGGGAAAACTGAAAATCAATAAGACAGAGCCACCCCAAAATTTAGGGCTGCACTGCTTACAAGGACCTCAACTTGGGTACACCTTAAATATCCCAGGAAATATAAAAATGGTTCAAAAAATTGTGGTATTTACGTACGATGGAATATCCCTCAGCCATGAAATCAATGTCATAAGACCAGTAGCAGCAAAATGGGTGGATTCAGGTACGATGATTCTAAGTGAAATAAGTCACACAGAAAAAAAAACTTATCATAAGATATCACTTATGAAGATCCTGTAAACATGGCTACACTTGAACTGAGTTAGGAAAGAGAACAGTGTCTCACATTTAGAAAAAACTCTTATGCCTGCTTAAGGGGGAAGGAGAGGTGGGGTGATGCATAAAACCAGAGTTTGATATGAGCACAGGTACCGTTCCGAAAACCAACTATGGAATAGACAAGACCTACACCTTCCTCAGTGAAAGGGACTCAAAACCCCATATTTCCCGAAGAGGAATATATCTGACTAGTAAGAATCTTAAACCTATGTATTGATATGTCTTCATAAGGGAATCAAGTGTGTCTAGACTGGCATAAACATGGCAGCGAGATTCAGCTCAAACCCACTATAAAAAGGAATTTCAAAAACAAAACAAAAAAACTGGGAAATTCTATACAATTCCTTCAGGGTCTCTGATGAAACCTGGAATGACCCTATCTACAACGACAGCTGGATGTGGCATAAGGCTGGACACTTGGAACTGAGAGGATTGGTGAGATTGGGTGAGCAAATGCAGACCCTTTAAAGCAATAATGCATGGCACCCATTCCATGGGTCCCAACTCTCCAGGTTGAAGGGAATATTACTACGGTTATAACATATACGGGAAACCAAGAGAACGGACACACTGTGAATATGAAAGCTTTCTAAAACTCAACGAATAGTCCCTCTCCTGGTGCTCCGGTTTGACTTTCCATCTGCTTTACTATCAATCTCCCAACTTGGAGAGACAGCCCCTTTAACCTCCTGGTTCGCACAGGTTTCCTATTTGGCAGAGGATGAAAGGGAAGAGGGAGAACCAATGAGAGGGTAGCTGTTAGGCATTTGGACGGGCACATATCACTCTAACTTCATAGCAGGAAGAAGAATTAACCAAAGTCTCAGCCACCCACCGGGAACCAGCATAGGTCCTGAACCAAAATTTTGGACTTGCGGTCAGCTCACAAAAAACGAGTTGAAAAATGGAGCTCAAGGGAACAGCAACTAAAATACTGGCAGAGTAATAAAGGACAACTATCGTCCGAAAATCTTTTAAGGGAAGGCAACGAGGCGGAATTGAAAGCGAGGCAGAATAGCAGGAAACAGATTTCAAGAGGTACGTTGGAATCGCCTTTAAAGCACAGGAAGAGGGGCACAACTTCGACAATGATGCACTTGGCCAAAAAGTGCGTATGCGTTTTCTCCTGAATATATTCAGGAGAAAATGCATACGCCCTTTTTGGCCAAGCAAGCAAGCGGGCAACGCTAATCTGCACTACAAAGAAGTATCACTTCCCACTGGTCAAAAGGGACATCCACAAAATGTGTAAAAACCAGAAACGTAAGACAGGCCCTGGAGAACAGGGAGCCTTGTTATGCTGATGGGCGGGACGTACATTGCCAACTGCCTCTCTGGAGGAGTGCATTGTGTTCCCTAAAACAAGTAAAAAACAGAGCTACAGAGCCAAGTGCACTTCCAGTCTAGGGAATATACCTTGGGAAAACTGAAAATCAATAAGACAGAGCCACCCCAAAATTTAGGGCTGCACTGCTTACAAGGACCTCAACTTGGGTACACCTTAAATATCCCAGGAAATATAAAAATGGTTCAAAAAATTGTGGTACTTACGTACGATGGAATATCCCTCAGCCATGAAATCAATGTCATAAGACCAGTAGCAGCAAAATGGGTGGATTCAGGTACGATGATTCTAAGTGAAATAAGTCACACAGAAAAAGAAACTTATCATAAGATATCACTTATGAAGATCCTGTAAACATGGTTACACTTGAACTGAGTTAGGAAAGAGAACAGTGTCTCACATTTAGAAAACACTCTTATGCCTGCTTAAGGGGGAAGGAGAGGTGGGGTGATGCATAAAACCAGAGTTGGATATAAGCACAGGTACCGTTCCAAAAACCAACTATGGAATAGACAAGACCTACACCTTCCTCAGTGAAAGGGACTCAAAACACCATATTTCCCGCAGAGGAATATATCTGACTAGTAAGAATCTTAAAACCTATGTATTGATATGTCTCCGTAAGGGAATCAAGTGTGTCTAGACTGGCATAAACATAGCAGCGAGAATCAGCTCAAACCCACTATAAAAAGGAATTTCAAAAACAAAACAAAAAAACTGGGAAATTCTTTACAATTCCTTCAGAGTCTCTGATGAAACCTGGAATGACCCTATCTTCAACGACAGATGGATGTGGCATAAGGCTGGACACTTGGGACTGAGAGGATTGGTGAGATTGGGTGAGCAAATGCAGACCCTTTAAAGCAATAATGCATGGCACCCATTCGATGGTTCCCAACTCTCCAGGTTGAAGGGAATATTACTACAGTTATAACATGTACGGAAAACCTAGAGAACGGACACACTGTGAATACGAAAGATTTCTAAAACTCAACGAATAGTCCCTCTCCTGGTGCTCCGGTTTGACTTTCCATCTGCTTTACTATCAACCTCCCAACTTGGAGAGACAACCCCTTTAAACTCCTTGTTCGCACAGGTTGCCAATTTGGCAGAGGATGAAAGGGAAGAGGGAGAACCAATGAGAGAGTAGCTGTTAGGCATTTGGACGGGCACATATCACTGTAATTTCCCGGCAGGAAGAAGAATTAACCAAAGTCTCAGCCACCCACCGGGAACCAGTATAGGTCCTGAAACAAAATTTTGGACTTGCGGTCAGCTCACCAAAAACGAGTTGAAAAATGGAGCTCAGGGGCCCAGCAATTCAGAAACTTGCCGAGTAATAAAGGACAACTATCGTCCAAAAATCTGTTGAGGGAAGGCATCGAGGCGGACTTGAAAGCGAGGCAGAATAGCAGGAAACAGATTTCAAGAGGTACGTTGGAATCGCCTTTAAAGCACAGGAAGAGGGGCACAACTTCGACAATGATGCACTTGGCCAAAAAGGGCGTATGCGTTTTCTCCAGAATATATTCAGGAGTAAACGCATACGCCCTTTTTGGCCAAGCAAGCAAGCGGGCAATGCAAATCTGCACTACAAAGAAGTATCACTTCCCACCGGTCAAAAGGGACATCCACAAAATGTGTAAAAACCAGAAAGGCAAGACAGGCCCTGGAGAACAGGGAGCCTTGTTATGCTGATGGGCGGGATGTAAATTGCCAACTGCCTCTCTGGAGGAGTGCATTGTGTTCCCTAAAACAAGTAAACAACAGAGCTACAGAGCCAAGGGCACTTCCAGTCTAGGGAATATACCTTGGGAAAACTGAAAATCAATAAGACAGAGCCACCCCAAAATTTAGGGCTGCACTGCTTACAAGGACCTCAACTTGGGTACACCTTAAATATCCCAGGAAATCTAAAAATGGTTCAAAAAATTGTGGTACTTACGTACGATGGAATATCCCTCAGCCATGAAATCAATGTCATAAGACCAGTAGCAGCAAAATGGGTGGATTCAGGTACGATGATTCTAAGTGAAATAAGTCACACAGAAAAAGAAACTTATCATAAGACATCACTTTTGAAGATCCTGTAAACATGGCTACACTTGAACTGAGTTAGGAAAGAGAACAGTGTCTCACATTTAGAAAACACTATTATGCCTGCTTAAGGGGGAAGGAGAGGTGGGGTGATGCATAAAACCAGAGTTAGATATAAGCACAAGTACCGTTCCAAAAACCAACAATGGAATAGACAAGACCTACACCTTCCTCAGAGAAAGGGACTCAAAACCCCATATTTCCCGCAGAGGAATATATCTGACTAGTAAGAATCTTAAAACCTATGTATTGATATGTCTCCATAAGGGAATCAAGTGTGTCTAGACTGGCATAAACATGGCAGCGAGAATCAGCTCAAACCCACTATAAAAAGGAATTTCAAAAACAAAACAAAAAAGCTGGAAAATTCTTTACAATTCCTTCAGGGTCTCTGATGAAACCTGGAATGACCCTATCTACAATGACAGCTGGATGTGGCATAAGGCTGGACAATTGGGACTGAGAGGATTGGTGAGATTGGGTGAGCAAATGCAGACCCTTTAAAGCACAAATGCCTGGCACCCATTCCACGGGTCCCAACTCTCCAGGTTGAAGGGAATATTACTACAGCTATAACATGTACGGGAAACCTAGAGAACGGACACACTGTGAATACGAAAGGTTTCTAAAACTCAACGAATAGTCCCTCTCCTGGTGCTCCGGTTTGACTTTCCATCTGCTTTACTATCAACCTTCCAACTTGGAGAGACAGCCCCTTTAACCCCCTGGTTCGCACAGGTTGCCAATTTGGCAGAGGATGAAAGGGAAGAGGGAGAACCAATGAGAGAGTAGCTGTTAGGCATTTGGACGGGCACATATCACTGTAATTTCCCGGCAGGAAGAAGAATTAACCAAAGTCTCAGCCACCCACCGGGAACCAGTATAGGTCCTGAACCAAAATTTTGGACTTGCGGTCAGCTCACCAAAAACGAGTTGAAAAATGGAGCTCAGGGGCAGAGCAATTCACAAACTGGCCGAGTAATAAAGGACAACTATCGTCCAAAAATCTGTTGAGGGAAGGCAGTGAGGCGGACTTGAAAGCGAGGCAGAATAGCAGGAAACAGATTTCAAGAGGTACGTTGGAATCGCCTTTAAAGCACAGGAAGAGGGGCACAACTTCGACAATGATGCACTTGGCCAAAAAGGGCGTATGCGTTTTCTCCTGAATATATTCAGGAGAAAACGCATACGCCCTTTTTGGCCAAGCAAGCAAGCGGGCAATGCAAATCTGCACTACAAAGAAGTATCACTTCCCACAGGTCAAAAGGGACATCCACAAAATGTGTAAAAACCAGAAAGGCAAGACAGGCCCTGGAGAACAGCGAGCCTTGTTATGCTGATGGGCGGGATGTAAATTGCCAACTGCCTCTCTGGAGGAGTGCATTGTGTTCCCTAAAACAAGTAAACAACAGAGCTACAGAGCCAAGGGCACTTCCAGTCTAGGGAATATACCTTGGGAAAACTGAAAATCAATAAGACAGAGCCACCCCAAAATTTAGGGCTGCACTGCTTACAAGGACCTCAACTTGGGTACACCTTAAATATCCCAGGAAATATAAAAATGGTTCAAAAAATTGTGGTACTTACGTACGATGGAATATCCCTCAGCCATGAAATCAATGTCATAAGACCAGTAGCAGCAAAATGGGTGGATTCAGGTACGATGATTCTAAGTGAAATAAGTCACACAGAAAAAGAAACTTATCATAAGATATCACTTATGAAGATCCTGTAAACATGGCTACACTTGAACTGAGTTAGGAAAGAGAACAGTGTCTCACATTTAGAAAACACTCTTATGCCTGCTTAAGGGGAAAGGAGAGGTGGGGTGATGCATAAAACCAGAGTTTGATATAAGCACAGGTACCGTTCCAAAAACCAACTATGGAATAGACAAGACCTACACCTTCCTCAGTGAAAGGGACTCAAAACCCCATATTTCCCGCAGAGGAATATATCTGACTATTAAGAATCTTAAAACCTATTTATTGATATGTCTCCGTAAGGGAATCAAGTGTGTCTAGACTGGCATAAACATCGCAGCGAGGATCAGCTCAAACCCACTATAAAAAGGAATTTCAAAAACAAAACAAAAAAACTGGGAAATTCTTTACAATTCCTTCAGGGTCTCTGATGAAACCTGGAATGACCATATCTACAACGACAGCTGGAAGTGGCATAAGGCTGGACCCTTGGGACTGAGACGATTGGTGACATTGGGTGAGCAAATGCAGACCCTTTAAAGCACAAATGCCTGGCACCCATTCCATGGGTCCCAACTCTCCAGTTTAAAAGGAATATTACTACAGCTATAACATGACGGGAAACCTAGAGAATGGACACACTGTGAATATGAAAGTTTTCTAAAACTCAACGAATAGTCCCTCTCCTGGTGCTCCGTTTTGACTTTCCATCTCCTTTACTATCAATCTCCCAACTTGGAGAGACAGCCCCTTTAACCTCCTGGTTCGCACAGGTTGCCAATTTGGCAGAGGATGAAAGGGAAGAGGGAGAACCAATGAGAGAGTAGCTGTTATGCATTTGTACGGGACATATCACTGTAATTTCCCGGCAGGAAGAAGAATTAACCAAAGTCTCAGCCACCCACCGGGAACCAGTATAGGTCCTGAACCAAAATTTTGGACTTGCGGTCAGCTCACCAAAAAAGAGTTGAAAAATGGAGCTCAGGGGCACAGCAATTCACAAACTGGCCGAGTAATAAAGGACAACTATCGTCCAAAAATCTGTTTAGGGAAGGCAACGAGGCGGACTTGAAAGCGAGGCAGAATAGCAGGAAACAGATTTCAAGAGGTATATTGGATTCGCCTTTAAAGCACAGGAAGAGGGGCACAACTTCGCCAATGATGCACTTTGCCAAAAAGGGCATATGCGTTTTCTTCAGAATATATTCAGGAGAAAACGCATACGCCCTCTTTGGCCAAGGAAGCAAGCGGGCAATGCAAATCTGCACTACAAAGAAGTATCACTTCCCACCGGTCAAAAGGGACATCCACAAAATGTGTAAAAACCAGAAAGGCAAGACAGGCCCTGGAGAACAGGGAGCCTTGTTATGCTGATGGGCGGGATGTAAATTGCCAACTGCCTCTCTGGAAGAGTGAATTGTGTTCCCTAAAACAAGTAAGCAACAGAGCTACAGAGCCAAGGGCACTTCCAGTCTAGGGAATATACCTTGGGAAAACTGAAAAGCAATAAGACAGAGCCACCCCAAAATTTAGGGCTGCACTGCTTACAAGGACCTCCACTTGGGTACACCTTAAATATCCCAGGAAATATAAAAATGGTTCAAAAATGTGTGGTAATTACGTACGATGGAATATCCCTCAACCATGAAATCAATGTCATAAGACCAGTAGCAGCAAAATGGGTGGATTCAGGTACGATGATTCTAAGTGAAATAAGTCACAGAGAAAAAGAAACTTATCATAAGATATCACTTATGAAGATCCTGTAAACATGGCTACACTTGAACTGAGTTAGGAAAGAGAACAGTGTCTCACATTTAGAAAACACTCTTATGCCTGCTTAAGGGGGAAGGAGAGGTGGGGACATGCATAAAACCAGAGTTTGATATAAGCACAGGTACCGTTCCAAAAACCAACTATGGAATAGACAAGACCTAAACCTTCCTCAGTGAAAGGGACTCAAAACCCCATATTTCCCGCAGAGGAATATATCTGACTAGTAAGAATCTTAAAACCTGTGTATTGATATGTCTCCATAATGGAATCAAGTGTGTCTAGACTTGCATAAACATGGCAACGAGAATCAGCTCAAACCCACTATAAAAAGGAATTTCAAAAACAAAACAAAAAAACTGGGAAATTCTTTACAATTCCTTCAGGGTCTCTGATGAAACCTGGAATGACCATATGTACAACGACAGCTGGATGAGGCAAAAGGCTAGACACTTGGGACTGAGAGGATTCTTGACATTGGGTGAGCAAATGCAGACCCTTTAAAGCACAAATGCCTGGCACCCATTCCATGGGTCCCAACTCTCCACGTTAAAGGGAATATTACTACAGCTATAACATGTACGGGAAACCTAGAGAACGGACACACTGTGAATACGAAAGGTTTCTAAAACTAAACGAATAGTCCCTCTCCTGGTGCTCCGGTTTGACTTTCCATCTGCTTTACTATCAACCTCCCAACTTGGAGAGACAGCCCCTTTAACCTCCTGGTTCGCACAAGTTGCCAATTTGGCAGAGGATGAAAGGGAAGTGGGAGAACAAATGAGAGAGTAGCTGTTAGGCATTTGGACGGGCACCTATCACTGTAATTTCCCTTCAGGAAGAAGAATTAACCAAAGTCTCAGCCACCCACCAGGAACCAGTATTGGTACAGAACCAAAATTTTGGACTTGCGGTCAGCTCACCAAAAACGAGTTGAAAAATGGAGCCTAGGGGCACAGCAATTCACAAACTGGCCGAGTAATAAAGGACAACTATCGTCCAAAAATCTGTTGAGTTAAGGCAACGAGGCGGAGTTGAAAGCGAGGCAGAATAGCAGGAAACAGATTTCAAGAGGTACGTTGGAATCGCCTTTAAAGCACAGGAAGAGGGGCACAACTTCGACAATGATGCACTTGGCCAAAAAGGGCGTATGCGTTTTCTCCTGAATATATTCAGGAGAAAACGCATACGCCCTTTTTGGCCAAGCAAGCAAGCGGGCAATGCAAATCTGCACTACAAAGAAGTATCACTTCCCACCGGTCAAAAGGGACATCCACAAAATGTGTAAAAACCAGAAAGGCAAGACAGGCCCTGGAGAACAGCGAGCCTTGTTATGCTGATGGGCGGGATGTAAATTGCCAACTGCCTCTCTGGAGGAGTGCATTGTGTTCCCTAAAACAAGTAAACAACAGAGCTACAGAGCCAAGGGCACTTCCAGTCTAGGGAATATACCTTGGGAAAACTGAAAATCAATAAGACAGAGCCACCCCAAAATTTAGGGCTGCACTGCTTACAAGGACCTCAACTTGGGTACACCTTAAATATCCCAGGAAATATAAAAATGGTTCAAAAAATTGTGGTACTTACTTACGACGGAATATCCCTCAGCCATGAAATCAATGTCATAAGACCAGTAGCAGCAAAATGGGTGGATTCAGGTACGATGATTCTAAGTGAAATAAGTCACACAGAAAAAGAAACTTATCATAAGATATCACTTATGAAGATCCCATAAACATGGCTACACTTGAACTGAGTTAGGAAAGAGAACAGTGTCTCACATTTAGAAAACACTCTTATGCCTGCTTAAGGGGGAAGGAGAGGTGGGGTGATGCATAAAACCAGAGTTTGATATAAGCACAGGTTCCGTTCCAAAAACCTACTATGGAATACACAAGACCTACACCTTCCTCAGTGAAAGGGACTCAAAACCCCATATTTCCCGCAGAGGAATATATCTGACTAGTAAGAATCTTAAAACCTATGTATTGATATGTCTCCGTAAGGGAATCAAGTGTGTCTAGACTGGCATAAACATGGCAGCGAGAATCAGCTCAAACCCACTATAAAAAGGAATTTCAAAAACAAAACAAAAAAACTGGGAAATTCTTTACAATTCCTTCAGGGTCCCTGATGAATCCTGGAATGACCCTATCTACAACGACAGCTGGATGTGGCATAAGGAAGGACACTTGGGACTGAGAGGTTTGGTGAGATTGGGTGAGCAAATGCAGACCCTTTAAATCACAAATGCCTGGCACCCATTCCATGGGCCCCAACTCTCCAGGTTGAAGGGAATATTACTACAGCTATAACATGTACGGGAAACCTAGAGAAGAGACACACTGTGAATACAAAAGGTTTCTAAAACTCAACGAATAGTCCCTCTCCTGGTGCTCTGGTTTGACTTTTCATCTGCTTTACTATCAACCTCCCAACTTGGAGAGACAGCCCCTTTAACCTCCTGGTTCACACAGGTTGCCAATTTGGCAGAGGATGAAAGGGAAGAGGGAGAACCAATGAGAGAGTAGCTGTTAGGCATTTGGACGGGCACATATCACTGTAATTTCCCGGCAGGAAGAAGAATTAACCAAAGTCTCAGCCACCCACCCGGAACCAGAATAGGTCCTGAACCAAAATTTTGGACTTGCGGTCCGGTCACCAAAAACGAGTTGAAAAATGGAGCTCAGGGGCACAGCAATTCACAAACTGGCCGAGTAATAAAGGACTACTATCGTCCAAAAATCTGTTGAGGGAAGGCAACGAGGCGGACTTGAAAGCCAGGCAGAATAGCAGGAAACAGATTTCAAGAGGTACGTTGGAATCGCCTTTAAAGCACAGGAAGAGGGGCCCAACTTCGACAATGATGCCCTTGGCCAAAAAGGGCGTATGCGTTTTCTCCTGAATATATTCAGGATTAAACGCATACACCCTTTTTGGCCAAGCAAGCAATCGGGCAATGCAAATCTGCACTACAAAGAAGTATCACTTCCCCCCGGTCAAAACGGACATCCTCAAAATGTGTAAAAACCAGAAAGGCAAGACAGGCCCTGGAGAACAAGGAGCCTTGTTATGCTGATGGGCGGGATGTAAATTGCCAACTGCCTCTCTGGAGGAGTGCATTGTGTTCCCTAAAACAAGTAAAGAACAGAGCTACAGAGCCAAGGGCACTTCCAGTCTAGGGAATATACCTTGGGAAAACTGAAAATCAATAAGACAGAGCCACCCCAATATTTAGGGCTGCACTGCTTACAAGGACCTCAACTTGGGTACACCTTAAATATCCCAGGAAATATAAAAATGGTTCAAAAAATTGTGGTACTTACGTACGATGGAATATCCCTCAGCCATGAAATCAATGTCATAAGACCAGTAGCAGCAAAATGGGTGGATTCAGGTACGATGATTCTAAGTGAAATAAGTCACACAGAAAAAGAAACTTATCATAAGATATCACTTATGAAGATCCTGTAAACATGGCTACACTTGAACTGAGTTAGGAAAGAGAACAGTGTCTCACATTTAGAAAAAACTCTTATGCCTGCTTAAGGGGGAAGGAGAGGTGGGGTGATGCATAAAACCAGAGTTTGATATAAGCACACATACCGTTCCAAAAACAAACTATGGAATAGACAAGACCTCCACCTTTCTCAGTGAAAGGGACTCAAAACCCCATATTTCCCGCAGAGGAATATATCTGACTAGTAAGAATCTGAAAACCTATGTATTGATATGTCTCCATAAGGGAATCAAGTGTGTCTAGACTGGCATAAACATGGCAGCGAGAATCAGCTCAAACCCACTATAAAAAGGAATTTCAAAAACAAAACAAAAAAACTGGGAAATTCTTTACAATTCCTTCAGGGTCTCTGATGAATCCTGGAATGACCGTAACTACAACGACAGCTGGATGTGGCATAAGGAGGGACACTTGGGACTGAGACGATTGGTGAGATTGGGTGAGCAAATGCAGACCCTTTAAAGCACAAATGCCTGGCACCCATTCCATGGGTCCCAACTCTCCAGGTTGAAGGGAATATTACTACAGCTATAACATGTACGGGAAACCTAGAGAACGGAAACACTGTGAATACGAAAGGTTTCTAAAACTCAACGAATAGTCCCTCTCCTGGTGCTCCGGTTTGACTTTACATCTGCTCTACTATCAACCTCCCAAATTGGAGAGACAGCCCCTTTAACCTCCTGGTCCGCACAGGTTTCCAATTTGGCAGAGGATGAAAGGGAAGAGGGAGAACCAATGAGAGAGTAGCTGTTAGGCATTTCGACGGGCACATATCACTGTAACTTCCCGAAAGGAAGAAGAATTAACCAAAGTCTCAGCCACCCACCGGGAACCAGTATAGGTCCTGAGCCAAATTTTTGGACTTGCGGTCAGCTCACCAAAAACGAGTTGAAAAATGGAGCTCAGGGTCACAGCAATTCACAAACTGGCCAAGTAATAAAGGACAACTATCGTCCAAAAATCTGTTGAGGAAAGGCAACGAGGCGGACTTGAAAGCGAGGCAGAATAGCAGGAAACAGATTTCAAGAGGTACGTTGGAATCGCCTTTAAAGCACAGGAAGAGGGGCACAACTTCGACAATGATGCACTTGGCCAAAAAGGGCGTATGCGTTTTCTCCTGAATATATTCAGGAGAAAACGCATACGCCCTTTTTGGCCAAGCAAGCAAGCGGGCAATGCAAATCTGCACTACAAAGAAGTATCACTTCCCACCGGTCAAAAGGGACATCCACAAAATGTGTAAAAACCAGAAAGGCAAGACAGGCCCTGGAGAACAGGGAGCCTTGTTATGCTGATGGGCGGGATGTAAATTGCCAACTGCCTCTCTGGAGGAGTGCATTGTGTTCCCTAAATCAAGTAAACAACAGAGCTACAGAGCCAAGGGCACTTCCAGTCTAGGGAATATACCTTGGGAAAACTGAAAATCAATAAGACAGAGCCACCCCAAAATTTAGGGCTGCACTGCTTACAAGGACCTCAACTTGGGTACACCTTAAATATCCCAGGAAATATAAAAATGGTTCAAAAAATTGTGGTACTTACGTACGATGGAATATCCCTCAGCCATGAAATCAATGTCATAAGACCAGTAGCAGCAAAATGGGTGGATTCAGGTACGATGATTCTAAGTGAAATAAGTCACACAGAAAAAGAAACTTATCATAAGATATCACTTATGAAGATCCTGTAAACATGGCTACACTTGAACTGAGTTAGGAAAGAGAACAGTGTCTCATATTTAGAAAACACTCTTATGCCTGCTTAAGGGGGAAGGAGAGGTGGGGTGATGCATAAAACCAGAGTTGGATATAAGCACAGGTACCGTTCCATAAATCAACTATGGAATAGACAAGACCTACACCTTCCTCAGTGAAAGGGACTCAAAACCCCATATTTCCCGCAGAGGAATATATCTGACTATTAAGAATCTTAAAACCTATGTATTGATATGTCTCCGTAAGGGAATCAAGTGTGTCTAGACTGGCATAAACATCGCAGCGAGGATCAGCTCAAACCCACTATAAAAAGGAATTTCAAAAACAAAACAAAAAAACTGGGAAATTATTTACAATTCCTTCAGGGTCTCTGATGAAACCTGGAATGACCATATCTACAACGACAGCTGGAAGTGGCATAAGGCTGGACCCTTGGGACTGAGACGATTGGTGACATTGGGTGATCAAATGCAGACCCTTTAAAGCACAGATGCCTGGCACCCATTCCATGGGTCCCAACTCTCCAGTTTAAAGGGAATATTACTACAGCTATAACATGTACGGGAAACCTACAGAACGGACACACTGTGAATATGAAAGGTTTCTAAAACTCAACGAATAGTCCCTCTCCTGGTGCTCCGTTTTGACTTTCCATCTCCTTTACTATCAATCTCCCAACTTGGAGAGACAGCCCCTTTAACCTCCTGGTTCGCACAGGTTGCCAATTTGGCAGAGGATGAAAGGGAAGAAGGAGAACCAATGAGAGAGTAGCTGTTATGCATTTGTACGGGACATATCACTGTAATTTCCCGGCAGGAAGAAGAATTAACCAAAGTCTCAGCCACCCACCGGGAACCAGTATAGGTCCTGAACCAAAATTTTGGACTTGCGGTCAGCTCACCAAAAACGAGTTGAAAAATGGAGCTCAGGGGCACAGCAATTCACAAACTGGCCGAGTAATAAAGGACAACTATCGTCCAAAAATCTGTTTAGGGAAGGCAACGAGGCGGACTTGAAAGCGAGGCAGAATAGCAGGAAACAGATTTCAAGAGGTATATTGGATTCGCCTTTAAAGCACAGGAAGAGGGGCACAACTTCGCCAATGATGCACTTTGCCAAAAAGGGCATATGCGTTTTCTCCAGAATATATTCAGGAGAAAACGCATACGCCCTCTTTGGCCAAGGAAGCAAGCGGGCAATGCAAATCTGCACTACAAAGAAGTATCACTTCCCACCGGTCAAAAGGGACATCCACAAAATGTGTAAAAACCAGAAAGGCAAGACAGGCCCTGGAGAACAGGGAGCCTTGTTATGCTCATGGGCGGGATGTAAATTGCCAACTGCCTCTCTGGAAGAGTGCATTGTGTTCCCTAAAACAAGTAAGCAACAGAGCTACAGAGCCAAGGGCACTTCCAGTCTAGGGAATATACCTTGGGAAAACTGAAAAGCAATAAGACAGAGCCACCCCAAAATTAGGGCTGCACTGCTTACAAGGACCTCAACTTGGGTACACCTTAAATATCCCAGGAAATATAAAAATGGTTCAAAAATTTGTGGTAATTACGTACGATGGAATATCCCTCAGCCATGAAATCAATGTCATAAGACCAGTAGCAGCAAAATGGGTGGATTCAGGTACGATGATTCTAAGTGAAATAAGTCACAGAGAAAAAGAAACTTATCATAAGATATCACTTATGAAGATCCTGTAAACATGGCTACACTTGAACTGAGTTAGGAAAGAGAACAGTGTCTCACATTTAGAAAACACTCTTATGCCTGCTTAAGGGGAAAGGAGAGGTGGGGAGATGCATAAAACCAGAGTTTGATATAAGCACATGTACCGTTCCAAAAGCCAACTATGGAATAGACAAGACCTAAACCTTCCTCAGTGAAAGGGACTCAAAACCCCATATTTCCCGCAGAGGAATATATCTGACTATTAAGAATCTTAAAACCTATGTATTGATATGTCTCCATAATGGAATCAAGTGTGTCTAGACTTGCATAAACATGGCAACGAGAATCAGCTCAAACCCACTATAAAAAGGAATTTCAAAAACAAAACAAAAAAACTGGGAAATTCTTTACAATTCCTTCAGGGTCTCTGATGAAACCTGGAATGACCTTATGTACAACGACAGCTGGATGAGCCAAAGGCTAGACACTTGGGACTGAGAGGATTCCTGAGATTGGGTGAGCAAACGCAGACCCTTTAAAGCACAAATGCCTGGCACCCATTCCATGGGTCCCAACTCTCCACGTTAAAGGGAATATTACTACAGCTATAACATGTACGGGAAACCTAGAGAACGGACACACTGTGAATACGAAAGGTTTCTAAAACTAAACGAATAGTCCCTCTCCTGGTGCTCCGGTTTGACTTTCCATCTGCTTTACTATCAATCTCCCAACTTGGAGAGACAGCCCCTTTAACCTCCTGGTTCGCACAAGTTGCCAATTTGGCAGAGGATGAAAGGGAAGTGGGAGAACAAATGAGAGAGTAGCTGTTAGGCATTTGGACGGGCACATATCACTGTAATTTCCCTTCAGGAAGAAGAATTAACCAAAGCCTCAGCCACCCACCAGGAACCAGTATTGGTCCTGAACCAAAATTTTGGACTTGCGGTCAGCTCACCAAAAACGAGTTGAAAAATGGAGCCTAGGGGCACAGCAATTCACAAACTGGCCGAGTAATAAAGGACAACTATCGTCCAAAAATCTGTTGAGTTAAGGCAACGAGGCGGAGTTGAAAGCGAGGCAGAATAGCAGGAAACACATTTCAAGAGGTACGTTGGAATCGCCTTTAAAGCACAGGAAGAGGGGCACAACTTCGACAATGATGCACTTGGCCAAAAAGGGCGTATGCGTTTTCTCCTGAATATATTCAGGAGAAAACGCATACGCCCTTTTTGGCCAAGCAAGCAAGCGGGCAATGCAAATCTGCACTACAAAGAAGTATCACTTCCCACCGGTCAAAAGGGACATCCACAAAATGTGTAAAAACCAGAAAGGCAAGACAGGCCCTGGAGAACAGGGAGCCTTGTTATGCTGATGGGCGGGATGTAAATTGCCAACTGCCTCTCTGGAGGAGTGCATTGTGTTCTATAAAACAAGTAAACAACAGAGCTACAGGGCCGATGGCATTTCCAGTCTAGGGAATATACCTTGGGAAAACTGAAAATCAATAAGACAGAGCCACCCCAAAATTTAGGGCTGCACTGCTTACAAGGACCTCAACTTGGGTACACCTTAAATATCCCAGGAAATATAAAAATGGTTCAAAAAATTGTGGTACTTACGTACGATGGAATATCCCTCAGCCATGAAATCAATGTCATAAGACCAGTAGCAGCAAAATGGGTGGATTCAGGTACGATGATTCTAAGTGAAATAAGTCACACAGAAAAAGAAACTTATCATAAGATATCACTTATGAAGATCCTGTAAACATGGCTACACTTGAACTCAGTTAGGAAAGAGAACAGTGTCTCACATTTAGAAAACACTCTTAGGCCTGCTTAAGGGGGAAGGAGAGGTGGGGTGATGCATAAAACCAGAGTTTGATATAAGCAAAGGTACCGTTCCAAAAACCAACTATGGAATAGACAAGACCTACACCTTCCTCAGTGAAAGGGACTCAAAACACCATATTTCCCGCAGAGGAATATATCTGACTAGTAAATATTGATATGTCCCGTAAGGGAATCAAGTGTGTCTAGACTGGCATAAACATGTCAGCGGGAATCAGCTCAAGCCCACTATAAAAAGGAATTTCAAAAACAAAGCAAAAAAACTGGGAAATTCTTTACAATTCCTTCAGGGTCTCTGATGAAACCTGGAATGACCCTATCTACAACGACAGCTGGATGTGGCAGAAGGAGGGACACTTGGGACTGAGACGATTGGTGAGATTGGGTGAGCAAATGCAGACCCTTTAAAGCACAAATGCCTGCCACCCATTACATGGGTCCCAACTCTCCAGGTTGAAGGGAATATTACTACAGCTATAACATGTACGGGAAACGTAGAGAACGGACACACTGTGAATACGAAAGGTTTCTAAACTCAACGAAGAGTCCCTCTCCTGGTGCTCCGGTTTGACTTTCCATCTGCTTTACTATCAACCTCCCAACTTGGAGAGACAGCACTTTTAACCTCCTGGTTCGCACAGGTTTCCAATTTGGCAGAGGATGAAAGGGAAGAGGGAGAACCAATGAGAGAGTAGCTGTTAGGCATTTGGATGGGCACATATCACTGTAATTGCCAGGCAGGAAGAAGAATTAACCAAATTCTCAGCCACCCACCGGGAACCAATATAGGTCCTGAACCAAAATTTTGGACTTGCGGTCAGCTCACCAAAAACGAGTTGAAAAATGTAGCTCAGGGGCACAGCAATTCACAAACTGGGTGAGTAATAAAGGACAACTATCGTCCAAAAATCTGTTGAGGAAAGGCAACGAGGCGGACTTGAAAGCGAGGCAGAATAGCAGGAAACAGATTTCAAGAGGTACGTTGGAATCGCCTTTAAAGCACAGGAAGAGGGGCACAACTTCGACAATGATGCACTTGGCCAAAAAGGGCGTATGCGTTTTCTCCTGAATATATTCAGGAGAAAACGCATACGCCCTTTTTGGCCAAGCAAGCAAGCGGGCAATGCAAATCTGCACTACAAAGAAGTATCACTTCCCACCGGTCAAAAGGGACATCCACAAAATGTGTAAAAACCAGAAAGGCAAGACAGGCCCTGGAGAACAGGGAGCCTTGTTATGCTGATGGGCGGGATGTAAATTGCCAACTGCCTCTCTGGAGGAGTGCATTGTGTTCCCTAAAACAAGTAAACAACAGAGCTACAGAGCCAAGGGCACTTCCAGTCTAAGGAATATACCTTGGGAAAACTGAAAATCAATAAGACAGAGCCACCCCAAAATTAAGGGCTGCACTGCTTACAAGGACCTCAACTTTGATACACCTTAAGTATCCCAGGAAATATAAAAATGTTTCAAAAAATTGTGGTACTTACGTACGATGGAATATCCCTCAGCCATGAAATCAATGTCATAAGACCAGTAGCAGCAAAATGGGTGGATTCAGGTACGATGATTCTAAGTGAAATAAGTCACACAGAAAAAGAAACTGATCATAAGATATCACTTATGAAGATCCTATAAACATGGCTACACTTGAACTGAGTTAGGAAAGAGAACAGTGTCTCACATTTAGAAAACACTCTTATGCCTGCTTAAGGGGGAAGGAGAGGTGGGGTGATGCATAAAACCAGAGTTTGATATAAGCACAAGTACCGTTCCAAAAACCTACTATGGAATACACAAGACCTACACCTTCCTCAGTGAAAGGGACTCAAAACCCCATATTTCCCGCAGAGGAATATATCTGACTAGTAAGAATCTTAAAACCTATGTATTGATATGTCTCCGTAAGGGAATCAAGTGTGTCTAGACTGGCATAAACATGGCAGCGAGAATCAGCTCAAACCCACTATAAAAAGGAATTACAAAAACTAAACAAAACTAAAATGGAAATTCTTCACAATTCCTTCATGGTCTCTGATGAAACCTGGAATTACCCTATCTACAATGACAGCTGGATGTGGCATAAGTCTGGACACTTGGGACTGAGAGGATTGGTGAGATTGGGTGAGCAAATGCAGACCCTTTAAAGCAATAATTCGTGGCACCCATTCCATGGGTCCCAACTCTCCAGGTTGAAGGGAATATTACTACAGCTATAACATGTACGGGAAACCTAGAGCATGGACACACTGTGAATACGAAAGGTTTCTAAAACTCAACGAATAGTCCCTCTCCTGGTGCTCCCATTTGACTTTCCAAATGCTTTACTATCAATCTCCCAACTTGGAGAGACAGCCCCTTTAACCTACTGGTTCGAACAGGATGCCAGTTTGGCTGAGGATGAAAGTGAAGAGGGAGAACCAATGAGAGAGTAGCTGTTAGGCATTTGGACGGGCAAATGTGAATCTAATTTCCCAGCAGGAAGAAGAATTAACCAAAGTCTCAGCGCCCCATCGGAAACCAGTATAGGTCTTGAACCAAAATTTTGGACTTGCGGTCAGCTCACAAGAAACGAGTAGAATAATGGAGCTCAGGGGCACAGCAATTCACAAACTGGCAGAGTAATAAAGGACAACTATCGTCCAAAAATCTGGTGAGGGAAGGCAACGAGGCGGACATGAAAGCGAGGCAGAATAGCAGGAAACAGATTTCAAGAGGTACGTTGGAATCACCTTTAAAGCACAGGAAGAGGGGCAAAATTTCAAAAATGATGCACTTGGCCAAATAGAGCGTATGTGTTTTCTCATGAATATATTCAGGAGAAAACGCATACGCCCTTTTTGGCCAAGCAAGCAGGCGGGCAATGAAAATCTGCACTACAAAGAAGTATCACTTTCCACAGGTCTAAAAGGGACATCCACAAAATGTGTAAAAACCAGAAAGGCAAAACAGGCCCTGGAGAACAGGGAGCCTTGTTATGCTGATGGGCGCGATATAAATTTCCAACTGCCTCGCTGGAGGAGTGCATTGTGTTCCCTAAAACAAGTAAACAACAGAGCTACAGAGCCAAGGACACTTCCAGTCTGTGGAATATACCTTGGGAAAACTGAAAATCAATAAGACAGAGCCATCCCAAAATTTAGGGCTGCACTGCTTACAAGGACCTCAACTTGGGTACACCTTAAATATCCCAGGAAATATAAAAATGGTTCAAAAATTTGTGGTACTTACGTACGATAGAATATCCCTCAGCCATGAAATCAATGTCATAAGACCAGTAGCAGCAAAATGGGTGGATTCAGGTGCGATAATTCTAAGTGAAATAAGTCACACAGAAAAAGAAACTTATCATAAGATATCACTTATGAAGATCCTGTAAACATGGCTACACTTGAACTGAGTTAGGAAAGAGAACAGTGTCTCACATTTAGAAAACACTCTTATGCCTGCTTAAGGGGGAAGGAGAGGTGGGGTGATGCATAAAACCAGAGTTTGATATAAGCACAGGTACCGTTCCAAAAACCAACTATGGAATAGAAAAGACCTACACCTTCCTCAGTGAAAGGGACTCAAAACACCATATTTCCCGCAGAGGAATATATCTGACTAGTAAGAATCTTAAAACCTATGTATTGATATGTATCCATAACGGAATCAAGTGTATCTAGACTGGCATAAACATGGCAGCGAGAATCAGCTCAAACCCACTATAAAAAGGAATTTCAAAAACAAAACAAAAAAACTGGGAAATTCTTTACAATTCCTTCAGGGTCTCTGATGAAACCTGGAATGACCCTATCTACAATGACAGCTGGATGTGGCATAATGCTGGACACATGGGACTGAGAGGATTGGTGAGATTGGGTGAGCAAATGCAGACCCTTTAAATCAATAATGCATGGCACACATTCCATGGGTCCCAACTCTCCAGGTTGAAGGGAATATTACTACAGTTATAACATGTACGGGAAACCTAGAGAACGGGCACACTGTGAATATGTAAGGTTTCTAAACTCAACGAATAGTCCCTCTCCTGGTGCTCCTCTTTCACTTTCCATCTGCTTTACTATCAACCTCCCAACTTGGAGAGACAGCCCCTTTAACCTCCTGGTTTGCACAGGTTTCCAATTTGGCAGAGGATGAAAGGGAAGAGGGAGAACCAATGAGAGAATAGCTGTTAGGCATTTGGACGGGCACATATCACTCTAATTTCCCGGCAGGAAGAAGAATTAACCAAAGTCTCAACCATCCACCGGGAACCAGTATAGGTCCTGAACCAAAATTTTGGACTTGCGGTCAGCTCACAAAAAACGAGTTGAAAAATGGAGCTCAGGGGCACAGCAATTCACAAACTGGCCGAGTAATAAAGGACAACTATCGTCCAAAAATCTGTTGAGGGAAGGCAACGAGGCGGACTTGAAAGCGAGGCAGAATATCAGGAAACAGATTAGAAGAGGTACGTTGGAATCGCCTTTAAAGCACAGGAAGAGGGGCACAACTTCGACAATGATGCACTTGGCCAAAAAGGGCGTATGCGTTTTCTCCAGAATATATTCAGGAGAAAACGCATACACCCTTTTTGGCCAAGCAAGCAAGCAGGCAATGCAAATCTGCACTACAAAGAAGTATCACTTCCCCCCAGTCAAAAGGGACATCCTCAAAATGTGTAAAAACCAGAAAGGCAAGACAGGCTCTGGAGAACAGGGAGCCTTGTTATGCTGATGGGCGGGATGTAAATTGCCAACTGCCTCTCTGGAGGAGTGCATTGTGTTCCCTAAAACAAGTAAACAACAGAGCTACAGAGCCAAGGGCACTTCCAGTCTTGGGAATATACCTTGGGAAAACTGAAAATCAATAAGACAGAGCCACCCCAAAATTTAGGGCTGCACTGCTTACAAGGACCTCAACTTGGGTACACCTTAAATATCCCAGGATATACAAAAATGGTTCAAAAAATTGTGGTACTTACGTACGATGGGATATCCCTCAGCCATGAAATCAATGTCATAAGACCAGTAGCAGCAAAATCGGTGGATTCAGGTACGATGATTCTAAGTGAAATATGTCACACAGAAAAAGAAACTTATCATAAGATATCACTTATGAAGATCCTGTAAACATGGCTACACTTGAACTGAGTTAGGAAAGAGAACAGAGTCTCACATTTAGAAAACACTCTTATGCCTGCTTTATGGGGAAGGAGAGGTGGGGTGATGCATAAAACCAGAGTTTGATATAAGCACCGGTACCGTTCCAAAAACCAACTATTGAATAGACAAGACATACACCTTCCTCAGTGAAAGGGACTCAACGCCCCATATTTCCCGCAGAGGAATATATCTGACTAGTAAGAAGCTTAAAACCTATGTATTGATATGTCTCCGTAAGGGAATCAAGTGTGTCTAGACTGGCATAAACATGGCAGCGAGAATCAGCTCAAACCCACTATAAAAAGGAATTTCAAAAACAAAACAAAAAAACTGGGAAATTCTTTACAATTCCTTCAGGGTCTCTGACGAAACCTGGAATGACCTTATGTACAACGACAGCTGGATGAGGCATAAGGCTGGACACTTGGGACTGAGAGGATTGGTGAGATTGGGTGAGCAAATGCAGCCCCTTTAAAGCACAAATGCCTGGCAACCATTCCATGGGTCCCAACTCTCCAGGTTGAAGGGAATATTACTACAGATATAACATGTACGGGAAACCTAGAGAACGTACACACTGTGAATACGAAAGGTTTCTAAAACTCAACGAAGAGTCCCGTTCCTGGTGCTCCGCTTTGACTTTCCATCTGCTTTACTATCAACCTCCCAACTTGGAGAGACAGCCCCTTTCACCTCCTGGTTCGCACAGGTTGCCAATTTGGCAGAGGATGAAAGGAAGAGGGAGAACCAATGACAGCGTAGCTGTTAGGCATTTGGACGGGCACATATCACTCTAATTTCCCGGCAGGAAGAAGAATTAACCAAAGTCTCAGCCACCCACCGGGAACCAGTATAGGTCCAGAACCAAAATTTTGGACTTGCGGTCAGCTCACAAAAAACGAGTTGAAAAATGGAGCTCAGGGGCACAGCAATTCACAAACTGGCCGAGTAATAAAGGACAACTATCGTCCAAAAATCTGTTGAGGGAAAGCAACGAGGCGGACTTGAAAGCGAGGCAGCATAGCAGGAAACAGATTTCAAGAGGTACGTTGGAATCGCCTTTAAAGCACAGGAAGAGGGGCACAACTTCCACAATGATGCACTTGGCCAAAAAGGGCGTATGCGTTTTCTCCAGAATATATTCAGGAGAAAACGCATACAACCTTTTTGGCCAAGCAAGCAAGCGGGCAATGCAAATCTTCACTACAAAGTAGTATCACATCCCAACGGTGAAAAGGGACATCCACAAAATGTGTAAAAACCAGAAAGGCAAGACAGGCTCTGGAGAACAGGGAGCCTTGTTATGCTGATGGGCGGGATGTAAATTGCCAACTGCCTCTGTGGAGGAGTACATTGTGTTCCCTAAAACAAGTAAACAACAGAGCTACAGAGCCAAGGGAACTTCCAGTCTAGGGAATATACCTTGGGAAAACTGAAAATCAATAAGACAGAGCCACCCCAAAATTTAGGGCTGCACTGCTTACAAGGACCTCAACTTGGGTACACCTTAAATATCCCAGGATATATAAAAATGGTTCAAAAAATTGTGGTATTTACGTACGATGGAATATCCCTCAGCCATGAAATCAATGTCATAAGACCAGTAGCAGCAAAATGGGTGGATTCAGGTACGATGATTCTAAGTGAAATAAGTCACACAGAAAAAAAAACTTATCATAAGATATCACTTATGAAGATCCTGTAAACATGGCTACACTTGAACTCAGTTAGGAAAGAGAACAGTGTCTCACATTTAGAAAAAACTCTTATGCCTGCTTAAGGGGGAAGGAGAGGTGGGGTGATGCATAAAACCAGAGTTTGATATAAGCACAGGTACCGTTCCGAAAACCAACTATGGAATAGACAAGACCTACACCTTCCTCAGTGAAAGGGACTCAAAACCCCATATTTCCCGAAGAGGAATATATCTGACTAGTAAGAATCTTAAACCTATGTATTGATATGTCTTCATAAGGGAATCAAGTGTGTCTAGACTTGCATAAACATGGCAGCGAGATTCAGCTCAAACCCACTATAAAAAGGAATTTCAAAAACAAAACAAAAAAACTGGGAAATTCTATACAATTCCTTCAGGGTCTCTGATGAAACCTGGAATGACCCTATCTACAACGACAGCTGGATGTGGCATAAGGCTGGACACTTGGGACTGAGAGGATTGGTGAGATTGGGTGAGCAAATGCAGACCCTTTAAAGCAATAATGCATGGCACCCATTCCATGGGTCCCAACTCTCCAGGTTGAAGGGAATATTACTACGGTTATAACATATACGGGAAACCTAGAGAACGGACACACTGTGAATATGAAAGCTTTCTAAAACTCAACGAATAGTCCCTCTCCTGGTGCTCCGGTTTGACTTTCCATCTGCTTTACTATCAATCTCCCAATTTGGAGAGACAGCCCCTTTAACCTCCTGGTTCGCACAGGTTTCCAATTTGGCAGAGGATGAAAGGGAAGAGGGAGAACCAATGAGAGGGTAGCTGTTAGGCATTTGGACGGGCACATATCACTCTAACTTCATAGCAGGAAGAAGAATTAACCAAAGTCTCAGCCCCCCACCGGGAACCAGCATAGGTCCTGAACCAAAATTTTGGACTTGCGGTCAGCTCACAAAAAACGAGTTGAAAAATGGAGCTCAAGGGAACAGCAATTAAAATACTGGCAGAGTAATAAAGGACAACTATCGTCCGAAAATCTTTTAAGGGAAGGCAACGAGGCGGAATTGAAAGCGAGGCAGAATAGCAGGAAACAGATTTCAAGAGGTACGTTGGAATCGCCTTTAAAGCACAGGAAGAGGGGCACAACTTCGACAATGATGCACTTGGACAAAAAGTGCGTATGCGTTTTCTCCTGAATATATTCAGGAGAAAATGCATACGCCCTTTTTGGCCAAGCAAGCAAGCGGGCAACGCTAATCTGCACTACAAAGAAGTATCACTTCCCACTGGTCAAAAGGGACATCCACAAAATGTGTAAAAACCAGAAAGGTAAGACAGGCCCTGGAGAACAGGGAGCCTTGTTATGCTGATGGGCGGGACGTACATTGCCAACTGCCTCTCTGGAGGAGTGCATTGTGTTCCCTAAAACAAGTAAAAAAGAGAGCTACAGAGCCAAGTGCACTTCCAGTCTAGGGAATATACCTTGGGAAAACTGAAAATCAATAAGACAGAGCCACCCCAAAATTTAGGGCTGCACTGCTTACAAGGACCTCAACTTGGGTACACCTTAAATATCCCAGGAAATATAAAAATGGTTCAAAAAATTGTGGTACATACGTACGATGGAATATCACTCAGCCATGAAATCAATGTCATAAGACCAGTAGCAGCAAAATGGGTGGATTCCGGTACGATGATTCTAAGTGAAATAAGTCACACAGAAAAAGAAACTTATCATAAGATATCACTTATGAAGATCCTGTAAACATAGCTACACTTGAACTGTGTTAGGAAAGAGAACAGTGTCTCACATTTAGAAAACACTCTTATGCCTGCTTAAGGGGGAAGGAGAGGTGGGGTGATGAATAAAACCAGAGTTTGATATAAGCACAGGTACCGTTCCGAAAACCAACTATGGAATAGACAAGACCTACACCTTCCTCAGTGAAAGGGACGCAAAACCCCATATTTCCCGAAGAGGAATATATCTGACTAGTAAGAATCTTAAACCTATGTATTGATATGTCTCCATAAGGGAATCAAGTGTGTCTAGACTTGCATAAACATGGCAGCGAGATTCAGCTCAAACCCACTATAAAAAAGAATTTCAAAAACAAAACAAAAAAACTGGGAAATTCTATACAATTCCTTCAGGGTCTCTGATGAAACCTGGAATGACCCTATCTACAACGACAGCTGTATGTGGCATAAGGCTGGACACTTGGGACTGAGAGGATTGGTGAGATTGGGTGAGCAAATGCAGACCCTTTAAAGCAATAATGCATGGCACCCATTCCATGGGTCCCAACTCTCCAGGTTGAAGGGAATATTACTACGGTTATAACATATACGGGAAACCTAGAGAACAGACACACTGTGAACATGAAAGCTTTCTAAAACTCAACGAATAGTCCCTCTCCTGGTGCTCCGGTTTGACTTTCCATCTGCTTTACTATCAATCTCCCAATTTGGAGAGACAGCCCCTTTAACCTCCTGGTTCGCACAGGTTTCCAATTTGGCAGAGGATGAAAGGGAAGAGGGAGAACCAATGAGAGGGTAGCTGTTAGGCATTTGGACGGGCACATATCACTCTAACTTCATAGCAGGAAGAAGAATTAACCAAAGTCTCAGCCCCCCACCGGGAACCAGCATAGGTCCTGAACCAAAATTTTGGACTTGCGGTCAGCTCACAAAAAACGAGTTGAAAAATGGAGCTCAAGGGAACAGCAATTAAAATACTGGCAGAGTAATAAAGGACAACTATCGTCCGAAAATCTTTTAAGGGAAGGCAACGAGGCGGAATTGAAAGCGAGGCAGAATAGCAGGAAACAGATTTCAAGAGGTACGTTGGAATCGCCTTTAAAGCACAGGAAGAGGGGCACAACTTCGACAATGATGCACTTGGCCAAAAAGTGCGTATGCGTTTTCTCCTGAATATATTCAGGAGAAAATGCATACGCCCTTTTTGGCCAAGCAAGCAAGCGGGCAACGCTAATCTGCACTACAAAGAAGTATCACTTCCCACTGGTCAAAAGGGACATCCACAAAATGTGTAAAAACCAGAAAGGTAAGACAGGCCCTGGAGAACAGGGAGCCTTGTTATGCTGATGGGCGGGACGTACATTGCCAACTGCCTCTCTGGAGGAGTGCATTGTGTTCCCTAAAACAAGTAAAAAAGAGAGCTACAGAGCCAAGTGCACTTCCAGTCTAGGGAATATACCTTGGGAAAACTGAAAATCAATAAGACAGAGCCACCCCAAAATTTAGGGCTGCACTGCTTACAAGGACCTCAACTTGGGTACACCTTAAATATCCCAGGAAATATAAAAATGGTTCAAAAAATTGTGGTACATACGTACGATGGAATATCACTCAGCCATGAAATCAATGTCATAAGACCAGTAGCAGCAAAATGGGTGGATTCAGGTACGATGATTCTAAGTGAAATAAGTCACACAGAAAAAGAAACTTATCATAAGATATCACTTATGAAGATCCTGTAAACATAGCTACACTTGAACTGTGTTAGGAAAGAGAACAGTGTCTCACATTTAGAAAACACTCTTATGCCTGCTTAAGGGGGAAGGAGAGGTGGGGTGATGAATAAAACCAGAGTTTGATATAAGCACAGGTACCGTTCCGAAAACCAACTATGGAATAGACAAGACCTACACCTTCCTCAGTGAAAGGGACGCAAAACCCCATATTTCCCGAAGAGGAATATATCTGACTAGTAAGAATCTTAAACCTATGTATTGATATGTCTCCATAAGGGAATCAAGTGTGTCTAGACTTGCATAAACATGGCAGCGAGATTCAGCTCAAACCCACTATAAAAAAGAATTTCAAAAACAAAACAAAAAAACTGGGAAATTCTATACAATTCCTTCAGGGTCTCTGATGAAACCTGGAATGACCCTATCTACAACGACAGCTGGATGTGGCATAAGGCTGGACACTTGGGACTGAGAGGATTGGTGAGATTGGGTGAGCAAATGCAGACCCTTTAAAGCAATAATGCATGGCACCCATTCCATGGGTCCCAACTCTCCAGGTTGAAGGGAATATTACTACGGTTATAACATATACGGGAAACCTAGAGAACAGACACACTGTGAACATGAAAGCTTTCTAAAACTCAACGAATAGTCCCTCTCCTGGTGCTCCGGTTTGACTTTCCATCTGCTTTACTATCAATCTCCCAACTTGGAGAGACAGCCCCTTTAACCTCCTGGTTCGCACAGGTTTCCACTTTGGCAGAGGATGAAAGGGAAGAGGGAGAACCAATGAGAGAGTAGCTGTTAGGCATTTGGACGGGCACATATCACTGTAATTTCCCGGCAGGAAGAAGAATTAACCAAAGTCTCAGCCACCCACCGGGAACCAGTATAGGTCCTGAACCAAAATTTTGGACTTGCGGTCAGCTCACCAAAAACGAGTTGAAAAATGGAGCTCAGGGGCCCAGCAATTCAGAAACTTGCCGAGTAATAAAGGACAACTATCGTCCAAAAATCTGTTGAGGGAAGGCATCGAGGCGGACTTGAAAGCGAGGCAGAATAGCAGGAAACAGATTTCAAGAGGTACGGTGGAATCACTTTAAAGCACAGGAAGAGGGGCACAACTTCGACAATGATGCACTTGGCAAAAAAGGGCGTATGCGTTTTCTCCAGAATATATTCAGGAGTAAACGCATACGACCTGTTTGGCCAAGCAAGCAAGCGGGCAATGCAAATCTGCACTACAAAGAAGTATCACTTCCCACCGTTCAAAAGGGACATCCACAAAATGTGTAAAAACCAGAAAGGCAAGACAGGCCCTGGAGAACAGGGAGCCTTGTTATGCTGATGGGCGGGATGTAAATTGCCAACTGCCTCTCTGGAGGAGTGCATTGTGTTCCCTAAAACAAGTAAACAACAGAGCTACAGAGCCAAGGGCACTTCCAGTCTAGGGAATATACCTTGGGAAAACTGAAAATCAATAAGACAGAGCCACCCCAAAATTTAGGGCTGCACTGCTTACAAGGACCTCAACTTGGGTACACCTTAAATATCCCAGGAAATATAAAAATGGTTCAAAAAATTGTGGTACTTACGTACGATGGAATATCCCTCAGCCATGAAATCAATGTCATAAGACCAGTAGCAGCAAAATGGGTGGATTCAGGTACGATGATTCTAAGTGAAATAAGTCACACAGAAAAAGAAACTTATCATAAGATATCACTTATGAAGATCCTGTAAACATGGTTACACTTGAACTGAGTTAGGAAAGAGAACAGTGTCTCACATTTAGAAAACACTCTTATGCCTGCTTAAGGGGGAAGGAGAGGTGGGGTGATGCATAAAACCAGAGTTGGATATAAGCACAGGTACCGTTCCAAAAACCAACTATGGAATAGACAAGACCTACACCTTCCTCAGTGAAAGGGACTCAAAACACCATATTTCCCGCAGAGGAATATATCTGACTAGTAAGAATCTTAAAACCTATGTATTGATATGTCTCCGTAAGGGAATCAAGTGTGTCTAGACTGGCATAAACATGGCAGCGAGAATCAGCTCAAACCCACTATAAAAAGGAATTTCAAAAACAAAACAAAAAAACTGGGAAATTCTTTACAATTCCTTCAGAGTCTCTGATGAAACCTGGAATGACCCTATCTTCAACGACAGATGGATGTGGCATAAGGCTGGACACTTGGGACTGAGAGGATTGGTGAGATTGGGTGAGCAAATGCAGACCCTTTAAAGCAATAATGCATGGCACCCATTCGATGGTTCCCAACTCTCCAAGTTGAAGGGAATATTACTACAGTTATAACATGTACGGAAAACCTAGAGAACGGACACACTGTGAATACGAAAGGTTTCTAAAACTCAACGAATAGTCCCTCTCCTGGTGCTCCGGTTTGACTTTCCATCTGCTTTACTATCAACCTCCCAACTTGGAGAGACAACCCCTTTAAACTCCTGGTTCGCACAGGTTGCCAATTTGGCAGAGGATGAAAGGGAAGAGGGAGAACCAATGAGAGAGTAGCTGTTAGGCATTTGGACGGGCACATATCACTGTAATTTCCCGGCAGGAAGAAGAATTAACCAAAGTCTCAGCCAACCACCGGGAACCAGTATAGGTCCTGAACCAAAATTTTGGACTTGCGGTCAGCTCACCAAAAACGAGTTGAAAAATGGAGCTCAGGGGCCCAGCAATTCAGAAACTTGCCGAGTAATAAAGGACAACTATCGTCCAAAAATCTGTTGAGGGAAGGCATCGAGGCGGACTTGAAAGCGAGGCAGAATAGCAGGAAACAGATTTCAAGAGGTACGGTGGAATCACTTTAAAGCACAGGAAGAGGGGCACAACTTCGACAATGATGCACTTGGCAAAAAAGGGCGTATGCGTTTTCTCCAGAATATATTCAGGAGTAAACGCATACGACCTGTTTGGCCAAGCAAGCAAGCGGGCAATGCAAATCTGCACTACAAAGAAGTATCACTTCCCACCGTTCAAAAGGGACATCCACAAAATGTGTAAAAACCAGAAAGGCAAGACAGGCCCTGGAGAACAGGGAGCCTTGTTATGCTGATGGGCGGGATGTAAATTGCCAACTGCCTCTCTGGAGGAGTGCATTGTGTTCCCTAAAACAAGTAAACAACAGAGCTACAGAGCCAAGGGCACTTCCAGTCTAGGGAATATACCTTGGGAAAACTGAAAATCAATAAGACAGAGCCACCCCAAAATTTAGGGCTGCACTGCTTACAAGGACCTCAACTTGGGTACACCTTAAATATCCCAGGAAATATAAAAATGGTTCAAAAAATTGTGGTACTTACGTACGATGGAATATCCCTCAGCCATGAAATCAATGTCATAAGACCAGTAGCAGCAAAATGGGTGGATTCAGGTACGATGATTCTAAGTGAAATAAGTCACACAGAAAAAGAAACTTATCATAAGATATCACTTATGAAGATCCTGTAAACATGGTTACACTTGAACTGAGTTAGGAAAGAGAACAGTGTCTCACATTTAGAAAACACTCTTATGCCTGCTTAAGGGGGAAGGAGAGGTGGGGTGATGCATAAAACCAGAGTTGGATATAAGCACAGGTACCGTTCCAAAAACCAACTATGGAATAGACAAGACCTACACCTTCCTCAGTGAAAGGGACTCAAAACACCATATTTCCCGCAGAGGAATATATCTGACTAGTAAGAATCTTAAAACCTATGTATTGATATGTCTCCGTAAGGGAATCAAGTGTGTCTAGACTGGCATAAACATGGCAGCGAGAATCAGCTCAAACCCACTATAAAAAGGAATTTCAAAAACAAAACAAAAAAACTGGGAAATTCTTTACAATTCCTTCAGAGTCTCTGATGAAACCTGGAATGACCCTATCTTCAACGACAGATGGATGTGGCATAAGGCTGGACACTTGGGACTGAGAGGATTGGTGAGATTGGGTGAGCAAATGCAGACCCTTTAAAGCAATAATGCATGGCACCCATTCGATGGTTCCCAACTCTCCAAGTTGAAGGGAATATTACTACAGTTATAACATGTACGGAAAACCTAGAGAACGGACACACTGTGAATACGAAAGGTTTCTAAAACTCAACGAATAGTCCCTCTCCTGGTGCTCCGGTTTGACTTTCCATCTGCTTTACTATCAACCTCCCAACTTGGAGAGACAACCCCTTTAAACTCCTGGTTCGCACAGGTTGCCAATTTGGCAGAGGATGAAAGGGAAGAGGGAGAACCAATGAGAGAGTAGCTGTTAGGCATTTGGACGGGCACATATCACTGTAATTTCCCGGCAGGAAGAAGAATTAACCAAAGTCTCAGCCAACCACCGGGAACCAGTATAGGTCCTGAACCAAAATTTTGGACTTGCGGTCAGCTCACCAAAAACGAGTTGAAAAATGGAGCTCAGGGGCCCAGCAATTCAGAAACTTGCCGAGTAATAAAGGACAACTATCGTCCAAAAATCTGTTGAGGGAAGGCATCGAGGCGGACTTGAAAGCGAGGCAGAATAGCAGGAAACAGATTTCAAGAGGTACGGTGGAATCACTTTAAAGCACAGGAAGAGGGGCACAACTTCGACAATGATGCACTTGGCAAAAAAGGGCGTATGCGTTTTCTCCAGAATATATTCAGGAGTAAACGCATACGACCTTTTTGGCCAAGCAAGCAAGCGGGCAATGCAAATCTGCACTACAAAGAAGTATCACTTCCCACCGGTCAAAAGGGACATCCACAAAATGTGTAAAAACCAGAAAGGCAAGACAGGCCCTGGAGAACAGGGAGCCTTGTTATGCTGATGGGCGGGATGTAAATTGCCAACTGCCTCTCTGGAGGAGTGCATTGTGTTCCCTAAAACAAGTAAACAACAGAGCTACAGAGCCAAGGGCACTTCCAGTCTAGGGAATATACCTTGGGAAAACTGAAAATCAATAAGACAGAGCCACCCCAAAATTTAGGGCTGCACTGCTTACAAGGACCTCAACTTGGGTACACCTTAAATATCCCAGGAAATATAAAAATGGTTCAAAAAATTGTGGTACTTACGTACGATGGAATATCCCTCAGCCATGAAATCAATGTCATAAGACCAGTAGCAGCAAAATGGGTGGATTCAGGTACGATGATTCTAAGTGAAATAAGTCACACAGAAAAAGAAACTTATCATAAGACATCACTTTTGAAGATCCTGTAAACATGGCTACACTTGAACTGAGTTAGGAAAGAGAACAGTGTCTCACATTTAGAAAACACTATTATGCCTGCTTAAGGGGGAAGGAGAGGTGGGGTGATGCATAAAACCAGAGTTAGATATAAGCACAAGTACCGTTCCAAAAACCAACAATGGAATAGACAAGACCTACACCTTCCTCAGAGAAAGGGACTCAAAACCCCATATTTCCCGCAGAGGAATATATCTGACTAGTAAGAATCTTAAAACCTATGTATTGATATGTCTCCGTAAGGGAATCAAGTGTGTCTAGACTGGCATAAACATGGCAGCGAGAATCAGCTCAAACCCACTATAAAAAGGAATTTCAAAAACAAAACAAAAAAGCTGGAAAATTCTTTACAATTCCTTCAGGGTCTCTGATGAAACCTGGAATGACCCTATCTACAATGACAGCTGGATGTGGCATAAGGCTGGACACTTGGGACTGAGAGGATTGGTGAGATTGGTTGAGCAAATGCAGACCCTTTAAAGCACAAATGCCTGGCACCCATTCCACGGGTCCCAACTCTCCAGGTTGAAGGGAATATTACTACAGCTATAACATGTACGGGAAACCTAGAGAACGGACACACTGTGAATACGAAAGGTTTCTAAAACTCAACGAATAGTCCCTCTCCTGGTGCTCCGGTTTGACTTTCCATCTGCTTTACTATCAACCTTCCAACTTGGAGAGACAGCCCCTTTAACCCCCTGGTTCGCACAGGTTGCCAATTTGGCAGAGGATGAAAGGGAAGAGGGAGAACCAATGAGAGAGTAGCTGTTAGGCATTTGGACGGGCACATATCACTGTAATTTCCCGGCAGGAAGAAGAATTAACCAAAGTCTCAGCCACCCACCGGGAACCAGTATAGGTCCTGAATCAAAATTTTGGACTTGAGGTCAGCTCACCAAAAACGAGTTGAAAAATGGAGCTCAGGGGCAGAGCAATTCACAAACTGGCCGAGTAATAAAGGACAACTATCGTCCAAAAATCTGTTGAGGGAAGGCAACGAGGCGGACTTGAAAGCGAGGCAGAATAGCAGGAAACAGATTTCAAGAGGTACGTTGGAATCGCCTTTAAAGCACAGGAAGAGGGGCACAACTTCGACAATGATGCACTTGGCCAAAAAGGGCGTATGCGTTTTCTCCTGAATATATTCAGGAGAAAACGCATACGCCCTTTTTGGCCAAGCAAGCAAGCGGGCAATGCAAATCTGCACTACAAAGAAGTATCACTTCCCACAGGTCAAAAGGGACATCCACAAAATGTGTAAAAACCAGAAAGGCAAGACAGGCCCTGGAGAACAGCGAGCCTTGTTATGCTGATGGGCGGGATGTAAATTGCCAACTGCCTCTCTGGAGGAGTGCATTGTGTTCCCTAAAACAAGTAAACAACAGAGCTACAGAGCCAAGGGCACTTCCAGTCTAGGGAATATACCTTGGGAAAACTGAAAATCAATAAGACAGAGCCACCCCAAAATTTAGGGCTGCACTGCTTACAAGGACCTCAACTTGGGTACACCTTAAATATCCCAGGAAATATAAAAATGCTTCAAAAAATTGTGGTACTTACGTACGATGGAATATCCCTCAGCCATGAAATCAATGTCATAAGACCAGTAGCAGCAAAATGGGTGGATTCAGGTACGATGATTCTAAGTGAAATAAGTCACACAGAAAAAGAAACTTATCATAAGATATCACTTATGAAGATCCTGTAAACATGGCTACACTTGAACTGAGTTAGGAAAGAGAACAGTGTCTCACATTTAGAAAACACTCTTATGCCTGCTTAAGGGGAAAGGAGAGGTGGGGTGATGCATAAAACCAGAGTTTGATATAAGCACAGGTACCGTTCCAAAAACCAACTATGGAATAGACAAGACCTACACCTTCCTCAGTGAAAGGGACTCAAAACCCCATATTTCCCGCAGAGGAATATATCTGACTATTAAGAATCTTAAAACCTATGTATTGATATGTCTCCGTAAGGGAATCAAGTGTGTCTAGACTGGCATAAACATCGCAGCGAGGATCAGCTCAAACCCACTATAAAAAGGAATTTCAAACACAAAACAAAAAAACTGGGAAATTCTTTACAATTCCTTCAGGGTCTCTGATGAAACCTGCAATGACCATATCTACAACGACAGCTGGAAGTTGCATAAGGCTGGACCCTTGGGACTGAGACGATTGGTGACATTGGGTGAGCAAATGCAGACCCTTTAAAGCACAAATGCCTGGCACCCATTCCATGGGTCCCAACTCTCCAGTTTAAAGGGAATATTACTACAGCTATAACATGTACGGGAAACCTAGAGAACGGACACACTGTGAATATGAAAGGTTTCTAAAACTCAACGAATAGTCCCTCTCCTGGTGCTCCGTTTTGACTTTCCATCTCCTTTACTATCAATCTCCCAACTTGGAGAGACAGCCCCTTTAACTTCCTGGTTCGCACAGGTTGCCAATTTGGCAGAGGATGAAAGGGAAGAGGGAGAACCAATGAGAGAGTAGCTGTTATGCATTTGTACGGGACATATCACTGTAATTTCCCGGCAGGAAGAAGAATTAACCAAAGTCTCAGCCACCCACCGGGAACCAGTATAGGTCCTGAACCAAAATTTTGGACTTGCGGTCAGCTCACCAAAAAAGAGTTGAAAAATGGAGCTCAGGGGCACAGCAATTCACAAACTGGCCGAGTAATAAAGGACAACTATCGTCCAAAAATCTGTTTAGGGAAGGCAACGAGGCGGACTTGAAAGCGAGGCAGAATAGCAGGAAACAGATTTCAAGAGGTATATTGGATTCGCCTTTAAAGCACAGGAAGAGGGGCACAACTTCGCCAATGATGCACTTTGCCAAAAAGGGCATATGCGTTTTCTCCAGAATATATTCAGGAGAAAACGCATACGCCCTCTTTGGCCAAGGAAGCAAGCGGGCAATGCAAATCTGCACTACAAAGAAGTATCACTTCCCACCGGTCAAAAGGGACATCCACAAAATGTGTAAAAACCAGAAAGGCAAGACAGGCCCTGGAGAACAGGGAGCCTTGTTATGCTGATGGGCGGGATGTAAATTGCCAACTGCCTCTCTGGAAGAGTGAATTGTGTTCCCTAAAACAAGTAAGCAACAGAGCTACAGAGCCAAGGGCACTTCCAGTCTAGGGAATATACCTTGGGAAAACTGAAAAGCAATAAGACAGAGCCACCCCAAAATTTAGGGCTGCACTGCTTACAAGGACCTCCACTTGGGTACACCTTAAATATCCCAGGAAATATAAAAATGGTTCAAAAATGTGTGGTAATTACGTACGATGGAATATCCCTCAGCCATGAAATCAATGTCATAAGACCAGTAGCAGCAAAATGGGTGGATTCAGGTACGATGATTCTAAGTGAAATAAGTCACAGAGAAAAAGAAACTTATCATAAGATATCACTTAGGAAGATCCTGTAAACATGGCTACACTTGAACTGAGTTAGGAAAGAGAACAGTGTCTCACATTTAGAAAACACTCTTATGCCTGCTTAAGGGGGAAGGAGAGGTGGGGACATGCATAAAACCAGAGTTTGATATAAGCACAGGTACCGTTCCAAAAACCAACTATGGAATAGACAAGACCTAAACCTTCCTCAGTGAAAGGGACTCAAAACCCCATATTTCCCGCAGAGGAATATATCTGACTAGTAAGAATCTTAAAACCTGTGTATTGATATGTCTCCATAATGGAATCAAGTGTGTCTAGACTTGCATAAACATGGCAACGAGAATCAGCTCAAACCCACTATAAAAAGGAATTTCAAAAACAAAACAAAAAAACTGGGAAATTCTTTACAATTCCTTCAGGGTCTCTGATGAAACCTGGAATGACCATATGTACAACGACAGCTGGATGAGTCAAAAGGCTAGACACTTGGGACTGAGAGGATTCTTGACATTGGGTGAGCAAATGCAGACCCTTTAAAGCACAAATGCCTGGCACCCATTCCATGGGTCCCAACTCTCCACGTTAAAGGGAATATTACTACAGCTATAACATGTACGGGAAACCTAGAGAACGGACACACTGTGAATACGAAAGGTTTCTAAAACTAAACGAATAGTCCCTCTCCTGGTGCTCCGGTTTGACTTTCCATCTGCTTTACTATCAACCTCCCAACTTGGAGAGACAGCCCCTTTAACCTCCTGGTTCGCACAAGTTGCCAATTTGGCAGAGGATGAAAGGGAAGTGGGAGAACAAATGAGAGAGTAGCTGTTAGGCATTTGGACGGGCACCTATCACTGTAATTTCCCTTCAGGAAGAAGAATTAACCAAAGTCTCAGCCACCCACCAGGAACCAGTATTGGTACAGAACCAAAATTTTGGACTTGCGGTCAGCTCACCAAAAACGAGTTGAAAAATGGAGCCTAGGGGCACAGCAATTCACAAACTGGCCGAGTAATAAAGGACAACTATCGTCCAAAAATCTGTTGAGTTAAGGCAACGAGGCGGAGTTGAAAGCGAGGCAGAATAGCAGGAAACAGATTTCAAGAGGTACGTTGGAATCGCCTTTAAAGCACAGGAAGAGGGGCACAACTTCGACAATGATGCACTTGGCCAAAAAGGGCGTATGCGTTTTCTCCTGAATATATTCAGGAGAAAACGCATACGCCCTTTTTGGCCAAGCAAGCAAGCGGGCAATGCAAATCTGCACTACAAAGAAGTATCACTTCCCACCGGTCAAAAGGGACATCCACAAAATGTGTAAAAACCAGAAAGGCAAGACAGGCCCTGGAGAACAGGGAGCCTTGTTATGCTGATGGGCGGGATGTAAATTGCCAACTGCCTCTCTGGAGGAGTACATTGTGTTCCCTAAAACAAGTAAACAACAGAGCTACAGAGCCAATGGCACTTCCAGTCTAGGGAATATACCTTGGGAAAACTGAAAATCAATAAGACAGAGCCACCCCAAAATTTAGGGCTGCACTGCTTACAAGGACCTCAACTTGGGTACACCTTAAATATCCCAGGAAATATAAAAATGGTTCAAAAAATTGTGGTACTTACGTACGACGGAATATCCCTCAGCCATGAAATCAATGTCATAAGACCAGTAGCAGCAAAATGGGTGGATTCAGGTACGATGATTCTAAGTGAAATAAGTCACACAGAAAAAGAAACTTATCATAAGATATCACTTATGAAGATCCCATAAACATGGCTACACTTGAACTGAGTTAGGAAAGAGAACAGTGTCTCACATTTAGAAAACACTCTTATGCCTGCTTAAGGGGGAAGGAGAGGTGGGGTGATGCATAAAACCAGAGTTTGATATAAGCACAAGTACCGTTCCAAAAACCTACTATGGAATACACAAGACCTACACCTTCCTCAGTGAAAGGGACTCAAAACCCCATATTTCCCGCAGAGGAATATATCTGACTAGTAAGAATCTTAAAACCTATGTATTGATATGTCTCCGTAAGGGAATCAAGTGTGTCTAGACAGGCATAAACATGGCAGCGAGAATCAGCTCAAACCCACTATAAAAAGGAATTTCAAAAACAAAACAAAAAAACTGGGAAATTCTTTACAATTCCTTCAGGGTCCCTGATGAAACCTGGAATGACCCTATCTACAACGACAGCTGGATGTGGCATAAGGAAGGACACTTGGGACTGAGAGGTTTGGTGAGATTGGGTGAGCAAATGCAGACCCTTTAAATCACAAATGCCTGGCACCCATTCCATGGGCCCCAACTCTCCAGGTTGAAGGGAATATTACTACAGCTATAACATGTACGGGAAACCTAGAGAAGAGACACACTGTGAATACGAAAGGTTTCTAAAACTCAACGAATAGTCCCTCTCCTGGTGCTCTGGTTTGACTTTTCATCTGCTTTACTATCAACCTCCCAACTTGGAGAGACAGCCCCTTTAACCTCCTGGTTCACACAGGTTGCCAATTTGGCAGAGGATGAAAGGGAAGAGGGAGAACCAATGAGAGAGTAGCTGTTAGGCATTTGGACGGGCACATATCACTGTAATTTCCCGGCAGGAAGAAGAATTAACCAAAGTCTCAGCCACCCACCGGGAACCAGAATAGTTCCTGAACCAAAATTTTGGACTTGCGGTCCGCTCACCAAAAACGAGTTGAAAAATGGAGCTCAGGGGCACAGCAATTCACAAACTGGCCGAGTAATAAAGGACTACTATCGTCCAAAAATCTGTTGAGGGAAGGCAATGAGGCGGACTTGAAAGCGAGGCAGAATAGCAGGAAACAGATTTCAAGAGGTACGTTGGAATCGCCTTTAAAGCACAGGAAGCGGGGCCCAACTTCGACAATGATGCCCTTGGCCAAAAAGGGCATATGCGTTTTCTCCTGAATATATTCAGGATTAAACGCATACACCCTTTTTGGCCAAGCAAGCAATCGGGCAATGCAAATCTGCACTACAAAGAAGTATCACTTCCCCCCGGTCAAAAGGGACATCCTCAAAATGTGTAAAAACCAGAAAGGCAAGACAGGCCCTGGAGAACAAGGAGCCTTGTTATGCTGATGGGCGGGATGTAAATTGCCAACTGCCTCTCTGGAGGAGTGCATTGTGTTCCCTAAAACAAGTAAAGAACAGAGCTACAGAGCCAAGGGCACTTCCAGTCTAGGGAATATACCTTGGGAAAACTGAAAATCAATAAGACAGAGCCACCCCAATATTTAGGGCTGCACTGCTTACAAGGACCTCAACTTGGGTACACCTTAAATATCCCAGGAAATATAAAAATGGTTCAAAAAATTGTGGTACTTACGTACGATGGAATATCCCTCAGCCATGAAATCAATGTCATAAGACCAGTAGCAGCAAAATGGGTGGATTCAGGTACGATGATTCTAAGTGAAATAAGTCACACAGAAAAAGAAACTTATCATAAGATATCACTTATGAAGATCCTGTAAACATGGCTACACTTGAACTGAGTTAGGAAAGAGAACAGTGTCTCACATTTAGAAAAAACTCTTATGCCTGCTTAAGGGGGAAGGAGAGGTGGGGTGATGCATAAAACCAGAGTTTGATATAAGCACATGTACCGTTCCAAAAACAAACTATGGAATAGACAAGACCTCCACCTTTCTCAGTGAAAGGGACTCAAAACCCCATATTTCCCGCAGAGGAATATATCTGACTAGTAAGAATCTGAAAACCTATGTATTGATATGTCTCCATAAGGGAATCAAGTGTGTCTAGACTGGCATAAACATGGCAGCGAGAATCAGCTCAAACCCACTATAAAAAGGAATTTCAAAAACAAAACAAAAAAACTGGGAAATACTTTACAATTCCTTCAGGGTCTCTGATGAATCCTGGAATGACCGTAACTACGACAGCTGGATGTGGCATAAGGAGGGACACTTGGGACTGAGACGATTGGTGAGATTGGGTGAGCAAATGCAGACCCTTTAAAGCACAAATGCCTGGCACCCATTCCATGGGTCCCAACTCTCCAGGTTGAAGGGAATATTACTACAGCTATAACATGTACGGGAAACCTAGAGAACGGAAACACTGTGAATACGAAAGGTTTCTAAAACTCAACGAATAGTCCCTCTCCTGGTGCTCCGGTTTGACTTTACATCTGCTCTACTATCAACCTCCCAAATTGGAGAGACAGCCCCTTTAACCTCCTGGTCCGCACAGGTTTCCAATTTGGCAGAGGATGAAAGGGAAGAGGGAGAACCAATGAGAGAGTAGCTGTTAGGCATTTCGACGGGCACATATCACTGTAACTTCCCGAAAGGAAGAAGAATTAACCAAAGTCTCAGCCACCCACCGGGAACCAGTATAGGTCCTGAGCCAAATTTTTGGACTTGCGGTCAGCTCACCAAAAACGAGTTGAAAAATGGAGCTCAGGGTCACAGCAATTCACAAACTGGCCAAGTAATAAAGGACAACTATCGTCCAAAAATCTGTTGAGGAAAGGCAACGAGGCGGACTTGAAAGCGAGGCAGAATAGCAGGAAACAGATTTCAAGAGGTACGTTGGAATCGCCTTTAAAGCACAGGAAGAGGGGCACAACTTCGACAATGATGCACTTGGCCAAAAAGGGCGTATGCGTTTTCTCCTGAATATATTCAGGAGAAAACGCATACGCCCTTTTTGGCCAAGCAAGCAAGCGGGCAATGCAAATCTGCACTACAAAGAAGTATCACTTCCCACCGGTCAAAAGGGACATCCACAAAATGTGTAAAAACCAGAAAGGCAAGACAGGCCCTGGAGAACAGGGAGCCTTGTTATGCTGATGGGCGGGATGTAAATTGCCAACTGCCTCTCTGGAGGAGTGCATTGTGTTCCCTAAATCAAGTAAACAACAGAGCTACAGAGCCAAGGGCACTTCCAGTCTAGGGAATATACCTTGGGAAAACTGAAAATCAATAAGACAGAGCCACCCCAAAATTTAGGGCTGCACTGCTTACAAGGACCTCAACTTGGGTACACCTTAAATATCCCAGGAAATATAAAAATGGTTCAAAAAATTGTGGTACTTACGTACGATGGAATATCCCTCAGCCATGAAATCAATGTCATAAGACCAGTAGCAGCAAAATGGGTGGATTCAGGTACGATGATTCTAAGTGAAATAAGTCACACAGAAAAAGAAACTTATCATAAGATATCACTTATGAAGATCCTGTAAACATGGCTACACTTGAACTGAGTTAGGAAAGAGAACAGTGTCTCATATTTAGAAAACACTCTTATGCCTGCTTAAGGGGGAAGGAGAGGTGGGGTGATGCATAAAACCAGAGTTGGATATAAGCACAGGTACCGTTCCATAAATCAACTATGGAATAGACAAGACCTACACCTTCCTCAGTGAAAGGGACTCAAAACCCCATATTTCCCGCAGAGGAATATATCTGACTATTAAGAATCTTAAAACCTATGTATTGATATGTCTCCGTAAGGGAATCAAGTGTGTCTAGACTGGCATAAACATCGCAGCGAGGATCAGCTCAAACCCACTATAAAAAGGAATTTCAAAAACAAAACAAAAAAACTGGGAAATTATTTACAATTCCTTCAGGGTCTCTGATGAAACCTGGAATGACCATATCTACAACGACAGCTGGAAGTGGCATAAGGCTGGACCCTTGGGACTGAGACGATTGGTGACATTGGGTGATCAAATGCAGACCCTTTAAAGCACAGATGCCTGGCACCCATTCCATGGGTCCCAACTCTCCAGTTTAAAGGGAATATTACTACAGCTATAACATGTACGGGAAACCTAGAGAACGGACACACTGTGAATATGAAAGGTTTCTAAAACTCAACGAATAGTCCCTCTCCTGGTGCTCCGTTTTGACTTTCCATCTCCTTTACTATCAATCTCCCAACTTGGAGAGACAGCCCCTTTAACCTCCTGGTTCGCACAGGTTGCCAATTTGGCAGAGGATGAAAGGGAAGAAGGAGAACCAATGAGAGAGTAGCTGTTATGCATTTGTACGGGACATATCACTGTAATTTCCCGGCAGGAAGAAGAATTAACCAAAGTCTCAGCCACCCACCGGGAACCAGTATAGGTCCTGAACCAAAATTTTGGACTTGCGGTCAGCTCACCAAAAACGAGTTGAAAAATGGAGCTCAGGGGCACAGCAATTCACAAACTGGCCGAGTAATAAAGGACAACTATCGTCCAAAAATCTGTTTAGGGAAGGCAACGAGGCGGACTTGAAAGCGAGGCAGAATAGCAGGAAACAGATTTCAAGAGGTATATTGGATTCGCCTTTAAAGCACAGGAAGAGGGGCACAACTTCGCCAATGATGCACTTTGCCAAAAAGGGCATATGCGTTTTCTCCAGAATATATTCAGGAGAAAACGCATACGCCCTCTTTGGCCAAGGAAGCAAGCGGGCAATGCAAATCTGCACTACAAAGAAGTATCACTTCCCACCGGTCAAAAGGGACATCCACAAAATGTGTAAAAACCAGAAAGGCAAGACAGGCCCTGGAGAACAGGGAGCCTTGTTATGCTCATGGGCGGGATGTAAATTGCCAACTGCCTCTCTGGAAGAGTGCATTGTGTTCCCTAAAACAAGTAAGCAACAGAGCTACAGAGCCAAGGGCACTTCCAGTCTAGGGAATATACCTTGGGAAAACTGAAAAGCAATAAGACAGAGCCACCCCAAAATTAGGGCTGCACTGCTTACAAGGACCTCAACTTGGGTACACCTTAAATATCCCAGGAAATATAAAAATGGTTCAAAAATTTGTGGTAATTACGTACGATGGAATATCCCTCAGCCATGAAATCAATGTCATAAGACCAGTAGCAGCAAAATGGGTGGATTCAGGTACGATGATTCTAAGTGAAATAAGTCACAGAGAAAAAGAAACTTATCATAAGATATCACTTATGAAGATCCTGTAAACATGGCTACACTTGAACTGAGTTAGGAAAGAGAACAGTGTCTCACATTTAGAAAACACTCTTATGCCTGCTTAAGGGGAAAGGAGAGGTGGGGAGATGCATAAAACCAGAGTTTGATATAAGCACATGTACCGTTCCAAAAGCCAACTATGGAATAGACAAGACCTAAACCTTCCTCAGTGAAAGGGACTCAAAACCCCATATTTCCCGCAGAGGAATATATCTGACTAGTAAGAATCTTAAAACCTATGTATTGATATGTCTCCATAATGGAATCAAGTGTGTCTAGACTTGCATAAACATGGCAACGAGAATCAGCTCAAACCCACTATAAAAAGGAATTTCAAAAACAAAACAAAAAAACTGGGAAATTCTTTACAATTCCTTCAGGGTCTCTGATGAAACCTGGAATGACCTTATGTACAACGACAGCTGGATGAGCCAAAGGCTAGACACTTGGGACTGAGAGGATTCTTGAGATTGGGTGAGCAAACGCAGACCCTTTAAAGCACAAATGCCTGGCACCCATTCCATGGGTCCCAACTCTCCACGTTAAAGGGAATATTACTACAGCTATAACATGTACGGGAAACCTAGAGAACGGACACACTGTGAATACGAAAGGTTTCTAAAACTAAACGAATAGTCCCTCTCCTGGTGCTCCGGTTTGACTTTCCATCTGCTTTACTATCAATCTCCCAACTTGGAGAGACAGCCCCTTTAACCTCCTGGTTCGCACAAGTTGCCAATTTGGCAGAGGATGAAAGGGAAGTGGGAGAACAAATGAGAGAGTAGCTGTTAGGCATTTGGACGGGCACATATCACTGTAATTTCCCTTCAGGAAGAAGAATTAACCAAAGCCTCAGCCACCCACCAGGAACCAGTATTGGTCCTGAACCAAAATTTTGGACTTGCGGTCAGCTCACCAAAAACGAGTTGAAAAATGGAGCCTAGGGGCACAGCAATTCACAAACTGGCCGAGTAATAAAGGACAACTATCGTCCAAAAATCTGTTGAGTTAAGGCAACGAGGCGGAGTTGAAAGCGAGGCAGAATAGCAGGAAACACATTTCAAGAGGTACGTTGGAATCGCCTTTAAAGCACAGGAAGAGGGGCACAACTTCGACAATGATGCACTTGGCCAAAAAGGGCGTATGCGTTTTCTCCTGAATATATTCAGGAGAAAACGCATACGCCCTTTTTGGCCAAGCAAGCAAGCGGGCAATGCAAATCTGCACTACAAAGAAGTATCACTTCCCACCGGTCAAAAGGGACATCCACAAAATGTGTAAAAACCAGAAAGGCAAGACAGGCCCTGGAGAACAGGGAGCCTTGTTATGCTGATGGGCGGGATGTAAATTGCCAACTGCCTCTCTGGAGGAGTGCATTGTGTTCTATAAAACAAGTAAACAACAGAGCTACAGGGCCGATGGCATTTCCAGTCTAGGGAATATACCTTGGGAAAACTGAAAATCAATAAGACAGAGCCACCCCAAAATTTAGGGCTGCACTGCTTACAAGGACCTCAACTTGGGTACACCTTAAATATCCCAGGAAATATAAAAATGGTTCAAAAAATTGTGGTACTTACGTACGATGGAATATCCCTCAGCCATGAAATCAATGTCATAAGACCAGTAGCAGCAAAATGGGTGGATTCAGGTACGATGATTCTAAGTGAAATAAGTCACACAGAAAAAGAAACTTATCATAAGATATCACTTATGAAGATCCTGTAAACATGGCTACACTTGAACTCAGTTAGGAAAGAGAACAGTGTCTCACATTTAGAAAACACTCTTAGGCCTGCTTAAGGGGGAAGGAGAGGTGGGGTGATGCATAAAACCAGAGTTTGATATAAGCAAAGGTACCGTTCCAAAAACCAACTATGGAATAGACAAGACCTACACCTTCCTCAGTGAAAGGGACTCAAAACACCATATTTCCCGCAGAGGAATATATCTGACTAGTAAATATTGATATGTCCCGTAAGGGAATCAAGTGTGTCTAGACTGGCATAAACATGTCAGCGGGAATCAGCTCAAGCCCACTATAAAAAGGAATTTCAAAAACAAAGCAAAAAAACTGGGAAATTCTTTACAATTCCTTCAGGGTCTCTGATGAAACCTGGAATGACCCTATCTACAACGACAGCTGGATGTGGCAGAAGGAGGGACACTTGGGACTGAGACGATTGGTGAGATTGGGTGAGCAAATGCAGACCCTTTAAAGCACAAATGCCTGCCACCCATTACATGGGTCCCAACTCTCCAGGTTGAAGGGAATATTACTACAGCTATAACATGTACGGGAAACGTAGAGAACGGACACACTGTGAATACGAAAGGTTTCTAAACTCAACGAAGAGTCCCTCTCCTGGTGCTCCGGTTTGACTTTCCATCTGCTTTACTATCAACCTCCCAACTTGGAGAGACAGCACTTTTAACCTCCTGGTTCGCACAGGTTTCCAATTTGGCAGAGGATGAAAGGGAAGAGGGAGAACCAATGAGAGAGTAGCTGTTAGGCATTTGGATGGGCACATATCACTGTAATTGCCAGGCAGGAAGAAGAATTAACCAAATTCTCAGCCACCCACCGGGAACCAATATAGGTCCTGAACCAAAATTTTGGACTTGCGGTCAGCTCACCAAAAACGAGTTGAAAAATGTAGCTCAGGGGCACAGCAATTCACAAACTGGGTGAGTAATAAAGGACAACTATCGTCCAAAAATCTGTTGAGGAAAGGCAACGAGGCGGACTTGAAAGCGAGGCAGAATAGCAGGAAACAGATTTCAAGAGGTACGTTGGAATCGCCTTTAAAGCACAGGAAGAGGGGCACAACTTCGACAATGATGCACTTGGCCAAAAAGGGCGTATGCGTTTTCTCCTGAATATATTCAGGAGAAAACGCATACGCCCTTTTTGGCCAAGCAAGCAAGCGGGCAATGCAAATCTGCACTACAAAGAAGTATCACTTCCCACCGGTCAAAAGGGACATCCACAAAATGTGTAAAAACCAGAAAGGCAAGACAGGCCCTGGAGAACAGGGAGCCTTGTTATGCTGATGGGCGGGATGTAAATTGCCAACTGCCTCTCTGGAGGAGTGCATTGTGTTCCCTAAAACAAGTAAACAACAGAGCTACAGAGCCAAGGGCACTTCCAGTCTAAGGAATATACCTTGGGAAAACTGAAAATCAATAAGACAGAGCCACCCCAAAATTAAGGGCTGCACTGCTTACAAGGACCTCAACTTTGATACACCTTAAGTATCCCAGGAAATATAAAAATGTTTCAAAAAATTGTGGTACTTACGTACGATGGAATATCCCTCAGCCATGAAATCAATGTCATAAGACCAGTAGCAGCAAAATGGGTGGATTCAGGTACGATGATTCTAAGTGAAATAAGTCACACAGAAAAAGAAACTGATCATAAGATATCACTTATGAAGATCCTATAAACATGGCTACACTTGAACTGAGTTAGGAAAGAGAACAGTGTCTCACATTTAGAAAACACTCTTATGCCTGCTTAAGGGGGAAGGAGAGGTGGGGTGATGCATAAAACCAGAGTTTGATATAAGCACAAGTACCGTTCCAAAAACCTACTATGGAATACACAAGACCTACACCTTCCTCAGTGAAAGGGACTCAAAACCCCATATTTCCCGCAGAGGAATATATCTGACTAGTAAGAATCTTAAAACCTATGTATTGATATGTCTCCGTAAGGGAATCAATTGTGTCTAGACTGGCATAAACATGGCAGCGAGAATCAGCTCAAACCCACTATAAAAAGGAATTACAAAAACTAAACAAAACTAAAATGGAAATTCTTCACAATTCCTTCATGGTCTCTGATGAAACCTGGAATTACCCTATCTACAATGACAGCTGGATGTGGCATAAGTCTGGACACTTGGGACTGAGAGGATTGGTGAGATTGGGTGAGCAAATGCAGACCCTTTAAAGCAATAATTCGTGGCACCCATTCCATGGGTCCCAACTCTCCAGGTTGAAGGGGATATTACTACAGCTATAACATGTACGGGAAACCTAGAGCATGGACACACTGTGAATACGAAAGGTTTCTAAAACTCAACGAATAGTCCCTCTCCTGGTGCTCCCATTTGACTTTCCAAATGCTTTACTATCAATCTCCCAACTTGGAGAGACAGCCCCTTTAACCTACTGGTTCGAACAGGATGCCAGTTTGGCTGAGGATGAAAGTGAAGAGGGAGAACCAATGAGAGAGTAGCTGTTAGGCATTTGGACGGGCAAATGTGAATCTAATTTCCCAGCAGGAAGAAGAATTAACCAAAGTCTCAGCGCCCCATCGGAAACCAGTATAGGTCTTGAACCAAAATTTTGGACTTGCGGTCAGCTCACAAGAAACGAGTAGAATAATGGAGCTCAGGGGCACAGCAATTCACAAACTGGCAGAGTAATAAAGGACAACTATCGTCCAAAAATCTGGTGAGGGAAGGCAACGAGGCGGACATGAAAGCGAGGCAGAATAGCAGGAAACAGATTTCAAGAGGTACGTTGGAATCACCTTTAAAGCACAGGAAGAGGGGCAAAATTTCAAAAATGATGCACTTGGCCAAATAGAGCGTATGTGTTTTCTCATGAATATATTCAGGAGAAAACGCATACGCCCTTTTTGGCCAAGCAAGCAGGCGGGCAATGAAAATCTGCACTACAAAGAAGTATCACTTTCCACAGGTCTAAAAGGGACATCCACAAAATGTGTAAAAACCAGAAAGGCAAAACAGGCCCTGGAGAACAGGGAGCCTTGTTATGCTGATGGGCGCGATATAAATTTCCAACTGCCTCGCTGGAGGAGTGCATTGTGTTCCCTAAAACAAGTAAACAACAGAGCTACAGAGCCAAGGACACTTCCAGTCTGTGGAATATACCTTGGGAAAACTGAAAATCAATAAGACAGAGCCATCCCAAAATTTAGGGCTGCACTGCTTACAAGGACCTCAACTTGGGTACACCTTAAATATCCCAGGAAATATAAAAATGGTTCAAAAATTTGTGGTACTTACGTACGATAGAATATCCCTCAGCCATGAAATCAATGTCATAAGACCAGTAGCAGCAAAATGGGTGGATTCAGGTGCGATGATTCTAAGTGAAATAAGTCACACAGAAAAAGAAACTTATCATAAGATATCACTTATGAAGATCCTGTAAACATGGCTACACTTGAACTGAGTTAGGAAAGAGAACAGTGTCTCACATTTAGAAAACACTCTTATGCCTGCTTAAGGGGGAAGGAGAGGTGGGGTGATGCATAAAACCAGAGTTTGATATAAGCACAGGTACCGTTCCAAAAACCAACTATGGAATAGAAAAGACCTACACCTTCCTCAGTGAAAGGGACTCAAAACACCATATTTCCCGCAGAGGAATATATCTGACTAGTAAGAATCTTAAAACCTATGTATTGATATGTATCCATAACGGAATCAAGTGTATCTAGACTGGCATAAACATGGCAGCGAGAATCAGCTCAAACCCACTATAAAAAGGAATTTCAAAAACAAAACAAAAAAACTGGGAAATTCTTTACAATTCCTTCAGGGTCTCTGATGAAACCTGGAATGACCCTATCTACAATGACAGCTGGATGTGGCATAATGCTGGACACATGGGACTGAGAGGATTGGTGAGATTGGGTGAGCAAATGCAGACCCTTTAAATCAATAATGCATGGCACACATTCCATGGGTCCCAACTCTCCAGGTTGAAGGGAATATTACTACAGTTATAACATGTACGGGAAACCTAGAGAACGGGCACACTGTGAATATGTAAGGTTTCTAAACTCAACGAATAGTCCCTCTCCTGGTGCTCCTCTTTCACTTTCCATCTGCTTTACTATCAACCTCCCAACTTGGAGAGACAGCCCCTTTAACCTCCTGGTTTGCACAGGTTTCCAATTTGGCAGAGGATGAAAGGGAAGAGGGAGAACCAATGAGAGAATAGCTGTTAGGCATTTGGACGGGCACATATCACTCTAATTTCCCGGCAGGAAGAAGAATTAACCAAAGTCTCAACCATCCACCGGGAACCAGTATAGGTCCTGAACCAAAATTTTGGACTTGCGGTCAGCTCACAAAAAACGAGTTGAAAAATGGAGCTCAGGGGCACAGCAATTCACAAACTGGCCGAGTAATAAAGGACAACTATCGTCCAAAAATCTGTTGAGGGAAGGCAACGAGGCGGACTTGAAAGCGAGGCAGAATATCAGGAAACAGATTAGAAGAGGTACGTTGGAATCGCCTTTAAAGCACAGGAAGAGGGGCACAACTTCGACAATGATGCACTTGGCCAAAAAGGGCGTATGCGTTTTCTCCAGAATATATTCAGGAGAAAACGCATACACCCTTTTTGGCCAAGCAAGCAAGCAGGCAATGCAAATCTGCACTACAAAGAAGTATCACTTCCCCCCAGTCAAAAGGGACATCCACAAAATGTGTAAAAACCAGACAGGCAAGACAGACCCTGGAGAACAGGGAGCCTTGTTATGCTGATGGGCGGGATGTAAATTGCCAACTGCCTCTCTGGAGGAGTGCATTGTGTTCCCTAAAACAAGTAAACAACAGAGCTACAGAGCCAAGGGCACTTCCAGTCTTGGGAATATACCTTGGGAAAACTGAAAATCAATAAGACAGAGCCACCCCAAAATTTAGGGCTGCACTGCTTACAAGGACCTCAACTTGGGTACACCTTAAATATCCCAGGATATACAAAAATGGTTCAAAAAATTGTGGTACTTACGTACGATGGGATATCCCTCAGCCATGAAATCAATGTCATAAGACCAGTAGCAGCAAAATCGGTGGATTCAGGTACGATGATTCTAAGTGAAATATGTCACACAGAAAAAGAAACTTATCATAAGATATCACTTATGAAGATCCTGTAAACATGGCTACACTTGAACTGAGTTAGGAAAGAGAACAGAGTCTCACATTTAGAAAACACTCTTATGCCTGCTTTATGGGGAAGGAGAGGTGGGGTGATGCATAAAACCAGAGTTTGATATAAGCACCGGTACCGTTCCAAAAACCAACTATTGAATAGACAAGACATACACCTTCCTCAGTGAAAGGGACTCAACGCCCCATATTTCCCGCAGAGGAATATATCTGACTAGTAAGAAGCTTAAAACCTATGTATTGATATGTCTCCGTAAGGGAATCAAGTGTGTCTAGACTGGCATAAACATGGCAGCGAGAATCAGCTCAAACCCACTATAAAAAGGAATTTCAAAAACAAAACAAAAAAACTGGGAAATTCTTTACAATTCCTTCAGGGTCTCTGACGAAACCTGGAATGACCTTATGTACAACGACAGCTGGATGAGGCATAAGGCTGGACACTTGGGACTGAGAGGATTGGTGAGATTGGGTGAGCAAATGCAGCCCCTTTAAAGCACAAATGCCTGGCAACCATTCCATGGGTCCCAACTCTCCAGGTTGAAGGGAATATTACTACAGATATAACATGTACGGGAAACCTAGAGAACGTACACACTGTGAATACGAAAGGTTTCTAAAACTCAACGAAGAGTCCCGCTCCTGGTGCTCCGCTTTGACTTTCCATCTGCTTTACTATCAACCTCCCAACTTGGAGAGACAGCCCCTTTCACCTCCTGGTTCGCACAGGTTGCCAATTTGGCAGAGGATGAAAGGAAGAGGGAGAACCAATGACAGCGTAGCTGTTAGGCATTTGGACGGGCACATATCACTCTAATTTCCCGGCAGGAAGAAGAATTAACCAAAGTCTCAGCCACCCACCGGGAACCAGTATAGGTCCAGAACCAAAATTTTGGACTTGCGGTCAGCTCACAAAAAACGAGTTGAAAAATGGAGCTCAGGGGCACAGCAATTCACAAACTGGCCGAGTAATAAAGGACAACTATCGTCCAAAAATCTGTTGAGGGAAAGCAACGAGGCGGACTTGAAAGCGAGGCAGCATAGCAGGAAACAGATTTCAAGAGGTACGTTGGAATCGCCTTTAAAGCACAGGAAGAGGGGCACAACTTCCACAATGATGCACTTGGCCAAAAAGGGCGTATGCGTTTTCTCCAGAATATATTCAGGAGAAAACGCATACAACCTTTTTGGCCAAGCAAGCAAGCGGGCAATGCAAATCTTCACTACAAAGTAGTATCACATCCCAACGGTGAAAAGGGACATCCACAAAATGTGTAAAAACCAGAAAGGCAAGACAGGCTCTGGAGAACAGGGAGCCTTGTTATGCTGATGGGCGGGATGTAAATTGCCAACTGCCTCTGTGGAGGAGTACATTGTGTTCCCTAAAACAAGTAAACAACAGAGCTACAGAGCCAAGGGAACTTCCAGTCTAGGGAATATACCTTGGGAAAACTGAAAATCAATAAGACAGAGCCACCCCAAAATTTAGGGCTGCACTGCTTACAAGGACCTCAACTTGGGTACACCTTAAATATCCCAGGATATATAAAAATGGTTCAAAAAATTGTGGTATTTACGTACGATGGAATATCCCTCAGCCATGAAATCAATGTCATAAGACCAGTAGCAGCAAAATGGGTGGATTCAGGTACGATGATTCTAAGTGAAATAAGTCACACAGAAAAAAAAACTTATCATAAGATATCACTTATGAAGATCCTGTAAACATGGCTACACTTGAACTCAGTTAGGAAAGAGAACAGTGTCTCACATTTAGAAAAAACTCTTATGCCTGCTTAAGGGGGAAGGAGAGGTGGGGTGATGCATAAAACCAGAGTTTGATATAAGCACAGGTACCGTTCCGAAAACCAACTATGGAATAGACAAGACCTACACCTTCCTCAGTGAAAGGGACTCAAAACCCCATATTTCCCGAAGAGGAATATATCTGACTAGTAAGAATCTTAAACCTATGTATTGATATGTCTTCATAAGGGAATCAAGTGTGTCTAGACTTGCATAAACATGGCAGCGAGATTCAGCTCAAACCCACTATAAAAAGGAATTTCAAAAACAAAACAAAAAAACTGGGAAATTCTATACAATTCCTTCAGGGTCTCTGATGAAACCTGGAATGACCCTATCTACAACGACAGCTGGATGTGGCATAAGGCTGGACACTTGGGACTGAGAGGATTGGTGAGATTGGGTGAGCAAATGCAGACCCTTTAAAGCAATAATGCATGGCACCCATTCCATGGGTCCCAACTCTCCAGGTTGAAGGGAATATTACTACGGTTATAACATATACGGGAAACCTAGAGAACGGACACACTGTGAATATGAAAGCTTTCTAAAACTCAACGAATAGTCCCTCTCCTGGTGCTCCGGTTTGACTTTCCATCTGCTTTACTATCAATCTCCCAATTTGGAGAGACAGCCCCTTTAACCTCCTGGTTCGCACAGGTTTCCAATTTGGCAGAGGATGAAAGGGAAGAGGGAGAACCAATGAGAGGGTAGCTGTTAGGCATTTGGACGGGCACATATCACTCTAACTTCATAGCAGGAAGAAGAATTAACCAAAGTCTCAGCCCCCCACCGGGAACCAGCATAGGTCCTGAACCAAAATTTTGGACTTGCGGTCAGCTCACAAAAAACGAGTTGAAAAATGGAGCTCAAGGGAACAGCAATTAAAATACTGGCAGAGTAATAAAGGACAACTATCGTCCGAAAATCTTTTAAGGGAAGGCAACGAGGCGGAATTGAAAGCGAGGCAGAATAGCAGGAAACAGATTTCAAGAGGTACGTTGGAATCGCCTTTAAAGCACAGGAAGAGGGGCACAACTTCGACAATGATGCACTTGGCCAAAAAGTGCGTATGCGTTTTCTCCTGAATATATTCAGGAGAAAATGCATACGCCCTTTTTGGCCAAGCAAGCAAGCGGGCAACGCTAATCTGCACTACAAAGAAGTATCACTTCCCACTGGTCAAAAGGGACATCCACAAAATGTGTAAAAACCAGAAAGGTAAGACAGGCCCTGGAGAACAGGGAGCCTTGTTATGCTGATGGGCGGGACGTACATTGCCAACTGCCTCTCTGGAGGAGTGCATTGTGTTCCCTAAAACAAGTAAAAAAGAGAGCTACAGAGCCAAGTGCACTTCCAGTCTAGGGAATATACCTTGGGAAAACTGAAAATCAATAAGACAGAGCCACCCCAAAATTTAGGGCTGCACTGCTTACAAGGACCTCAACTTGGGTACACCTTAAATATCCCAGGAAATATAAAAATGGTTCAAAAAATTGTGGTACATACGTACGATGGAATATCACTCAGCCATGAAATCAATGTCATAAGACCAGTAGCAGCAAAATGGGTGGATTCCGGTACGATGATTCTAAGTGAAATAAGTCACACAGAAAAAGAAACTTATCATAAGATATCACTTATGAAGATCCTGTAAACATAGCTACACTTGAACTGTGTTAGGAAAGAGAACAGTGTCTCACATTTAGAAAACACTCTTATGCCTGCTTAAGGGGGAAGGAGAGGTGGGGTGATGAATAAAACCAGAGTTTGATATAAGCACAGGTACCGTTCCGAAAACCAACTATGGAATAGACAAGACCTACACCTTCCTCAGTGAAAGGGACGCAAAACCCCACATTTCCCGAAGAGGAATATATCTGACTAGTAAGAATCTTAAACCTATGTATTGATATGTCTCCATAAGGGAATCAAGTGTGTCTAGACTTGCATAAACATGGCAGCGAGATTCAGCTCAAACCCACTATAAAAAAGAATTTCAAAAACAAAACAAAAAAACTGGGAAATTCTATACAATTCCTTCAGGGTCTCTGATGAAACCTGGAATGACCCTATCTACAACGACAGCTGTATGTGGCATAAGGCTGGACACTTGGGACTGAGAGGATTGGTGAGATTGGGTGAGCAAATGCAGACCCTTTAAAGCAATAATGCATGGCACCCATTCCATGGGTCCCAACTCTCCAGGTTGAAGGGAATATTACTACGGTTATAACATATACGGGAAACCTAGAGAACAGACACACTGTGAACATGAAAGCTTTCTAAAACTCAACGAATAGTCCCTCTCCTGGTGCTCCGGTTTGACTTTCCATCTGCTTTACTATCAATCTCCCAATTTGGAGAGACAGCCCCTTTAACCTCCTGGTTCGCACAGGTTTCCAATTTGGCAGAGGATGAAAGGGAAGAGGGAGAACCAATGAGAGGGTAGCTGTTAGGCATTTGGACGGGCACATATCACTCTAACTTCATAGCAGGAAGAAGAATTAACCAAAGTCTCAGCCCCCCACCGGGAACCAGCATAGGTCCTGAACCAAAATTTTGGACTTGCGGTCAGCTCACAAAAAACGAGTTGAAAAATGGAGCTCAAGGGAACAGCAATTAAAATACTGGCAGAGTAATAAAGGACAACTATCGTCCGAAAATCTTTTAAGGGAAGGCAACGAGGCGGAATTGAAAGCGAGGCAGAATAGCAGGAAACAGATTTCAAGAGGTACGTTGGAATCGCCTTTAAAGCACAGGAAGAGGGGCACAACTTCGACAATGATGCACTTGGCCAAAAAGTGCGTATGCGTTTTCTCCTGAATATATTCAGGAGAAAATGCATACGCCCTTTTTGGCCAAGCAAGCAAGCGGGCAACGCTAATCTGCACTACAAAGAAGTATCACTTCCCACTGGTCAAAAGGGACATCCACAAAATGTGTAAAAACCAGAAAGGTAAGACAGGCCCTGGAGAACAGGGAGCCTTGTTATGCTGATGGGCGGGACGTACATTGCCAACTGCCTCTCTGGAGGAGTGCATTGTGTTCCCTAAAACAAGTAAAAAAGAGAGCTACAGAGCCAAGTGCACTTCCAGTCTAGGGAATATACCTTGGGAAAACTGAAAATCAATAAGACAGAGCCACCCCAAAATTTAGGGCTGCACTGCTTACAAGGACCTCAACTTGGGTACACCTTAAATATCCCAGGAAATATAAAAATGGTTCAAAAAATTGTGGTACATACGTACGATGGAATATCACTCAGCCATGAAATCAATGTCATAAGACCAGTAGCAGCAAAATGGGTGGATTCCGGTACGATGATTCTAAGTGAAATAAGTCACACAGAAAAAGAAACTTATCATAAGATATCTCTTATGAAGATCCTGTAAACATAGCTACACTTGAACTGTGTTAGGAAAGAGAACAGTGTCTCACATTTAGAAAACACTCTTATGCCTGCTTAAGGGGGAAGGAGAGGTGGGGTGATGAATAAAACCAGAGTTTGATATAAGCACAGGTACCGTTCCGAAAACCAACTATGGAATAGACAAGACCTACACCTTCCTCAGTGAAAGGGACGCAAAACCCCATATTTCCCGAAGAGGAATATATCTGACTAGTAAGAATCTTAAACCTATGTATTGATATGTCTCCATAAGGGAATCAAGTGTGTCTAGACTTGCATAAACATGGCAGCGAGATTCAGCTCAAACCCACTATAAAAAAGAATTTCAAAAACAAAACAAAAAAACTGGGAAATTCTATACAATTCCTTCAGGGTCTCTGATGAAACCTGGAATGACCCTATCTACAACGACAGCTGGATGTGGCATAAGGCTGGACACTTGGGACTGAGAGGATTGGTGAGATTGGGTGAGCAAATGCAGACCCTTTAAAGCAATAATGCATGGCACCCATTCCATGGGTCCCAACTCTCCAGGTTGAAGGGAATATTACTACGGTTATAACATATACGGGAAACCTAGAGAACAGACACACTGTGAACATGAAAGCTTTCTAAAACTCAACGAATAGTCCCTCTCCTGGTGCTCCGGTTTGACTTTCCATCTGCTTTACTATCAATCTCCCAACTTGGAGAGACAGCCCCTTTAACCTCCTGGTTCGCACAGGTTTCCACTTTGGCAGAGGATGAAAGGGAAGAGGGAGAACCAATGAGAGAGTAGCTGTTAGGCATTTGGACGGGCACATATCACTGTAATTTCCCGGCAGGAAGAAGAATTAACCAAAGTCTCAGCCACCCACCGGGAACCAGTATAGGTCCTGAACCAAAATTTTGGACTTGCGGTCAGCTCACCAAAAACGAGTTGAAAAATGGAGCTCAGGGGCCCAGCAATTCAGAAACTTGCCGAGTAATAAAGGACAACTATCGTCCAAAAATCTGTTGAGGGAAGGCATCGAGGCGGACTTGAAAGCGAGGCAGAATAGCAGGAAACAGATTTCAAGAGGTACGGTGGAATCACTTTAAAGCACAGGAAGAGGGGCACAACTTCGACAATGATGCACTTGGCAAAAAAGGGCGTATGCGTTTTCTCCAGAATATATTCAGGAGTAAACGCATACGACCTGTTTGGCCAAGCAAGCAAGCGGGCAATGCAAATCTGCACTACAAAGAAGTATCACTTCCCACCGTTCAAAAGGGACATCCACAAAATGTGTAAAAACCAGAAAGGCAAGACAGGCCCTGGAGAACAGGGAGCCTTGTTATGCTGATGGGCGGGATGTAAATTGCCAACTGCCTCTCTGGAGGAGTGCATTGTGTTCCCTAAAACAAGTAAACAACAGAGCTACAGAGCCAAGGGCACTTCCAGTCTAGGGAATATACCTTGGGAAAACTGAAAATCAATAAGACAGAGCCACCCCAAAATTTAGGGCTGCACTGCTTACAAGGACCTCAACTTGGGTACACCTTAAATATCCCAGGAAATATAAAAATGGTTCAAAAAATTGTGGTACTTACGTACGATGGAATATCCCTCAGCCATGAAATCAATGTCATAAGACCAGTAGCAGCAAAATGGGTGGATTCAGGTACGATGATTCTAAGTGAAATAAGTCACACAGAAAAAGAAACTTATCATAAGATATCACTTATGAAGATCCTGTAAACATGGTTACACTTGAACTGAGTTAGGAAAGAGAACAGTGTCTCACATTTAGAAAACACTCTTATGCCTGCTTAAGGGGGAAGGAGAGGTGGGGTGATGCATAAAACCAGAGTTGGATATAAGCACAGGTACCGTTCCAAAAACCAACTATGGAATAGACAAGACCTACACCTTCCTCAGTGAAAGGGACTCAAAACACCATATTTCCCGCAGAGGAATATATCTGACTAGTAAGAATCTTAAAACCTATGTATTGATATGTCTCCGTAAGGGAATCAAGTGTGTCTAGACTGGCATAAACATGGCAGCGAGAATCAGCTCAAACCCACTATAAAAAGGAATTTCAAAAACAAAACAAAAAAACTGGGAAATTCTTTACAATTCCTTCAGAGTCTCTGATGAAACCTGGAATGACCCTATCTTCAACGACAGATGGATGTGGCATAAGGCTGGACACTTGGGACTGAGAGGATTGGTGAGATTGGGTGAGCAAATGCAGACCCTTTAAAGCAATAATGCATGGCACCCATTCGATGGTTCCCAACTCTCCAAGTTGAAGGGAATATTACTACAGTTATAACATGTACGGAAAACCTAGAGAACGGACACACTGTGAATACGAAAGGTTTCTAAAACTCAACGAATAGTCCCTCTCCTGGTGCTCCGGTTTGACTTTCCATCTGCTTTACTATCAACCTCCCAACTTGGAGAGACAACCCCTTTAAACTCCTGGTTCGCACAGGTTGCCAATTTGGCAGAGGATGAAAGGGAAGAGGGAGAACCAATGAGAGAGTAGCTGTTAGGCATTTGGACGGGCACATATCACTGTAATTTCCCGGCAGGAAGAAGAATTAACCAAAGTCTCAGCCAACCACCGGGAACCAGTATAGGTCCTGAACCAAAATTTTGGACTTGCGGTCAGCTCACCAAAAACGAGTTGAAAAATGGAGCTCAGGGGCCCAGCAATTCAGAAACTTGCCGAGTAATAAAGGACAACTATCGTCCAAAAATCTGTTGAGGGAAGGCATCGAGGCGGACTTGAAAGCGAGGCAGAATAGCAGGAAACAGATTTCAAGAGGTACGGTGGAATCACTTTAAAGCACAGGAAGAGGGGCACAACTTCGACAATGATGCACTTGGCAAAAAAGGGCGTATGCGTTTTCTCCAGAATATATTCAGGAGTAAACGCATACGACCTGTTTGGCCAAGCAAGCAAGCGGGCAATGCAAATCTGCACTACAAAGAAGTATCACTTCCCACCGTTCAAAAGGGACATCCACAAAATGTGTAAAAACCAGAAAGGCAAGACAGGCCCTGGAGAACAGGGAGCCTTGTTATGCTGATGGGCGGGATGTAAATTGCCAACTGCCTCTCTGGAGGAGTGCATTGTGTTCCCTAAAACAAGTAAACAACAGAGCTACAGAGCCAAGGGCACTTCCAGTCTAGGGAATATACCTTGGGAAAACTGAAAATCAATAAGACAGAGCCACCCCAAAATTTAGGGCTGCACTGCTTACAAGGACCTCAACTTGGGTACACCTTAAATATCCCAGGAAATATAAAAATGGTTCAAAAAATTGTGGTACTTACGTACGATGGAATATCCCTCAGCCATGAAATCAATGTCATAAGACCAGTAGCAGCAAAATGGGTGGATTCAGGTACGATGATTCTAAGTGAAATAAGTCACACAGAAAAAGAAACTTATCATAAGATATCACTTATGAAGATCCTGTAAACATGGTTACACTTGAACTGAGTTAGGAAAGAGAACAGTGTCTCACATTTAGAAAACACTCTTATGCCTGCTTAAGGGGGAAGGAGAGGTGGGGTGATGCATAAAACCAGAGTTGGATATAAGCACAGGTACCGTTCCAAAAACCAACTATGGAATAGACAAGACCTACACCTTCCTCAGTGAAAGGGACTCAAAACACCATATTTCCCGCAGAGGAATATATCTGACTAGTAAGAATCTTAAAACCTATGTATTGATATGTCTCCGTAAGGGAATCAAGTGTGTCTAGACTGGCATAAACATGGCAGCGAGAATCAGCTCAAACCCACTATAAAAAGGAATTTCAAAAACAAAACAAAAAAACTGGGAAATTCTTTACAATTCCTTCAGAGTCTCTGATGAAACCTGGAATGACCCTATCTTCAACGACAGATGGATGTGGCATAAGGCTGGACACTTGGGACTGAGAGGATTGGTGAGATTGGGTGAGCAAATGCAGACCCTTTAAAGCAATAATGCATGGCACCCATTCGATGGTTCCCAACTCTCCAAGTTGAAGGGAATATTACTACAGTTATAACATGTACGGAAAACCTAGAGAACGGACACACTGTGAATACGAAAGGTTTCTAAAACTCAACGAATAGTCCCTCTCCTGGTGCTCCGGTTTGACTTTCCATCTGCTTTACTATCAACCTCCCAACTTGGAGAGACAACCCCTTTAAACTCCTGGTTCGCACAGGTTGCCAATTTGGCAGAGGATGAAAGGGAAGAGGGAGAACCAATGAGAGAGTAGCTGTTAGGCATTTGGACGGGCACATATCACTGTAATTTCCCGGCAGGAAGAAGAATTAACCAAAGTCTCAGCCAACCACCGGGAACCAGTATAGGTCCTGAACCAAAATTTTGGACTTGCGGTCAGCTCACCAAAAACGAGTTGAAAAATGGAGCTCAGGGGCCCAGCAATTCAGAAACTTGCCGAGTAATAAAGGACAACTATCGTCCAAAAATCTGTTGAGGGAAGGCATCGAGGCGGACTTGAAAGCGAGGCAGAATAGCAGGAAACAGATTTCAAGAGGTACATTGGAATCGCCTTTAAAGCACAGGAAGAGGGGCACAACTTCGACAATGATGCACTTGGCCAAAAAGGGCGTATGCATTTTCTCCAGAATATATTCAGGAGTAAACGCATACGACCTTTTTGGCCAAGCAAGCAAGCGGGCAATGCAAATCTGCACTACAAAGAAGTATCACTTCCCACCGGTCAAAAGGGACATCCACAAAATGTGTAAAAACCAGAAAGGCAAGACAGGCCCTGGAGAACAGGGAGCCTTGTTATGCTGATGGGCGGGATGTAAATTGCCAACTGCCTCTCTGGAGGAGTGCATTGTGTTCCCTAAAACAAGTAAACAACAGAGCTACAGAGCCAAGGGCACTTCCAGTCTAGGGAATATACCTTGGGAAAACTGAAAATCAATAAGACAGAGCCACCCCAAAATTTAGGGCTGCACTGCTTACAAGGACCTCAACTTGGGTACACCTTAAATATCCCAGGAAATATAAAAATGGTTCAAAAAATTGTGGTACTTACGTACGATGGAATATCCCTCAGCCATGAAATCAATGTCATAAGACCAGTAGCAGCAAAATGGGTGGATTCAGGTACGATGATTCTAAGTGAAATAAGTCACACAGAAAAAGAAACTTATCATAAGACATCACTTTTGAAGATCCTGTAAACATGGCTACACTTGAACTGAGTTAGGAAAGAGAACAGTGTCTCACATTTAGAAAACACTATTATGCCTGCTTAAGGGGGAAGGAGAGGTGGGGTGATGCATAAAACCAGAGTTAGATATAAGCACAAGTACCGTTCCAAAAACCAACAATGGAATAGACAAGACCTACACCTTCCTCAGAGAAAGGGACTCAAAACCCCATATTTCCCGCAGAGGAATATATCTGACTAGTAAGAATCTTAAAACCTATGTATTGATATGTCTCCGTAAGGGAATCAAGTGTGTCTAGACTGGCATAAACATGGCAGCGAGAATCAGCTCAAACCCACTATAAAAAGGAATTTCAAAAACAAAACAAAAAAGCTGGAAAATTCTTTACAATTCCTTCAGGGTCTCTGATGAAACCTGGAATGACCCTATCTACAATGACAGCTGGATGTGGCATAAGGCTGGACACTTGGGACTGAGAGGATTGGTGAGATTGGTTGAGCAAATGCAGACCCTTTAAAGCACAAATGCCTGGCACCCATTCCACGGGTCCCAACTCTCCAGGTTGAAGGGAATATTACTACAGCTATAACATGTACGGGAAACCTAGAGAACGGACACACTGTGAATACGAAAGGTTTCTAAAACTCAACGAATAGTCCCTCTCCTGGTGCTCCGGTTTGACTTTCCATCTGCTTTACTATCAACCTTCCAACTTGGAGAGACAGCCCCTTTAACCCCCTGGTTCGCACAGGTTGCCAATTTGGCAGAGGATGAAAGGGAAGAGGGAGAACCAATGAGAGAGTAGCTGTTAGGCATTTGGACGGGCACATATCACTGTAATTTCCCGGCAGGAAGAAGAATTAACCAAAGTCTCAGCCACCCACCGGGAACCAGTATAGGTCCTGAATCAAAATTTTGGACTTGCGGTCAGCTCACCAAAAACGAGTTGAAAAATGGAGCTCAGGGGCAGAGCAATTCACAAACTGGCCGAGTAATAAAGGACAACTATCGTCCAAAAATCTGTTGAGGGAAGGCAACGAGGCGGACTTGAAAGCGAGGCAGAATAGCAGGAAACAGATTTCAAGAGGTACGTTGGAATCGCCTTTAAAGCACAGGAAGAGGGGCACAACTTCGACAATGATGCACTTGGCCAAAAAGGGCGTATGCGTTTTCTCCTGAATATATTCAGGAGAAAACGCATACGCCCTTTTTGGCCAAGCAAGCAAGCGGGCAATGCAAATCTGCACTACAAAGAAGTATCACTTCCCACAGGTCAAAAGGGACATCCACAAAATGTGTAAAAACCAGAAAGGCAAGACAGGCCCTGGAGAACAGCGAGCCTTGTTATGCTGATGGGCGGGATGTAAATTGCCAACTGCCTCTCTGGAGGAGTGCATTGTGTTCCCTAAAACAAGTAAACAACAGAGCTACAGAGCCAAGGGCACTTCCAGTCTAGGGAATATACCTTGGGAAAACTGAAAATCAATAAGACAGAGCCACCCCAAAATTTAGGGCTGCACTGCTTACAAGGACCTCAACTTGGGTACACCTTAAATATCCCAGGAAATATAAAAATGCTTCAAAAAATTGTGGTACTTACGTACGATGGAATATCCCTCAGCCATGAAATCAATGTCATAAGACCAGTAGCAGCAAAATGGGTGGATTCAGGTACGATGATTCTAAGTGAAATAAGTCACACAGAAAAAGAAACTTATCATAAGATATCACTTATGAAGATCCTGTAAACATGGCTACACTTGAACTGAGTTAGGAAAGAGAACAGTGTCTCACATTTAGAAAACACTCTTATGCCTGCTTAAGGGGAAAGGAGAGGTGGGGTGATGCATAAAACCAGAGTTTGATATAAGCACAGGTACCGTTCCAAAAACCAACTATGGAATAGACAAGACCTACACCTTCCTCAGTGAAAGGGACTCAAAACCCCATATTTCCCGCAGAGGAATATATCTGACTATTAAGAATCTTAAAACCTATGTATTGATATGTCTCCGTAAGGGAATCAAGTGTGTCTAGACTGGCATAAACATCGCAGCGAGGATCAGCTCAAACCCACTATAAAAAGGAATTTCAAACACAAAACAAAAAAACTGGGAAATTCTTTACAATTCCTTCAGGGTCTCTGATGAAACCTGCAATGACCATATCTACAACGACAGCTGGAAGTTGCATAAGGCTGGACCCTTGGGACTGAGACGATTGGTGACATTGGGTGAGCAAATGCAGACCCTTTAAAGCACAAATGCCTGGCACCCATTCCATGGGTCCCAACTCTCCAGTTTAAAGGGAATATTACTACAGCTATAACATGTACGGGAAACCTAGAGAACGGACACACTGTGAATATGAAAGGTTTCTAAAACTCAACGAATAGTCCCTCTCCTGGTGCTCCGTTTTGACTTTCCATCTCCTTTACTATCAGTCTCCCAACTTGGAGAGACAGCCCCTTTAACCTCCTGGTTCGCACAGGTTGCCAATTTGGCAGAGGATGAAAGGGAAGAGGGAGAACCAATGAGAGAGTAGCTGTTATGCATTTGTACGGGACATATCACTGTAATTTCCCGGCAGGAAGAAGAATTAACCAAAGTCTCAGCCACCCACCGGGAACCAGTATAGGTCCTGAACCAAAATTTTGGACTTGCGGTCAGCTCACCAAAAAAGAGTTGAAAAATGGAGCTCAGGGGCACAGCAATTCACAAACTGGCCGAGTAATAAAGGACAACTATCGTCCAAAAATCTGTTTAGGGAAGGCAACGAGGCGGACTTGAAAGCGAGGCAGAATAGCAGGAAACAGATTTCAAGAGGTATATTGGATTCGCCTTTAAAGCACAGGAAGAGGGGCACAACTTCGCCAATGATGCACTTTGCCAAAAAGGGCATATGCGTTTTCTCCAGAATATATTCAGGAGAAAACGCATACGCCCTCTTTGGCCAAGGAAGCAAGCGGGCAATGCAAATCTGCACTACAAAGAAGTATCACTTCCCACCGGTCAAAAGGGACATCCACAAAATGTGTAAAAACCAGAAAGGCAAGACAGGCCCTGGAGAACAGGGAGCCTTGTTATGCTGATGGGCGGGATGTAAATTGCCAACTGCCTCTCTGGAAGAGTGCATTGTGTTCCCTAAAACAAGTAAGCAACAGAGCTACAGAGCCAAGGGCACTTCCAGTCTAGGGAATATACCTTGGGAAAACTGAAAAGCAATAAGACAGAGCCACCCCAAAATTTAGGGCTGCACTGCTTACAAGGACCTCAACTTGGGTACACCTTAAATATCCCAGGAAATATAAAAATGGTTCAAAAATTTGGGGTAATTACGTACGATGGAATATCCCTCAGCCATGAAATCAATGTCATAAGACCAGTAGCAGCAAAATGGGTGGATTCAGGTACGATGATTCTAAGTGAAATAAGTCACAGAGAAAAAGAAACTTATCATAAGATATCACTTATGAAGATCCTGTAAACATGGCTACACTTGAACTGAGTTAGGAAAGAGAACAGTGTCTCACATTTAGAAAACACTCTTATGCCTGCTTAAGGGGGAAGGAGAGGTGGGGAGATGCATAAAACCAGAGTTTGATATAAGCACAGGTACCGTTCCAAAAACCAACTATGGAATAGACAAGACCTAAACCTTCCTCAGTGAAAGGGACTCAAAACCCCATATTTCCCGCAGAGGAATATATCTGACTAGTAAGAATCTTAAAACCTGTGTATTGATATGTCTCCATAATGGAATCAAGTGTGTCTAGACTTGCATAAACATGGCAACGAGAATCAGCTCAAACCCACTATAAAAAGCAATTTCAAAAACAAAACAAAAAAACTGGGAAATTCTTTACAATTCCTTCAGGGTCTCTGATGAAACCTGGAATGACCTTATGTACAACGACAGCTGGATGAGGCAAAAGGCTAGACACTTGGGACTGAGAGGATTCTTGACATTGGGTGAGCAAATGCAGACCCTTTAAAGCACAAATGCCTGGCACCCATTCCATGGGTCCCAACTCTCCACGTTAAAGGGAATATTACTACAGCTATAACATGTACGGGAAACCTAGAGAATGGACACACTGTGAATACGAAAGGTTTCTAAAACTAAACGAATAGTCCCTCTCCTGGTGCTCCGGTTTGACTTTCCATCTGCTTTACTATCAACCTCCCAACTTGGAGAGACAGCCCCTTTAACCTCCTTGTTCGCACAAGTTGCCAATTTGGCAGAGGATGAAAGGGAAGTGGGAGAACAAATGAGAGAGTAGCTGTTAGGCATTTGGACGCGCACATATCACTGTAATTTCCCTTCAGGAAGAAGAATTAACCAAAGTCTCAGCCACCCACCAGGAACCAGTATTGGTACTGAACCAAAATTTTGGACTTGCGGTCAGCTCACCAAAAACGAGTTGAAAAATGGAGCCTAGGGGCACAGCAATTCACAAACTGGCCGAGTAATAAAGGACAACTATCGTCCAAAAATCTGTTGAGTTAAGGCAACGAGGCGGAGTTGAAAGCGAGGCAGAATAGCAGGAAACAGATTTCAAGAGGTACGTTGGAATCGCCTTTAAAGCACAGGAAGAGGGGCACAACTTCGACAATGATGCACTTGGCCAAAAAGGGCGTATGCGTTTTCTCCTGAATATATTCAGGAGAAAACGCATACGCCCTTTTTGGCCAAGCAAGCAAGCGGGCAATGCAAATCTGCACTACAAAGAAGTATCACTTCCCACCGGTCAAAAGGGACATCCACAAAATGTGTAAAAACCAGAAAGGCAAGACAGGCCCTGGAGAACAGGGAGCCTTGTTATGCTGATGGGCGGGATGTAAATTGCCAACTGCCTCTCTGGAGGAGTACATTGTGTTCCCTAAAACAAGTAAACAACAGAGCTACAGAGCCAATGGCACTTCCAGTCTAGGGAATATACCTTGGGAAAACTGAAAATCAATAAGACAGAGCCACCCCAAAATTTAGGGCTGCACTGCTTACAAGGACCTCAACTTGGGTACACCGTAAATATCCCAGGAAATATAAAAATGGTTCAAAAAATTGTGGTACTTACGTACGACGGAATATCCCTCAGCCATGAAATCAATGTCATAAGACCAGTAGCAGCAAAATGGGTGGATTCAGGTACGATGATTCTAAGTGAAATAAGTCACACAGAAAAAGAAACTTATCATAAGATATCACTTATGAAGATCCCATAAACATGGCTACACTTGAACTGAGTTAGGAAAGAGAACAGTGTCTCACATTTAGAAAACACTCTTATGCCTGCTTAAGGGGGAAGGAGAGGTGGGGTGATGCATAAAACCAGAGTTTGATATAAGCACAAGTACCGTTCCAAAAACCTACTATGGAATACACAAGACCTACACCTTCCTCAGTGAAAGGGACTCAAAACCCCATATTTCCCGCAGAGGAATATATCTGACTAGTAAGAATCTTAAAACCTATGTATTGATATGTCTCCGTAAGGGAATCAAGTGTGTCTAGACAGGCATAAACATGGCAGCGAGAATCAGCTCAAACCCACTATAAAAAGGAATTTCAAAAACAAAACAAAAAAACTGGGAAATTCTTTACAATTCCTTCAGGGTCCCTGATGAAACCTGGAATGACCCTATCTACAACGACAGCTGGATGTGGCATAAGGAAGGACACTTGGGACTGAGAGGTTTGGTGAGATTGGGTGAGCAAATGCAGACCCTTTAAATCACAAATGCCTGGCACCCATTCCATGGGCCCCAACTCTCCAGGTTGAAGGGAATATTACTACAGCTATAACATGTACGGGAAACCTAGAGAAGAGACACACTGTGAATACGAAAGGTTTCTAAAACTCAACGAATAGTCCCTCTCCTGGTGCTCTGGTTTGACTTTTCATCTGCTTTACTATCAACCTCCCAACTTGGAGAGACAGCCCCTTTAACCTCCTGGTTCACACAGGTTGCCAATTTGGCAGAGGATGAAAGGGAAGAGGGAGAACCAATGAGAGAGTAGCTGTTAGGCATTTGGACGGGCACATATCACTGTAATTTCCCGGCAGGAAGAAGAATTAACCAAAGTCTCAGCCACCCACCGGGAACCAGAATAGTTCCTGAACCAAAATTTTGGACTTGCGGTCCGCTCACCAAAAACGAGTTGAAAAATGGAGCTCAGGGGCACAGCAATTCACAAACTGGCCGAGTAATAAAGGACTACTATCGTCCAAAAATCTGTTGAGGGAAGGCAATGAGGCGGACTTGAAAGCGAGGCAGAATAGCAGGAAACAGATTTCAAGAGGTACGTTGGAATCGCCTTTAAAGCACAGGAAGCGGGGCCCAACTTCGACAATGATGCCCTTGGCCAAAAAGGGCATATGCGTTTTCTCCTGAATATATTCAGGATTAAACGCATACACCCTTTTTGGCCAAGCAAGCAATCGGGCAATGCAAATCTGCACTACAAAGAAGTATCACTTCCCCCCGGTCAAAAGGGACATCCTCAAAATGTGTAAAAACCAGAAAGGCAAGACAGGCCCTGGAGAACAAGGAGCCTTGTTATGCTGATGGGCGGGATGTAAATTGCCAACTGCCTCTCTGGAGGAGTGCATTGTGTTCCCTAAAACAAGTAAAGAACAGAACTACAGAGCCAAGGGCACTTCCAGTCTAGGGAATATACCTTGGGAAAACTGAAAATCAATAAGACAGAGCCACCCCAATATTTAGGGCTGCACTGCTTACAAGGACCTCAACTTGGGTACACCTTAAATATCCCAGGAAATATAAAAATGGTTCAAAAAATTGTGGTACTTACGTACGATGGAATATCCCTCAGCCATGAAATCAATGTCATAAGACCAGTAGCAGCAAAATGGGTGGATTCAGGTACGATGATTCTAAGTGAAATAAGTCACACAGAAAAAGAAACTTATCATAAGATATCACTAATGAAGATCCTGTAAACATGGCTACACTTGAACTGAGTTAGGAAAGAGAACAGTGTCTCACATTTAGAAAAAACTCTTATGCCTGCTTAAGGGGGAAGGAGAGGTGGGGTGATGCATAAAACCAGAGTTTGATATAAGCACATGTACCGTTCAAAAAACCAACTATGGAATAGACAAGACCTACACCTTCCTCAGTGAAAGGGACTCAAAACACCATATTTCCCACAGAGGAATATATCTGACTAGTAAATATTGATATGTCCCGTAAGGGAATCAAGTGTGTCTAGACTGGCATAAACATGGCAGCGGGAATCAGCTCAAGCCCACTATAAAAAGGAATTTCAAAAACAAAGCAAAAAAACTGGGAAATTCTTTACAATTCCTTCAGGGTCTCTGATGAAACCTGGAATGACCCTATCTACAACGACAGCTGGATGTGGCAGAAGGAGGGACACTTGGGACTGAGACGATTGGTGAGATTGGGTGAGCAAATGCAGACCCTTTAAAGCACAAATGCCTGCCACCCATTACATGGGTCCCAACTCTCCAGGTTGAAGGGAATATTACCACAGCTATAACATGTACGGGAAACCTAGAGAACGGACACACTGTGAATACGAAAGGTTTCTAAACTCAACGAAGAGTCCCTCTCCTGGTGCTCCGGTTTGACGTTCCATCTGCTTTACTATCAACCTCCCAACTTGGAGAGACAGCACTTTTAACCTCCTGGTTCGCACAGGTTTCCAATTTGGCAGAGGATGAAAGGGAAGAGGGAGAACCAATGAGAGAGTAGCTGTTAGGCATTTGGACGGGCACATATCACTGTAATTGCCAGGCAGGAAGAAGAATTAACCAAATTCTCAGCCACCCACCGGGAATCAATATAGGTCCTGAACCAAAATTTTGGACTTGTGGTCAGCTCACCAAAAACGAGTTGAAAAATGGAGCTCAGGGGCACAGCAATTCACAAACTGGGTGAGTAATAAAGGACATCTATCGTACAAAAATCTGTTGAGGAAAGGCAACGAGGCGGACTTGAAAGCGAGGCAGAATAGCAGGAAACAGATTTCAAGAGGTACGTTGGAATCGCCTTTAAAGCACAGGAAGAGGGGCACAACTTCGACAATGATGCACTTGGCCAAAAAGGGCGTATGCGTTTTCTCCTGAATATATTCAGGAGAAAACGCATACGCCCTTTTTGGCCAAGCAAGCAAGCGGGCAATGCAAATCTGCACTACAAAGAAGTATCACTTCCCACCGGTCAAAAGGGACATCCACAAAATGTGTAAAAACCAGAAAGGCAAGACAGGCCCTGGAGAACAGGGAGCCTTGTTATGCTGATGGGCGGGATGTAAATTGCCAACTGCCTCTCTGGAGGAGTGCATTGTGTTCCCTAAAACAAGTAAGCAACAGAGCTACAGAGCCAAGGGCACTTCCAGTCTAAGGAATATACCTTGGGAAAACTGAAAATCAATAAGACAGAGCCACCCCAAAATTTAGGGCTGCACTGCTTACAAGGACCTCAACTTTGATACACGTTAAGTATCCCAGGAAATATAAAAATGTTTCAAAAAATTGTGGTACTTACGTACGATGGAATATCCCTCAGCCATGAAATCAATGTCATAAGACCAGTAGCAGCAAAATGGGTGGATTCAGGTACGATGATTCTAAGTGAAATAAGTCACACAGAAAAAGAAACTTATCATAAGATATCACTTATGAAGATCCTATAAACATGGCTACACTTGAACTGAGTTAGGAAAGAGAACAGTGTCTCACATTTAGAAAACACTCTTATGCCTGCTTAAGGGGGAAGGAGAGGTGGGGTGATGCATAAAACCAGAGTTTGATATAAGCACAAGTACCGTTCCAAAAACCTACTATGGAATACACAAGACCTACACCTTCCTCAGTGAAAGGGACTCAAAACCCCATATTTCCCGCAGAGGAATATATCTGACTAGTAAGAATCTTAAAACCTATGTATTGATATGTCTCCGTAAGGGAATCAAGTGTGTCTAGACTGGCATAAACATGGCAGCGAGAATCAGCTCAAACCCACTATAAAAAGGAATTACAAAAACTAAACAAAACTAAAATGGAAATTCTTCACAATTCCTTCATGGTCTCTGATGAAACCTGGAATTACCCTATCTACAATGACAGCTGGATGTGGCATAAGTCTGGACACTTGGGACTGAGAGGATTGGTGAGATTGGGTGAGCAAATGCAGACCCTTTAAAGCAATAATTCGTGGCACCCATTCCATGGGTCCCAACTCTCCAGGTTGAAGGGAATATTACTACAGCTATAACATGTACGGGAAACCTAGAGCATGGACACACTGTGAATACGAAAGGTTTCTAAAACTCAACGAATAGTCCCTCTCCTGGTGCTCCCATTTGACTTTCCAAATGCTTTACTATCAATCTCCCAACTTGGAGAGACAGCCCCTTTAACCTACTGGTTCGAACAGGATGCCAGTTTGGCTGAGGATGAAAGTGAAGAGGGAGAACCAATGAGAGAGTAGCTGTTAGGCATTTGGACGGGCAAATGTGAATCTAATTTCCCAGCAGGAAGAAGAATTAACCAAAGTCTCAGCGCCCCATCGGAAACCAGTATAGGTCTTGAACCAAAATTTTGGACTTGCGGTCAGCTCACAAGAAACGAGTAGAATAATGGAGCTCAGGGGCACAGCAATTCACAAACTGGCAGAGTAATAAAGGACAACTATCGTCCAAAAATCTGGTGAGGGAAGGCAACGAGGCGGACATGAAAGCGAGGCAGAATAGCAGGAAACAGATTTCAAGAGGTACGTTGGAATCACCTTTAAAGCACAGGAAGAGGGGCAAAATTTCAAAAATGATGCACTTGGCCAAATAGAGCGTATGTGTTTTCTCATGAATATATTCAGGAGAAAACGCATACGCCCTTTTTGGCCAAGCAAGCAGGCGGGCAATGAAAATCTGCACTACAAAGAAGTATCACTTTCCACAGGTCTAAAAGGGACATCCACAAAATGTGTAAAAACCAGAAAGGCAAAACAGGCCCTGGAGAACAGGGAGCCTTGTTATGCTGATGGGCGCGATATAAATTTCCAACTGCCTCTCTGGAGGAGTGCATTGTGTTCCCTAAAACAAGTAAACAACAGAGCTACAGAGCCAAGGACACTTCCAGTCTGTGGAATATACCTTGGGAAAACTGAAAATCAATAAGACAGAGCCATCCCAAAATTTAGGGCTGCACTGATTACAAGGACCTCAACTTGGGTACACCTTAAATATCCCAGGAAATATAAAAATGGTTCAAAAATTTGTGGTACTTACGTACGATAGAATATCCCTCAGCCATGAAATCAATGTCATAAGACCAGTAGCAGCAAAATGGGTGGATTCAGGTGCGATGATTCTAAGTGAAATAAGTCACACAGAAAAAGAAACTTATCATAAGATATCACTTATGAAGATCCTGTAAACATGGCTACACTTGAACTGAGTTAGGAAAGAGAACAGTGTCTCACATTTAGAAAACACTCTTATGCCTGCTTAAGGGGGAAGGAGAGGTGGGGTGATGCATAAAACCAGAGTTTGATATAAGCACAGGTACGGTTCCAAAAACCAACTATGGAATAGAAAAGACCTACACCTTCCTCAGTGAAAGGGACTCAAAACACCATATTTCCCGCAGAGGAATATATCTGACTAGTAAGAATCTTAAAACCTATGTATTGATATGTCTCCATAACGGAATCAAGTGTATCTAGAATGGCATAAACATGGCAGCGAGAATCAGCTCAAACCCACTATAAAAAGGAATTTCAAAAACAAAACAAAAAAACTGGGAAATTCTTTACAATTCCTTCAGGGTCTCTGATGAAACCTGGAATGACCCTATCTACAATGACAGCTGGATGTGGCATAATGCTGGACACATGGGACTGAGAGGATTGGTGAGATTGGGTGAGCAAATGCAGACCCTTTAAATCAATAATGCATGGCACACATTCCATGGGTCCCAACTCTCCAGGTTGAAGGGAATATTACTACAGTTATAACATGTACGGGAAACCTAGAGAACGGACACACTGTGAATATGAAAGGTTTCTAAACTCAACGAATAGTCCCTCTCCTGGTGCTCCTGTTTCACTTTCCATCTGCTTTACTATCAACCTCCCAACTTGGAGAGACAGCCCCTTTAACCTCCTGGTTTGCACAGGTTTCCAATTTGGCAGAGGATGAAAGGGAAGAGGGAGAACCAATGAGAGAATAGCTGTTAGGCATTTGGACGGGCACATATCACTGTAATTTCCCGGCAGGAAGAAGAATTAACCAAAGTCTCAGCCACCCACCGGGAACCAGTATAGGTCGTGAACCAAAATTCTGGACTTGCGGTCAGCTCACCAAAAACGACTTGAAAAATGGAGCTCAGGGGCACAGCAATTCAAAAACTGGCCGAGTAATAAAGGACAACTATCGTACAAAAATCTGTTGAGGGAAGGCAACGAGGCGGACTTGAAAGCGAGGCAGAATAGCAGGAAACAGATTTCAAGAGGTACGTTGGAATCGCCTTTAAAGCACAGGAAGAGGGGCACAACTTCGACAATGATGCACTTGGCCAAAAAGGGCGTATGCGTTTTCCCCTGAATATATTCAGGAGAAAACGCATACGCCCTTTTTGGCCAAGCAAGCAAGCGGGCAATGCAAATCTGCACTACAAAGAAGTATCACTTCCCACTGGTCAAAAGGGACATTCACAAAATGTGTAAAAACCAGAAAGGCAAGACAGGCCCTGGAGAACAGGGAGCCTTGTTATGCTGATGGGCGGGATGTAAATTGCCAAGTGCCTCTCTGGAACAGTGCATTGTGTTCCCTAAAACAAGTAAAGAACAGAGCTACAGAGCCAAGGGCACTTCCAGTCTAGGGAATATACATTGGGAAAACTGAAAATCAATAAGCCAGAGCCACCCCAAAATTTAGGGCTGCACTGCTTACAAGGACCTCAATTTGGGTACACCTTAAATATCCCAGGAAATATAAAAATGGTTCAAAAAATTGTGGTACTTACGTACGATGGAATAACCCTCAGCCATGAAATCAATGTCATAAGACCAGTAGCAGCAAAATGTGTGGATTCAGGTACGATGATTCTAAGTGAAATAAGTCACACAGAAAAAGAAACTTATCATAAGATATCACTTATGAAGATCCTGTAAACATGGCTACACTTGAACTGAGTTAAGAAAGAGAACAGTGTCTCACATTTAGGAAACACTCTTATGCCTGCTTAAGGGGGAAGGAGAGGTGGGGTGATGCATAAAACCAGAGTTTGATATAAGCACAGGTACCGTTCCAAAAACCAACTAAGGAATAGACAAGACCTACACATTCCTCAGTGAAAGGGACTCAAAACCCCATATTTCCCACAAAGGAATATATCTGACTAGTAAGAATCTTAAAACCTATGTATTGATATCTCTCCGTAGTGAATCATGTCTGTCTAGACTGGCATAAACATGGCAGCGTAATCAGCTCAAACCCACTATAAAAAGGAATTACAAAAACTAAACAAAACTAAAATGGAAATTCTTCACAATTCCTACATGGTCTCTGACGAACCCTGGAATTACCCTATCTACAATGACAGCTGGATGTGGCATAAGTCTGGACACTTGGGACTGAGAGGATTGGTGAGATTGGGTGAGCAAATGCAGACCCTTTAAAGCAATAATTCGTGGCACCCATTCCATGGGTCCCAACTCTCCAGGTTGAAGGGAATATTACTACAGCTATAACATGTACGGGAAACCTAGAGTATGGACACACTGTGAATACGAAAGGTTTCTAAAACTCAACGAATAGTCCCTCTCCTGGTGCTCCCATTTGACTTTCCAAATGCTTTACTATCAATCTCCCAACTTGGAGAGACAGGACCTTTAACCTACTGGTTCGAACAGGATGCCAGTTTGGCTGAGGATGAAAGGGAAGAGGGAGAACCAATGAGAGAGTAGCTGTTAGGCATTTGGACGGGCAAATGTGAATCTAATTTCCCAGCAGGAAGAAGAATTAACCAAAGTCTCAGCGCCCCATCGGAAACCAGTATAGGTCCTGAACCAAAATTTTGGACTTGCGGTCAGCTCACAAAAAACGAGTAGAATAATGGAGCTCAGGGGCACAGCAATTCACAAACTGGCAGAGTAATAAAGGACAACTATCGTCCAAAAATCTGGTGAGGGAAGGCAACGAGGCGGACATGAAAGCGAGGCAGAATAGCAGGAAACAGATTTCAAGAGGTACGTTGGAATCGCGTTTGAAGCACAGAAAGAGGGGCAAAATTGCAAAAATGATGCACTTGGCCAAATAGAGCGTATTTGTTTTCTCATGAATATATTCAGGAGAAAACGCATACGCCCTTTTTGGCCAAGCAAGCAGGCAGGCAATGAAAATCTGCACTACAAAGAAGTATCACTTTCCACAGGTCTAAATGGGACATCCACAAAATGTGTAAAAACCAGAAAGGCAAAACAGGCCCTGGAGAACAGGGAGCCTTGTTATGCTGATGGGCGGGATGTAAATTGCCAACTGCCTCTCTGGAGGAGTGCATTGTGTTCCCTAAAACAAGTAAACAACAGAGCTACAGAGCCAAGGGCACTTCCAGTCTGTGGAATATACCTTGGGAAAACTGAAAATCAATAAGACAGAGCCATCCCAAAATTTAGGGCTGCACTGTTTACAAGGACCTCAACTTGGGTACACCTTAAATATCCCAGGAAATATAAAAATGGTTCAAAAATTTGTGGTACATCCGTATGATAGAATATCCCTCAGCCATGAAATCAATGTCATAAGACCAATAGCAGCAAAATGGGTGGATTCAGGTACGATGATTCTAAGTGAAATAAGTCACACAGAAAAAGAAACTTATCATAAGATATCACTTATGAAGATCCTGTAAACATGGCTACACTTGAACTGAGTTAGGAAAGAGAACAGTGTCTCACATTTAGAAAACACTCTTATGCCTGCTTAAGGGGGAAGGAGAGGTGGGGTGATGCATAAAACCAGAGTATGATATAAGCACAGGTACCGTTCCAAAAACCAACTATGGAATAGACAAGACCTACACCTTCCTCAGTGAAAGGGACTCAAAACCCCATATTTCCCGCAGAGGAATATATCTAACTAGTAAGAATCTTAAAACCTATGTATTGATATGTCTCCATAACGGAATCAAGTGTATCTCGACTGGCATAAACATGGCAGCGAGAATCAGCTTAAACCCACTATAAAAAGGAATTTCAAAAACAAAACAAAAAAACTGGGAAATTCTTTACAATTCCTTCAGGGTCTCTGATGAAACCTGGAATGACCCTATCTACAATGACAGCTGGATGTGGCATAATGCTGGACACTTGGGACTGAGAGGATTGGTGAGATTGGGTGAGCAAATGCAGACCCTTTAAATCAATAATGCATGGCACACATTCCATGGGTCCCAACTCTCCAGGTTGAAGGGAATATTACTACAGCTATAACATGTACGGGAAACCTAGAGAACGGACACACTGTGAATATGAAAGGTTTCTAAAACTCAACGAATAGTCCCTCTCCTGGTGCTCCTGTTTCACTTTCCATCTGCTTTACTATCAACCTCCCTACTTGGAGAGACAGCCCCTTTAACCTCCTGGTTTGCACAGGTTGCCAATTTTGCAGAGGATGAAAGGGAAGAGGGAGAACCAATGAGAGAATAGCTGTTAGGCATTTGGACGGGCACATATCACTGTAATTTCCCGGAAGGAAGAAGAATTAACCAAAGTCTCAGCCACCCACCGGGAACCAGTATAGGTCCTGAACCAAAATTCTGGACTTGCGGTCAGCTCACCAAAAACGAGTTGAAAAATGGAGCTCAGGGGCACAGCAATTCACAAACTGGCCGAGTAATAAAGGACAACTATCGTCCAAAAATCTGTTGAGGGAAGGCAACGAGGCGGACTTGAAAGCGAGGCAGAATAGCAGGAAACAGATTTCAAGAGGTACGTTGGAATCACCTTTAAAGCACAGGAAGAGGGGCACAACTTCGACAATGATGCACTTGGCCAAAAAGGGCGTATGCATTTTCTCCTGAATATATTCAGGAGAAAACGCATACGCCCTTTTTGGCCAAGCAAGCAAGCGGGCAATGCAAATCTGCACTACAAAGAAGTATCACTTCCCACCGGTCAAAAGGGACATTCACAAAATGTGTAAAAACCAGAAAGGCAAGACAGGCCCTGGAAAACAGGGAGCCTTGTTATGCTGATGGGCGGGATGTAAATTGCCAAGTGCCTCTCTGGAGGAGTGCATTGTGTTCCCTAAAACAAGTAAACAACAGAGCTACAGAGCCAAGGGCACTTCCAGTCTAGGGAATATACCTTGGGAAAACTGAAAATCAATAAGACAGAGCCACCCCAAAATTTAGGGCTGCACTGCTTACAAGGACCTCAACTTGGGTACACCTTAAATATCCCAGGAAATATAAAAATGGTTCAAAAAATTGTGGTACTTACGTACGATGGAATATCCCTCAGCCATGAAATCAATGTCATAAGACCAGTAGCAGCAAAATGGGTGGATTCAGGTACGATGATTCTAAGTGAAATAAGTCACACAGAAAAAGAAACTTATCATAAGATATCACTTATGAAGATCCTGTAAACATGGCTACACTTGAACTGAGTTAGGAAAGAGAACAGTGTCTCACATTTAGAAAATACTCTTATGCCTGCTTAAGGGGGAAGGAGAGGTGGGGTGATGCATAAACCAGAGTTTGATATAAGCACATGTACAGTTCCAAAAACCAACTATGGAATAGACAAGACCTACACCTTCCTCAGTGAAAGGGTCTCAAAACCCCATATTTCCCGCAGAGGAATATATCTGACTAGTAAGAATCTTAAAACCTATGTGTTGCTATGTCTACATAAGGGAATCAAGTGTGTCTAGACTGGCATAAACATGGCAGCGAGAATCAGCTCAAACCCACTCTAAAAAGAATTTCAAAAACAAAACGAAAAAACTGGGAAATTCTTTACAATTCCTTCAGGGTCTCTGATGAAACCTGGAATGACCCTATCTACAACGACAGCTGGATGTGGCATAAGTCTGGACACTTGGGACTGAGAGGATTGGTTAGATTGGGTGAGCAAATGCAGACCCTTTAAAGCACAAATGCCTGGCACCCATTCCATGGGTCCCAACTCTCCAGGTTGAAGGGAATATTACTACAGTTATAACATGTACGGGAAACCTAGAGAACGGACACACTGTGAATACAAAAGGTTTCTAAAACTCAACGAATAGTCCCTCTCCTGGTGCTCCGGTTTGACTTTACATCTGCTTTACTATCAACCTCCCCAGTTGGACAGACAGCCCCTTTAAACTCCTGGTTCGCACAGGTTGCCAATTTGGCAGAGGATGAAAGGGAAGAGGGAGAACCAAAGAGTGAGTAACTGTTAGGCATTTGGACGGGCACATATCACTGTAATTTCCCGGCAGGAAGAAGAATTAACCAAAGTCTCAGCCACCCACCGGGAACCAGTATAGGTCCTGAACCAAAATTTTGGACTTGTGGTCAGCTCACCAAAAACGAGTTGAAAAATGGAGCTCAGGGGCACAGCAATTCACAAACTGGCCGAGTAATAAAGGACAACTCTCGTCCAAAAATCTGTTGAGGGAAGGCAACGAGGCGGACTTGAAAGCGAGGCAGAATAGCAGGAAACAGATTTCAAGAGGTACGTTGGAATCGCCTTTAAAGCACAGGAAGAGGGGCACAACTTCGACAATGATGCACTTGGCCAAAAAGTGCGTATGCGTTTTCTCCTGAATATATTCAGGAGAAAACGCATACGCCCTTTTTGGCCAAGCAAGCAAGCGGGCAATGCAAATCTGCACTACAAAGAAGTATCACTTCCCACCGGTCAAAAGGGACATCCACAAAATGTGTAAAAACCAGAAAGGCAAGACAGGCTCTGGAGAACAGGGAGCCTTGTTATGCTGATGGGCGGGATGTAAATTGCCAGCTGCCTCTCTGGAGGAGTGCATTGTGTTCCCTAAAACAAGTAAACAACAGAGCTACAGAGCCAAGGGCACTTCAAGTCTAGGGAATATTCCTTGGGAAAACTGAAAATCAATAAGACAGAGCCACCCCAAAATTTAGGGCTGCAATGCTTACAAGGACCTCAACTTGGGTACACCTTAAATATCCCAGGAAATATAAAAATGCTTCAAAAAATTGTGGTACTTACGTACGATGGAATATCCCTCAGCCATGAAATCAATGTCATAAGACCAGTAGCAGCAAAATGGGTGGATTCAGGTACGATGATTCTAAGTGAAATAAGTCACACAGAAAAAGAAACTTATCATAAGATATCACTTATGAAGATCCTGTAAACATGGCTACACTTGAATTGAGTTAGGAAAGAGAACAGTGTCTCACATTTAGAAAACACTCTTATGCCTGCTTAAGGGGGAAGGAGAGGTGGGGTGATGCATAAAACCAGAGTTTGATATAAGCACAGGTACCGTTCCAAAAACCAACTATGGAATAGACAAGACCTACACCTTCCTCAGTGAATGGGACTCAAAACCCCATATTTCCCGCAGAGGAATATATCTGACTAGTAAGAATCTTAAAACCTATGTATTGATATGTCTCCGTAAGGGAATCAAGTGTGTCTAGACTGGCATAAACATGGCAGCGAGAATCAGCTCAAACCCACTATAAAAAGGAATTTCAAAAACAAAACAAAAAAACTGGGAAATTCTTTACAATTCCTTCAGGGTCTCTGATGAAACCTGGAATGACCCTATATACAACGACAGCTGGATGTGGCATAAGGCTGGACACTTGGGACTGAGAGGATTGGTGAGATTGGGTGAGCAAATGCAGACCCTTTAAAGCAATAATGCATGGCACCCATTCCATGGGTCCCAACTCTCCAGGTTGAAGGGAATATTACTACAGTTATAACATGTACGGGAAACCTAGAGAACGGACACACTGTGAATACGAAAGGTTTCTAAAACTCAACGAATAGTCCCTCTCCTGGTGCTCCGGTTTGACTTTCCATCTGCTTTACTATCAACCTCCCAACTTGGAGAGACAGCCCCTTTAACCTCCTGGTTCGCACAGGTTGCCAATTTGGCAGAGGATGAAAGGGAAGAGGGAGAACCAATGAGTGAGTAACTGTTAGGCATTTGGACGGGCACATATCACTGTAATTTGCCGGCAGGAAGAAGAATTAACCAAAGTCTCAGCCGCCCACCGGGAACCAGTATAGGTCCTGAACCAAAATTTTGGACTTGCGGTCAGCTCACCAAAAACGAGTTGAAAAATGGAGCTCAGGGGCACAGCAATTCACAAACTGGCCGAGTAATAAAGGACAACTATCTTCCAAAAGTCTGTTGAGGGAAGGCAACCAGGCGGACTTGAAAGCGAGGCAGAATAGCAGGAAACAGATTTCAAGAGGTACGTTGGAATCGCCTTTAAAGCACAGGAAGAGGGGCACAACTTCGACAATTATGCACTTGGCCAAAAAGGGCGTATGCGTTTTTTCCTGTATATATTCAGGAGAAAACACATACGCCCTTTTTGGCCAAGCAAGCAAGCGGGCAATGCAAATCTGCACTACAAAGAAGTATCACTTCCCACCGGTCAAAAGGGACATCCACAAAATGTGTAAAAACCAGAAAGGCAAGACAGGCTCTGGAGAACATGGAGCCTTGTTATGCTGATGGGCGGGATGTAAATTGCCAGCTGCCTCTCTGGAGGAGTGCATTGTGTTCCCTAAAACAAGTAAACAACAGAGCTACAGAGCCAAGGGCACTTCAAGTCTAGGGAATATTCCTTGGGAAAACTGAAAATCAATAAGACAGAGCCACCCCAAAATTTAGGGCTGCACTGCTTACAAGGACCTCAACTTGGGTACACCTTAAATATCCCAGGAAATATAAAAATGCTTCAAAAAATTGTGGTACTTACGTACGATGGAATATCCCTCAGCCATGAAATCAATGTCATAAGACCAGTAGCAGCAAAATGGGTGGATTCAGGTACGATGATTCTAAGTGAAATAAGTCACACAGAAAAAGAAACTTATCATAAGATATCACTTATGAAGATCCTGTAAACATGGCTACACTTGAACTGAGTTAGGAAAGAGAACAGTGTCTCACATTTAGAAAACACTCTTATGCCTGCTTAAGGGGGAAGGAGAGGTGGGGTGATGCATAAAACCAGAGTTTGATATAAGCACAGGTACCGTTCCAAAAACCAACTATGGAATAGACAAGACCTACACCTTCCTCAGTGAAAGGGACTCAAAACCCCATATTTCACGGAGAGGAATATATCTGACTAGTAAGAATCTTAAAACCTATGTATTGATATGTCTCCGTAAGGGAATCAAGTGTGTCTAGACTGGCATAAACATGGCAGCGAGAATCAGCTCAAACCCACTATAAAAAGGAATTTCAAAAACAAAACAAAAAAACTGGGAAATTCTTTACAATTCCTTCAGGGTCTCTGATGAATCTTGGAATGACCCTATGTACAACGAGAGGTGGATGAGGCATAAGGCTGGACACTTGGGACTGAGAGGATTGGTGAGATTTTGTGAGCAAATGCAGACCCTTTAAAGCACAAATGCCTGGCACCCATTCCATGGGTCCCAACTCTCCAGGTTGAAGGGAATATTACTACAGCTATAACATGTACGGGAAACCTAGAGAACGGACCCACTGTGAATACGAAAGGTTTCTAAAACTCAACGAATAGTCCGTCTCCTGGTGCTCCGGTTTGACTTTCCATCTGCTTTACTATCAACCTCCCAACTTGGAGAGACAGCCCCTTTAACCTCCTGGTTCGCACAGGTTTCCAATTTGGCAGAGGATGAAAGGGAAGAGGGAGAACCAATGAGAGAGTAGCTGTTAGGCATTTGAACGGGCACATATCACTTTAATTTCCGGCAGGAAGAAGAATTAACCAAAGTCTCAGCCCCCCACCGGGAACCAGCATAGGTCCTGAACCAAAATTTTGAACTTGCGGTCAGCTCACCAAAAACGATTTGAATAATGGTGCTCAGTGGCACAGCAATTCACAAACTGGCCGAGTAATAAAGGACAACTATCGTACAAAAATCTGTTGAGGGAAGGCAACGAAGCAGACTTGAAAGCGAGGCAGAATAGCAGGAAACAGATTTCAAGAGGTACGTTGGAATCACCTTTAAAGCACAGGAAGAGGGGCACAACTTCGACAATGATGCACTTGGCCAAAAAGGGCGTATGCGATTTCTCCTGAATATATTCAGGAGAAAACGCATACGCCCTTTTTGGCCAAGCAAGCAAGCGGACAATGCAAATCTGCACTACAAAGAAGTATCACTTCCCACCGGTCAAAAGGGACATCCACAAAATGTGTAAAAACCAGAAAGACAAGACAGGCCCTGGAGAACAGGGAGCCTTGTTATGCTGATGGGCGGGATGTAAATTGCCAACTGCCTCTCTGGAGGAGTGCATTGTGTTCCCTTAAACAAGTAAAGAACAGAGCTACAGAGCCAAGGGCACTTCCAGTCTAGGGAATATACCTTGGGAAAACTGAAAATCAATAAGACAGAGCCACCCCAAAATTTAGGGCTGCACTGCTTACAAGGACCTCAACTTGGGTACACCTTAAATATCCCAGGAAATATAAAAATGGTTCAGAAAATTGTGGTACTTACGTACGATGGAATATCCCTCAGCCAAGAAATCAATGTCATACGATCAGTAGCAGCAAAATGGGTAGATTCAGGTACGATGATTCTAAGTGAAATAAGTCACACAGAAAAAGAAACTTATCATAAGCTATCACTTATGAAGATCCTGTAAACATGGCTACCCTTGAACTGACTTAGAAAAGATAACAGTGTCTCACATTTAGAAAACACTCTTATGCCTGCTTAAGGGGGAAGGAGAGGTGGGGTGCTGCATAAAACCAGAGTTTGATATAAGCACAGGTACCGTTCCAAAAACCAACTATGGAATAGACAAGACCTACACCTTCCTCAGTGAAAGGGACTCAAAACCCCATATTTCCCTCAGAGGAATATATCTGACTAGTAAGAATCTTCAAACCTATGCATTGATATGACTCCGTAAGGGAATCAAGTGTGTCTAGACTGGCATAAACATGGCAGCGAGAATCAGCTCAAACCCACTATAAAAAGGAATTTCAAAAACAAAACAAAAAAACTAGGAAATTCTTTACAATTCCTTCAGGGTCTCTGATGAAACCTGGAATGACCTTATCTACAATGACAGCTGGATGTGGCATAAGGAGGGACACTTGGGACTGAGACGATTGGTGAGATTGGGTGAGCAAATGCAGACCCTTTAAAGCACAAATGCCTGGCACCCATTCCATGGGTCCCAACTCTCCAGGTTGAAGGGAATATTACTACAGCTATAACATGTACGGGAAACCTAGAGAACGGACACACTGTGAATACGAAAGGTTTCTAAAACTCAACGAACAGTCCCTCTCCTGGTGCTCCGGTTTGACTTTCCATCTGCTTTACTATCAACCTCCCAACTTGGAGAGACAGCCCCTTTAACCTCCTGGTTCGCACAGGTTGCCAATTTGGCAGAGGATGAAAGGGAAGAGAGAGAACCAATGAGATATTAGCTGTTAGGCATTTGGACGGGCACATATCACTGTAATTTCCCGGCAGGAAGAAGAATTAACCAAAGTCTCAGATACCCACCGGGAACCAGTATAGGTCCTGAACCAAAGTTTTGGACTTGTGGTCAGCTCACCAAAAAAGAGTTGAAAAATGGAGCTCAGGGGCACAGCAATTCACAAACTGGCCGAGTAATAAAAGACAACTATCGTCCAAAAATCTGTTGAGGGAAGGCAACGGGGCAGACTTGAATGCGAGGCAGAATAGCAGGAAACAGATTTCAAGAGGTACGTTGGAATCGCCTTTAAAGCACAGGAAGAGGGGCACAACTTCGACAATGATGCACTTGGCCAAAAAGGGCGTATGCGTTTTCTCCTGAATATATTCAGGAGAAAACGCATACGCCCTTTTTGGAGAAGCAAGCAAGCGGGCAATGCTAATCTGCACTACAAACAAGTATCACTTCCCACTGGTCAAAAGGGACATCCACAAATTGTGTAAAAACCAGAAAGGCAAGACAGGCCCTGGAGAACAAGGATCCTTGTTATGCTGATGGGCGGGATGTAAATTGCCAACTGCCTCTCTGGAGGAGTGCATTGTGTTCCCTAAAACAAGTAAACAACGGAGCTACAGAGCCAAGGGCACTTCCAGTCTAGGGAATATACCTTGGGAAAACTGAAAATCAATAAGACATAGCCACCCCAAACTTTAGGGCTGCACTGCTTACAAGGACCTCAACTTGGGTACACCTTAAATATCCCAGGAAATATAAAAATGGTTCAGAAAATTGTGGTACTTACGTACGATGGAATATCCCTCAGCCATGAAATCAATGTCATAAGACCAGTAGCAGCAAAATGGGTGGATTCAGGTACGATGATCCTAATTGAAATAAGTCACACAGAAAAAGAAACTTATCATAAGATATCACTTATGAAGATCCTGTAAACATGGCTACACTTGAACTGAGTTAGGAAAGAGAACAGTGTCTCACATTTAGAAAACACTCTTATGCCTGCTTAAGGGGGAAGGAGAGGTGGGGTGATGCATAAAACCAGAGTTTGATATAAGCACAGGTACCGTTCCAAAAACCAACTATGGAATAGACAAGACCTACACCTTCCTCAGTGAAAGAGACTCAAAACCCCATATTTCCCGCAGAGGAATATATCTGACTAGTAAGAATCTTAAAACCTATGTACTGATATGTCTCCGTAAGGGAATCAAGTGTGTCTAGACTGGCATAAACATGGCAGCGAGAATCAGCTCAAACCCACTCTAAAAAGGAATTTCAAAAACAAAACGAAAAAACTGGGAAATTCTTTACAATTCCTTCAGGGTCTCTGATGAAACCTGGAATGACCCTATCTACAACGACAGCTGGATGTGGCATAAGGCTGGACACTTGGGACTGAGAGGATTGGTGAGATTGGGTGAGCAAATGCAGACCCTTTAAAGCACAAATGCCTGGCACCCATTCCATGGGTCCCAACTCTCCAGATTGAAGGAGATATTACTACAGATATAACATGTACGGGAAACTTAGAGAACGGACACACTGTGAATACGAAAGGTTTCTAAAACTCAACGAATAGTCCCTCTCCTGGTGCTCCGGTTTGACTTTTCATCTGCTTTACTATCAACCTCCCATCTTGGAGAGACAGCCCCTTTAACCTCCTGGTTCGCACAGGTTGCCAATTTGGCAGAGGATGAAAGGGAAGAGGGAGAACCAATGAGAGAGTAGCTGTTAGGCATTTGAACGGGCACATATCACTTTAATTTCCGGCAGGAAGAAGAATTAACCAAAGTCTCAGCCCCCCACCGGGAACCAGCATAGCTCCTGAACCGAAATTTTGAACTTGCGGTCAGCTCAACAAAAACGAGTTGAATAATGGTGCTCAGGGGCACAGCAATTCACAAACTGGCCGAGTAATAAAGGACAACTATCGTCCAAAAATCTGTTGAGGGAAGGCAACGAAGCAGACTTGAAAGCGAGGCAGAATAGCAGGAAACAGATTTCAAGAGGTACGTTGGAATCGCCTTTAAAGCACAGGAAGAGGGGCACAACTTCGACAATGATGCACTTGGCCAGAAAGGGCGTATGCGTTTTCTCCTGAATATATTCAGGAGAAAACGCATACGCCCTTTTTGGCCAAGCAAGCAAGCGGGCAATGCAAATCTGGACTACAAAGAAGTATCACTTCCCACCGGTCAAAAGGGTCATCCACAAAATGTGTAAAAACCAGAAAGACAAGACAGGCCCTGGAGAACAGGGAGCCTTGTTATGCTGATGGGCGGGATGTAAATTGCCAACTGCCTCTCTGGAGGAGTGCATTGTGTTCCCTAAAACATGTAAAGAATAGAGCTACAGAGCCAAGGGCACTTCCAGTCTAGGGAATATTCCTAGGGAAAACTGAAAATCAATAAGACAGAGCCAACACAAAATTTAGGGCTGCACTGCTTACAAGGACCTCAACTTGGGTACACCTTAAATATCCCACGAAATATAAAAATGGTTCAAAAAATTGTGGTACTTACGTACGATGGAATATCCCTCAGCCATTAAATCAATGTCATAAGACCAGTAGCAGCAAAATGGGTGGATTCAGGTACGATGATTCTAAGTGAAATAAGTCACACAGAAAAAGAAACTTATCATAAGATATCACTTATGAAGATCCTGTAAACATGGCTACACTTGAACTGAGTTAGGAAAGAGAACAGTGTCTCACATTTAGAAAACACTCTTATGCCTGCTTAAGGGGGAAGGAGAGGTGGGGTGATGCATAAAACCAGAGTTTGATATAAGCACAGGTACCGTTCCAAAAACCAACTATGGAATAGACAAGACCTACAGCTTCCTCAGTGAAAGGGACTCAAAACCCCATATTTCCCGCAGAGGAATATATCTGACTAGTAAGAATCTTAAAACCTATGTATTGATATGTCTCCGTAAGGGAATCAAGTGTGTCTAGACTGGCATAAACATGGCAGCGAGAATCAGCTCAAACCCACTATAAAAAGGAATTTCAAAAACAAAACAAAAAAACTGCGAAATTCTTTACAATTCCGTCAGGATCTCTGATGAAACCTGGAATGACCTTATCTACAATGACAGCTGGATGTGGCATAAGGAGGGACACTTGGGTCTGAGACGATTGGTGAGATTGGGTGAGCAAATGCAGACCCTTTAATGCACAAATGCCTGACACCCATTCCATGGGTCCCAACTCTCCAGGTTGAAGGGAATATTACTACAGTTATAACATGTACGGGAAACCTAGAGAACGGACACACTGTGAATACGAAAAGTTTCTAAAACTCAACTAACAGTCCCTCTCCTGGTGCTCTGGTTTGACTTTCCATCTGCTTTACTATCAACCTCCCAACTTGGAGAGACAGCCCCTTTAACCTCCTGGTGCGCACAGGTTGCCAATTTGGCAGAGGATGAAAGGGAAGAGTGAGAACCAATGAGAGATTAGCTGTTAGGCATTTGGACGGGCACATATCACTGTAATTTCCCGGCAGGAAGAAGAATTAACCAAAGTCTCAGCCACCCACCGGGAACCAGTATAGGTCTTGAAATAAAGTTTTGGACTTGCGGTCAGCTCACCAAAAACGAGTTGAAAAATGGAACTCAGGGGCACAGCAATTCACAAACTGGCCGAGTAATAAAAGACAACTATCGTCCAAAAATCTGTTGAGGGAAGGCAACGAGGCGGACTTGAATGCGAGGCAGAATAGCAGGAAACAGATTTCAAGAGGTACGTTGGAATCGCCTTTAAAGCACAGGAAGAGGGGCACAACTTCGACAATGATGCACTTGGCCAAAAAGGGCGTATGCGTTTTCTCCTGAATATATTCAGGAGAAAACGCATACGCCCTTTTTGGCCAAGCAAGCAAGCGGGCAATGCAAATCTGCACTACAAAGAAGTATCACTTCCCACCGGTCAAAAGGGACATCCGCAAAATGTGTAAAAACCAGAAAGGCAAGACAGGCCCTGGAGAACAGGGAGCCTTGTTATGCTGATGGGCGGGATGTAAATTGCCAACTGCCTCTCTGGAGGAGTGCATTGTGTTCCCTAAATCAAGTAAACAACAGAGCTACAGAGCCAAGGGCAATTCCAGTCTAGGGAATATACCTAGGGAAAACTGAAAATCAATAAGACAGAGCCACCCCAAAATTTAGGGCTGCACTGCTTACAAGGACCTCAACTTGGGTACACCTTAAATATCCCAGGAAATATAAAAATGGTTCAGAAAATTGTGGTACTTACGTACGATGGAATATCCCTCAGCCATGAAATCAATGTCATAAGACCAGTAGCAGCAAAATGGGTGGATTCCGGTACGATGATCCGAAGTGAAATAAGTCACACAGAAAAAGAAACTTATCATAAGATATCACTTATGAAGATCCTGTAAACATGGCTTCACTTGAACTGAGTTAGGAAAGAGAACAGTGTCTCACATTTAGAAAACACTCTTATGCCTGCTTAAGGGGGAAGGAGAGGTGGGGTGCTGCATAAAACCAGAGTTTAATATAAGCACAGGTACTGTTCCAAAAACCAGCTCTGGAATAGAAAAGACCTACACCTTCCTCAGTGAAAGGGACTCAAAACCCCATATTTCCCGCAGAGGAATATATCTGACTAGTAAGAATCTTAAAACCTATGTATTGATATGTCTCCGTAAGGGAATCAAGTGTGTCTAGACTGGCATAAACATGCCAGCGAGAATCAGCTCAAACCCACTATAAAAAGGAATTTCAAAAACAAAACAAAAAAACTGTGAAATTCTTTACAATTCCTTCAGGGTCTCTGATGAAACCTGGAATGACCGTAACTACAACGACAGCTGGATGTGGCATAAGGAGGGACACTTGGGACTGAGACGATTGGTGAGATTGGGTGAGCAAATGCAGACCCTTTAAAGCACAAATGCCTGGCACCCATTCCATGGGTCCCAACTCTCCAGGTTGAAGGGAATATTACTACAGCTATAACATGTACGGGAAACCTAGAGAACGGACACACTGTGAATACGAAAGGTTTCTAAAACTCAACGAACAGTCCCTCTCCTGGTGCTCCGGTTTGACTTTACATCTGCTCTACTATCAACCTCCCAAATTGGAGAGACAGCCCCTTTAACCTCCTGGTTCGCACAGGTTTCCAATTTGGCAGAGGATGAAAGGGAAGAGGGAGAACCAATGAGAGAGTAGCTGTTAGGCATTTCGACGGGCACATATCACTGTAACTTCCCGAAAGGAAGAAGAATTAACCAAAGTCTCAGCCACCCACCGGGAACCAGTATAGGTCCTGAACCAAATTTTTGGACTTGCGGTCAGCTCACCAAAAACGAGTTGAAAAATGGAGCTCAGGGTCACAGCAATTCACAAACTGGCCAAGTAATAAAGGACAACTATCGTCCAAAAATCTGTTGAGGAAAGGCAATGAGCCGGACTTGAAAGCGAGGCAGAATAGCAGGAAACAGATTTCAAGAGGTACGTTGGAATCGCCTTTAAAGCACGGGAAGAGGGGCACAACTTCGACAATGATGCACTTGGCCAAAAAGGGCGTATGCGTTTTCTCCTGAATATATTCAGGAGAAAACGCATACGCCCTTTTTGGCCAAGCAAGCAAGCGGGCAATGCAAATCTGCACTACAAAGAAGTATCACTTCCCACCGGTCAAAAGGGACATCCAAAAAATGTGTAAAAACCAGAAAGGCAAGACAGGCCCTGGAGAACAGGGAGCCTTGTTATGCTGATGGGCGGGATGTAAATTGCCAACTGCCTCTCTGGAGGAGTGCATTGTGTTCCCTAAAACAAGTAAAGAACAGAGCTACAGAGCCAAGGGCACTTCCAGTCTAGGGAATATACCTTGGGAAAACTGAAAATCAATAAGACAGAGCCACCCCAAAATTTAGGGCTGCACTGCTTACAAGGACCTCAACTTGGGTACACCTTAAATATCCCAGGAAATATAAAAATGGTTCAAAAAATTGTGGTACTTACGTACGATGGAATATCCCTCAGCCATGAAATCAATGTCATAAGACCAGTAGCAGCAAAATGGGTGGATTCAGGTACGTTGATTCTAAGTGAAATAAGTCACACAGAAAAAGAATCTTATCATAAGATATCACTTATGAAGATCCTATAAACATGGCTACACTTGAACTGAGTTAGGAAAGAGAACAGTGTCTCATATTTAGAAAACACTCTTATTCCTGCTTAAGGTGGAAGGAGAGGTGGGGTGATGCATAAAACCAGAGTTTGATATAAGCACAGGTACCGTTCCAAAAACCAACTAAGGAATAGACAAGACCTACACATTCCTCAGTGAAAGGGACTCAAAACCCCATATTTCCCACAAAGGAATATATCTGACTAGTAAGAATCTTAAAACCTATGTATTGATATCTCTCCGTAGCGAATCAAGTCTGTCTAGACTGGCTTAAACATGGCAGCGTAATCAGCTCAAACCCACTATAAAAAGGAATTACAAAAACTAAACAAAACTAAAATGGAAATTCTTCACAATTCCTTCATGGTCTCTGATAAAACCTGGAATTACCCTATCTACAATGACAGCTGGATGTGGCATAAGTCTGGACACTTGAGACTGAGAGGATTGGTGAGATTGGGTGAGCAAATGCAGACCGTTTAAAGCAATAATTCGTGGCACCCATTCCATGGGTCCCAACTCTCCAGGTTGAAGGGAATATTACTACAGCTATAACATGTACGGGAAACCTAGAGCATGGACACACTGTGAATACGAAAGGTTTCTAAAACTCAACGAATAGTCCCTCTCCTGGTGCTCCCATTTGACTTTCCAAATGCTTTACTATCAATCTCCCAACTTGGAGAGACAGCCCCTTTAACCTACTGGTTCGAACAGGATGCCAGTTTGGCTGAGGATGAAAGTGAAGAGGGAGAACCAATGAGAGAGTAGCTGTTAGGCATTTGGACGGGCAAATGTGAATCTAATTTCCCAGCAGGAAGAAGAATTAACCAAAGTCTCAGCGCCCCATCGGAAACCAGTATAGGTCTTGAACCAAAATTTTGGACTTGCGGTCAGCTCACAAGAAACGAGTAGAATAATGGAGCTCAGGGGCACAGCAATTCACAAACTGGCAGAGTAATAAAGGACAACTATCGTCCAAAAATCTGGTGAGGGAAGGCAACGAGGCGGACATGAAAGCGAGGCAGAATAGCAGGAAACAGATTTCAAGAGGTACGTTGGAATCACCTTTAAAGCACAGGAAGAGGGGCAAAATTTCAAAAATGATGCACTTGGCCAAATAGAGCGTATGTGTTTTCTCATGAATATATTCAGGAGAAAACGCATACGCCCTTTTTGGCCAAGCAAGCAGGCGGGTAATGAAAATCGGCACTACAAAGAAGTATCACTTTCCACAGGTCTAAAAGGGACATCCACAAAATGTGTAAAAACCAGAAAGGCAAAACAGGCCCTGGAGAACAGTGAGCCTTGTTATGCTGATGGGCGCGATATAAATTTCCAACTGCCTCTCTGGAGGAGTGCATTGTGTTCCCTAAAACAAGTAAACAACAGAGCTACAGAGCCAAGGACACTTCCAGTCTGTGGAATATACCTTGGGAAAACTGAAAATCAATAAGACAGAGCCATCCCAAAATTTAGGGCTGCACTGCTTACAAGGACCTCAACTTGGGTACACCTTAAATATCCCAGGAAATATAAAAATGGTTCAAAAATTTGTGGTACTTACGTACGATAGAATATCCCTCAGCCATGAAATCAATGTCATAAGACCAGTAGCAGCAAAATGGGTGGATTCAGGTGCGATGATTCTAAGTGAAATAAGTCACACAGAAAAAGAAACTTATCATAAGATATCACTTATGAAGATCCTGTAAACATGGCTACACTTGAACTGAGTTAGGAAAGAGAACAGTGTCTCACATTTAGAAAACACTCTTATGCCTGCTTAAGGGGGAAGGAGAGGTGGGGTGATGCATAAAACCAGAGTTTGATATAAGCACAGGTACCGTTCCAAAAACCAACTATGGAATAGAAAAGACCTACACCTTCCTCAGTGAAAGGGACTCAAAACACCATATTTCCCGCAGAGGAATATATCTGACTAGTAAGAATCTTAAAACCTATGTATTGATATGTCTCCATAACGGAATCAAGTGTATCTAGACTGGCATAAACATGGCAGCGAGAATCAGCTCAAACCCACTATAAAAAGGAATTTCAAAAACAAAACAAAAAAACTGGGAAATTCTTTACAATTCCTTCAGGGTCTCTGATGAAACCTGGAATGACCCTATCTACAATGACAGCTGGATGTGGCATAATGCTGGACACATGGGACTGAGAGGATTGGTGAGATTGGGTGAGCAAATGCAGACCCTTTAAATCAATAATGCATGGCACACATTCCATGGGTCCCAACTCTCCAGGTTGAAGGGAATATTACTACAGTTATAACATGTACGGGAAACCTAGAGAACGGACACACTGTGAATATGAAAGGTTTCTAAACTCAACGAATAGTCCCTCTCCTGGTGCTCCTGTTTCACTTTCCATCTGCTTTACTATCAACCTCCCAACTTGGAGAGACAGCCCCTTTAACCTCCTGGTTTGCACAGGTTTCCAATTTGGCAGAGGATGAAAGGGAAGAGGGAGAAGCAATGAGAGAATAGCTGTTAGGCATTTGGACGGGCACATATCACTGTAATTTCCCGGCAGGAAGAAGAATTAACCAAAGTCTCAGCCACCCACCGGGAACCAGTATAGGTCCTGAACCAAAATTCTGGACTTGCGGTCAGCTCACCAAAAACGAGTTGAAAAATGGAGCTCAGGGGCACAGCAATTCACAAACTGGCCGAGTAATAAAGGACAACTATCGTCCAAAAATCTGTTGAGGGAAGGCAACGAAGCGGACTTGAAAGCGAGGCAGAATAGCAGGAAACAGATTTCAAGAGGTACGTTGGAATCGCCTTTAAAGCACAGGAAGAGGGGCACAACTTCGACAATGATGCACTTGGCCAAAAAGGGCGTATGCGTTTTCGCCTGAATTTATTCAGGAGAAAACGCATACGCCCTTTTTGGCCAAGCAAGCAAGCGGGCAATGCAAATCTGCACTACAAAGAAGTATCACTTCCCACTGGTCAAAAGGGACATTCACAAAATGTGTAAAAACCAGAAAGGCAAGACAGGCCCTGGAAAACAGGGAGCCTTGTTATGCTGATGGGCGGGATGTAAATTGCCAAGTGCCTCTCTGTAGGAGTGCATTGTGTTCCCTAAAACAAGTAAGCAACAGAGCAACAGAGCCAAGGGCACGTCCAGTCTAGGGAATATACCTTGGGAAAACTGAAAATCAATAAGACAGAGCCACCACAAAATTTAGGGCTGCACTGCTTACAAGGACCTCAACTTGGGTACACCTTAAATATCCCAGGAAATATAAAAATGGTTCAAAAAATTGTGGTACTTACGTACGATGGAATATCCCTCAGCCATGAAATCAATGTCATAAGACCAGTAGCAGCAAAATGGGTGGATTCAGGTACGATGATTCTAAGTGAAATAAGTCACACAGAAAAAGAAACTTATCATAAGATATCACTTATGAAGATCCTGTAAACATGGCTACACTTGAACTGAGTTAGGAAAGAGAACAGTGTCTCACATTTAGAAAACACTCTTATGCCTGCTTAATGGGGAAGGAGAGGTGGGGTGATGCATAAAACCAGAGTTTGATATAAGCACATGTACAGTTCCAAAAACCAACTATGGAATAGACAAGACCTACACCTTCCTCAGTGAAAGGGACTCAAAACACCATATTTCCCGCAGAGGAATATATCTGACTAGTAAGAATCTTAAAACCTATGTGTTGATATGTCTCCATAAGGGAATCAAGTGTGTCTAGACTGGCATAAACATGGCAGCGAGAATCAGATCAAACCCACTCCAAAAAGAAATTCAAAAACAAAACGAAAAAACTGGGAAATTCTTTACAATTCCTTCAGGGTCTCTGATGAAACCTGGAATGACCCTATCTAAAACGACAGCTGGATGTGGCATAAGGCTGTACACTTGGGACTGAGAGGATTGGTGAGATTGGGTGAGCAAATGCAGACCCTTTAAAGCACAAATGCCTGGCACCCATTCCATGGGTCCCAACTCTCCAGGTTGAAGGGAATATTACTACAGTTATAACATGTACGGGAAACCTAGAGAACGGACACACTGTGAATAAAAAAGGCTTCTAAAACTCAACGAATAGTCCCTCTCCTGGTGCTCCGGTTTGACTTTCCATCTGCTTTACTATCAACCTCCCCAGTTGGAGAGACAGCCCCTTTAAACTCCTGGTTTGCACAGGTTGCCAATTTGGCAGAGGTTGAAAGGGAAGAGGGAGAACCAATGAGAGAGTAGCTGTTAGGCATTTGGAAGGGCACATATCACTGTAATTTGCCGGCAGGAAGAAGAATTAACCAAAGTCTCAGCCACCCACCGGGAACCAGTATAGGTCCTGAACCAAAATTTTGGACTTGTGGTCAGCTCACCAAAAACGAGTTGAAAAATGGAGCACAGGGGCACAGCAATTCACAAACTGGCTGAGTAATAAAGGACAACTATCGTCCAAAAGTCTGTTGAGGGAAGACAACGAGGCGGACTTGAAACCGAGGCAGAATAGCAGGAAACAGATTTCAAGAGGTACGTTGGAAGCGCCTTTAAAGCACAGGAAGAGGGGCACAACTTCGACAATGATGCACTTGGCCAAAAAGGGCGTATGCGTTTTCTCCTGAATATATTCAGGAGAAAAGTCCTACGCCCTTTTTGGCCAAGCAAGCAAGCGGGCAATGCAAATCTGCACTACAAAGAAGTATCACTTCCCACCGGTCAAAAGGGACATCCACAATAATGTGTAAAAACCAGAAAGGCAAGACAGGCCCTGGAGAACAGGAAGCCTTGTTATGCTGGTGGGCGGGATGTAAATTGCCAACTGCCTCTCTGGAGGAGTGCATTGTGTTCCCTAAAACAAGTAAACAACAGAGATACAGAGCCAAGGGCACTTCCAGTCTAGGGAATATACCTTGGGAAAACTGAAAATCAATAAGACAGAGCCACCACAAAATTTAGGGCTGCACTGCTTACAAGGACCTCAACATGGGTACACCTTAAATATCCCAGGAAATATAAAAATGGTTCAAAAAATTGTGGTACTTACGTACGATGGAATATCCCTCAGCCATGAAATCAATGTCATAAGACCAGTAGCAGCAAAATGGGTGGATTCAGGTACGATGATTCTAAGTGAAATAAGTCACACAGAAAAAGAAACTTATCATAAGATATCACTTATGAAGATCCTGTAAACATGGCTACACTTGAACTGAGTTAGGAAAGAGAGCAGTGTCTCACATTTAGAAAACACTCTTATGCCTGCTTAAGGGGGAAGGAGAGGTGGGGTGATGCATAAAACCAGAGTTTGATATAAGCACAGGTACCGTTCCAAAAACCAACTATGGAATAGACAAGACCTACACCTTCCTCAGTGAAAGGGACTCAAAACCCCATATTTCCCGGAGAGGAATATATCTGACTAGTAACAATCTTAAAACCTATGTATTGATATGTCTCCGTAAGGGAATCAAGTGTGTCTAGACTGGCATAAACATGGCAGCGAGAATCAGCTCAAACCCACTATAAAAAGGAATTTCAAAAACAAAACAAAAAAACTGGGAAATTCTTTACAATTCCTTCAGGGTCTCTGATGAAACCTGGAATGACCCTATCTACAACGACAGCTGGATGTGGCATAAGGAGGGACACTTGGGACTGAGACGATTGGTGAGATTGGGTGCGCAAATGCAGACCCTTTAAAGCACAAATGCCTGGCACCCATTCCATGGGTCCCAACTCTCCAGGTTGAAGGGAATATTACTACAGCTACAACATGTACGGGAAACCTAGAGAACGGACACACTGTGAATACGAAAGGTTTCTAAAACTCAACGAATAGTCCCTCTCCTGGTGCTCCGGTTTGACTTTCCATCTGCTTTACTATCAACCTCCCAACTTGGAGAGACAGCCCCTTTAACCTCCTGGTTCGCACAGGTTTCCAATTTGGCAGAGGATGAAAGGGAAGAGGGAGAACCAATGAGAGAGTAGCTGTTAGGCATTTGAACGGGCACATATCACTTTAATTTCCGGCAGGAAGAAGAATTAACCAAAGTCTCAGCCCCCCACCGGGAACCAGCATAGGTCCTGAACCAAAATTTTGAACTTGCGGTCAGCTCACCAAAAACGAGTTGAATAATGGTGCTCAGTGGCACAGCAATTCACAAACTGGCCGAGTAATAAAGGACAACTATCGTACAAAAATCTGTTGAGGGAAGGCAACGAAGCAGACTTGAAAGCGAGGCAGAATAGCAGGAAACAGATTTCAAGAGGTACGTTGGAATCGCCTTTAAAGCACAGGAAGAGGGGCACAACTTCGACAATGATGCACTTGGCCAAAAAGGGCGTATGCGTTTTCTCCTGAATATATTCAGGAGAAAACGCATACGCCCTCTTTGGCCAAGGAAGCAAGCGGGCAATGCAAATCTGCAATACAAAGAAGTATCACTTCCCACTGGTCAAAAGGGACATCCACAAATTGTGTAAAAACCAGAAAGGCAAGACAGGCCCTGGAGAACAAGGAGCCTTGTTATGCTGATGGGCGGGATGTAAATTGCCAACTGCCTCTCTGGAGGAGTGCATTGTGTTCCCTAAAACAAGTAAACAACAGAGCTACAGAGCCAAGGGCACTTCCAGTCTAGGGAATATACCTTGGGAAAACTGAAAATCAATAAGACAGAGCCACCCCAAAATTTAGGGCTGCACTGCTTACAAGGACCTCAACTTGGGTACACCTTAAATATCCCAGGAAATATAAAAATGGTTCAAAAAATTGTGGTAATTACGTACGATGGAATATCCCTCAGCCATGAAATCAATGTCATAAGACCAGTAGCAGCAAAATGGGTGGATTCAGGTATGATGATTCTAAGTGAAATAAGTCACACAGAAAAAGAAACTTATCATAAGATATCACTTATGAAGATCCTGTAAACATGGCTACACTTGAACTGAGTTAGGAAAGAGAACAGTGTCTCACATTTAGAAAACACTCTTATGCCTGCTTAAGGGGGAAGGAGAGGTGGGGTGATGCATAAAACCAGAGTTTGATATAAGCACAGGTACCGTTCCAAAAACCAACTATTGAATAGACAAGACCTACACCTTCCTCAGTGAAAGGGACTCAAAACCCCATATTTCCCTCAGAGGAATATATCTGACTAGTAAGAATCTTAAAATCTATGTATTGATATGACTCCGTAAGGGAATCAAGTGTGTCTAGACTGGCATAAACATGGCAGCGAGAATCACCTCAAACCCACTATAAAAAGGAATTTCAAAAACAAAACAAAAAAACTAGGAAATTCTTTACAATTCCTTCAGGGTCTCTGATGAAACCTGGAATGACCTTATCTACAATGACAGCTGGATATGGCATAAGGAGGGACACTTGGGACTGAGACGATTGGTGAGATTGGGTGAGCACATGCAGACCCTTTAAAGCACAAAAGCCTGGCACCCATTCCATGGATCGCAACTCTCCATGTTGAAGGGAATATTACTACAGCTATAACATGTACGGGAAACCTAGAGAACGGACACACTGTGAATACGAAAGGTTTCTAAAACTCAACGAACAGTCCCTCTCCTGGTGCTCTGGTTTGACTTTCCATCTGCTTTACTATCAACCTCCCAACTTGGAGAGACAGCCCCTTTAACCTCCTGGTTCGCACAGGTTGCCAATTTGGCAGAGGATGAAAGGGAAGAGGGAGAACCAATGAGAGAGTAGCTGTTAGGCATTTGGACGGGCACATATCACGGTAATTTCCCGACAGGAAGAAGAATTAACCAAAGTCTCAGCCACCCACCGGGAACCAGTATAGGTCCTGAACCAAAGTTTTGGACTTGCGGTCAGCTCACCAAAAAAGAGTTGAAAAATGGAGCTCAGGGGCACAGCAATTCACAAACTGGCCGAGTAATAAAAGACAACTATCGTCCAAAAATCGGTTGAGGGAAGGCAACGGGGCGGACTTGAATGCGAGGCAGAATAGCAGGAAACTGATTTCAAGAGGTACGTTGGAATCGCCTTTAAAGCACAGGAAGAGGGGCACAACTTCGACAATGATGCACTTGGCCAAAAAGGGCGTATGCGTTTTCTCCTGAATATATTCAGGAGAAAACGCATACGCACTTTTTGGCCAAGCAAGCAAGCGGGCAATGCAAATCTGGACTACAAAGAAGTATCACTTCCCACCGGTCAAAAGGGACATCCACAAAATGTGTAAAAACCAGAAAGGCAAGACAGGCCCTGGAGAACAGGGAGCCTTGTTATGCTGATGGGCGGGATGTAAATTGCCAACTGCCTCTCTGGAGGAGTGCATTGTGTTACCTAAAACAAGTAAACAGCAGAGCTACAGAGCCAAGGGCACTTCCAGTCTAGGGAATATACCTTGGGAAAACTGAAAATCAATAAGACAGAGGCACCCCAAAATTTAGGGCTGCACTGCTTACAAGGACCTCAACTTGGGTACACCTTAAATATCCCAGGAAATATAAAAATGGTTCAGAAAATTGTGGTACTTACGTACAATGGAATATCCCTCAGCCATGAAATCAATGTCATAAGACCAGTAGCAGCAAAATGGGTGGATTCCGGTACGATGATCCTAAGAGAAATAAGTCACACAGAAAAAGAAACTTATCATAAGATATCACTTATGAAGATCCTGTAAACATGGCTACACTTGAACTCAGTTAGGAAAGAGAACAGTGTCTCACATTTAGAAAACACACTTATGCCTGCTTAAGGGGGAAGGAGAGGTGGGGTGATGCATAAAACCAGAGTTTGATATAAGCACAGGTACTGTTCCAAAAACCAACTATGGAATAGACAAGACCTACACCTTCCTCAGTGAAAGGGACTCAAAACCCCATATTTCCCGCAGAGGAATATATCTGACTAGTAAGAATCTTAAAACCTATATATTGATAAGTCTCCATAAGGGAATCAAGTGTGTCTAGACTGGCATAAACATGGCAGCGAGAATCAGCTCAAACCCACTATAAAAAGGAGTTTCAAAAACAAAACAAAAAACTGGGAAATTCTTTACAATTCCTTCAGGGTCTCTGATGAAACCTGGAATGACCTTATCTACAATGACAGCTGGATGTGGCATAAGGAGGGACACTTGGGACTGAGACGATTGGTGAGATTGGGTGAGCAAATGCAGACCCTTTAAAGCACAAATGCCTGGCACCCATTCCATGGGTCCCAACTCTCCAGGTTGAAGGGAATATTACTACAGCTATAACATGTACGGGAGACCTAGAGAACGGACACACTGTGAATACGAAAGGTTTCTAAAACTCAACGAACAGTCCCTCTCCTGGTGCTCCGGTTTGACTTTCCATCTGCTTTACTATCAACCTCCCAACTTGGAGAGACAGCCCCTTTAACCTCCTGGTTCGCACAGGTTGCCAATTTGGCAGAGGATGTAAGGGAAGAGGGAGAACCAATGAGAGAGTAGCTGTTAGGCATTTGGACGGGCACATATCACTGTAATTTCCCGGCAGGAAGAAGAATTAACCAAAGTCTCAGCTACCCACCGGGAACCAGTATAGGTCCTGAACCAAAGTTTTGGACTTGCGGTCAGCTCACCAAAAAAGAGTTGAAAAATGGAGCTCAGGGGCACAGCAATTCACAAACTGGCCGAGTAATAAAAGACAACTATCGTCCAAAAATCTGTTGAGGGAAGGCAACGGGGCGGACTTGAATGCGAGGCAGAATAGCAGGAAACAGATTTCAAGAGGTACGTTGGAATCGCCTTTAAAGCACAGGAAGAGGGGCACAACTTCGACAATGATGCACTTGGCCAAAAAGGGTGTATGCGTTTTCTCCTGAATATATTCAGGAGAAAACGCATACGCCCTTTTTGGAGAAGCAAGCAAGCGGGCAATGCAAATCTGCACTACAAACAAGTATCACTTCCCACTGGTCAAAAGGGACATCCACAAATTGTGTAAAAACCAGAAAGGCAAGACAGGCCCTGGAGAACAAGGAGCCTTGTTATGCTGATGGGCGGGATGTAAATTGCCAACTGCCTCTCTGGAGGAGTGCATTGTGTTCCCTAAAACAAGTAAACAACAGAGCTACTGAGCCAAGGGCACTTCCAGTCTAGGGAATATACCTTGGGAAAACTGAAAATCAATAAGACAGAGCCACCCCAAAATTTAGGGCTGCACTGCTTACAAGGACCTCAACTTGGGTACACCTTAAATATCCCAGGAAATATAAAAATGGTTCAAAAAATTGTGGTACTTACGTACGATGGAATATCCCTCAGCCATGAAGTCAATGTCATAAGACCAGTAGCAGCAAAATGGGTGGATTCAGGTACGATGATTCTAAGTGAAATAAGTCACACAGAAAAAGAAACTTATCATAAGATATCACTTATGAAGATCCTGTAAACATGGCTACACTTGAACTGAGTTAGGAAAGAGAACAGTGTCTCACATTTAGAAAACACTCTTATGCCTGCTTAAGGGGGAAGGAGAGGTGGGGTGATGCATAAAACCAGAGTTTGATATAAGCACAGGTACCGTTCCAAAAACCAACTATTGAATAGACAAGACCTACACCTTCCTCAGTGAAAGGGACTCAAAACCCCATATTTCCCGCAGAGGAATATATCTGACTAGTAAGAATCTTAAAACCTATGTATTGATATGTCTCCGTAAGGGAATCAAGTGTGTCTAGACTGGCATAAACATGGCAGCGAGAATCAGCTCAAACCCACTATAAAAAGGAATTTAAAAAACAAAACAAAAAACTGGGAAATTCTTTACAATTCCTTCAGGGTCTCTGATGAAACCTGGAATGACCCTATCTACAACGACAGCTGGATGTGGCATAAGGCTGGACACTAGTGACTGAGAGAATTGGTGAGATTGGGTGAGCAAATGCAGACCCTTTAAAGCAATAATGCATGGCACCCATTCCATGGGTCCCAACTCTCCAGGTTGAAGGGAATATTACTACAGTTATAACATGTACGGGAAACCAAGAGAACGGACACACTGTGAATACGAAAGGTTTCTAAAACTCAATGAATAGTCCCTCTCCTGGTGCTCTGGTTTGACTTTCCATCTGCTTTACTATCAACCTCCCAACTTGGAGAGACAGCCCCTTTAACCTCCTGGTTCGCACAGGTTGCCAATTTGGCAGAGGATGAAAGGGAAGAGGGAGAACCAATGAGAGAGTAGCTGTTAGGCATTTGGACGGGCACATATCACGGTAATTTCCCGGCAGGAAGAAGAATTAAGCAAAGTCTCAGCCACCGACTGGGAACCAGTATAGGACCTGAACCAAAGTTTTAGACTTGCGGTCAGCTCACCAAAAAGGTGTTGAAAAATGGAGCTCAGGGGCACAGCAATTCACAAACTGGCCGAGTAATAAAGGACAACTATCGTCCAAAAATCTGTTAAGGGAAGGCATCGAGGCGGACTTGAATGCGAGGCAGAATAGCAGGAAACAGATTTCAAGAGGTACGTTGGAATCGCCTTTAAAGCACAGGAAGAGGGGCACAACTTCGACAATGATGCACTTGGCCAAAAAGGGTGTATGCGTTTTCTCCTGAATTTATTCAGGAGAAAACGCATACGCCCTTTTTGGCCAAGCAAGCAAGCGGGCAATGCAAATCTGCACTACAAAGAAGTATCACTTCCCACCGGTCAAAAGGGACATCCACAAAATGTGTAAAAACCAGAAAGGCAAGACAGGCCCTGGAGAACAGGGAGCCTTGTTATGCTGATGGGCGGGATGTAAATTGCCAACTGCCTCTCTGGAGGAGTGCATTCTGTTCCCTAAAACAAGTAAACAACGGAGCTACAGAGCCAAGGGCACTTCCAGTCTAGGGAATATACCTTGGGAAAACTGAAAATCAATAAGACAGAGCCACCCCAAAATTTAGGGCTGCACTGCTTACAAGGACCTCAACTTGGGTACACCTTAAATATCCCAGGAAATATAAAAATGGTTCAGAAAATTGTGGTACTTACGTACGATGGAATATCCCTCAGCCATGAAATCAATGTCATAAGACCAGTAGCAGCAAAATGGGTGGATTCAGGTACGATGATCCTAATTGAAATAAGTCACACAGAAAAAGAAACTTATCATAAGATATCACTTATGAAGATACTGTAAACATGGCTACACTTGAACTGAGTTAGGAAAGAGAACAGTGTCTCACATTTAGAAAACACTCTTATGCCTGCTTAAGGGGGAAGGAGAGGTGGGGTGATGCATAAAACCAGAGTTTGATATAAGCACAGGTACCGTTCCAAAAACCAACTATGGAATAGACAAGACCTACACCTTCCTCAGTGAAAGGGACTCAAAACCCCATATTTCCCGCAGAGGAATATATCTGACTAGTAACAGTCTTAAAACCTATGTATTGATATGTCCCTGTAAGGGAATCAAGTGTGTCTAGACTGGCATAAACATGGCAGCGAGAATCAGCTCAAACCCACTATAAAAAGGAATTTCAAAAACAAAACAAAAAAACTGCGAAATTCTTTACAATTCCGTCAGGATCTCTGATGAAACCTGGAATGACCTTATCTACAATGACAGCTGGATGTGGCATAAGGAGGGACACTTGGGTCTGAGACGATTGGTGAGATTGGGTGAGCAAATGCAGACCCTTTAAAGCACAAATGCCTGACACCCATTCCATGGGTCCCAACTCTCCAGGTTGAAGGGAATATTACTACAGTTATAACATATACGGGAAACCTAGAGAACGGACACACTGTGAATACGAAAGGTTTCTAAAACTCAACTAACAGTCCCTCTCCTGGTGCTCCGTTTTGACTTTCCATCTGCTTTACTATCAACCTCCCAACTTGGAGAGACAGCCCCTTTAACCTCCTGGTTCGCACAGGTTGCCAATTTGGCAGAGGATGAAAGGGAAGACGGAGAACCAATGAGAGATTAGCTGTTAGGCATTTGGACGGGCACATATCACTGTAATTTCCCGGCATGAAGAAGAATTAAGCAAAGTCTCAGCCACCCACCGGGAACCAGTATAGGTCCTGAAATAAAGTTTTGGACTTGTGGTCAGCTCACCAAAAAAGAGTTGAAAAATGGAACTCAGGGGCACAGCAATTCACAAACTGGCCGAGTAATAAAAGACAACTATCGTCCAAAAATCTGTTGAGGGAAGGCAACGAGGCGGACTTGAATGCGAGGCAGAATAGCAGGAAACAGATTTCAAGAGGTACGTTGGAATCGCCTTTAAAGCACAGGAAGAGGGGCACAACTTCGACAATGATGCACTTGGCCAAAAAGGGCGTATGCGTTTTCTCCTGAATATATTCAGGAGAAAACGCATACGCCCTTTTTGGCCAAGCAAGCAAGCGGGCAATGCAAATCTGCACTACAAAGAAGTATCACTTCCCACCGGTCAAAAGGGACATCCACAAAATGTGTAAAAACCAGAAAGGCAAGACAGGCCCTGGAGAACAGGGAGCCTTGTTATGCTGATGGGCGGGATGTAAATTGCCAACTGCCTCTATGGAGGAGTGCTTTGTGTTCCCTAAAACAAGTAAACAACAGAGCTACAGAGCCAAGGGCAATTCCAGTCTAGGGAATATACCTAGGGAAAACTGAAAATCAATAAGACAGAGCCACCCCAAAATTTAGGGCTGCACTGCTTACAAGGACCTCAACTTGGGTACACCTTAAATATCCCAGGAAATATAAAAATGGTTCAGAAAATTGTGGTACTTACGTACGATGGAATATCCCTCAGCCATGAAATCAATGTCATAAGACCAGTAGCAGCAAAATGGGTGGATTCCAGTACGATGATCCGAAGTGAAATAAGTCACACAGAAAAAGAAACTTATCATAAGATATCACTTATGAAGATCCTGTAAACATGGCTACACTTGAACTGAGTTAGGAAAGAGAACAGTGTCTCACATTTAGAAAACACTCTTATGCCTGCTTAAGGGGGAAGGAGAGGTGGGGTGCTGCATAAAACCAGAGTTTAATATAAGCACAGGTACTGTTCCAAAAACCAACTCTGGAATAGAAAAGACCTACACCTTCCTCAGTGAAAGGGACTCAAAACCCCATATTTCCCGCAGAGGAATATATCTGACTAGTAAGAATCTTAAAACCTATGTATTGATATGTCTCCGTAAGGGAATCAAGTGTGTCTAGACTGGCATAAACATGGCAGCGAGAATCAACTCAAACCCACTATAAAAAGGAGTTTCAAAAACAAAACAAAAAACTGGGAAATTCTTTACAATTCCTTCAGGGTCTCTGATGAAACCTGGAATGACCCTATCTACAATGACAGCTGGTTGTGGCATAACGAGGGACACTTGGGACTGAGACGATTGGTGAGATTGGGTGAGCAAATGCAGACCCTTTAAAGCACAAATGCCTGGCACACATTCCATGCGTCCCAACTCTCCCGGTTGAAGGGAATATTACTACAGCTACAACATGTACGGGAAACCTAGAGAACGGACACACTGTGAAATCGAAAGGTTTCTAAAACTGAACGAATAGTCCCTGTCCTGGTGCTCTGGTTTGACTTTCCATCTGCTTTACTGTCAACCTCCCAACATGGAGAGACAGCCCCTTTAACCTCCTGGTTCGCACAGGTTGCCAATTTGGCAGAGGATGAAAGGGAAGAGGGAGAACCAATGAGAGAGTAGCTGTTAGGCATTTGGACGGGCACATATCACTGTAATTTCCCGGCAGGAAGAAGAATTAAGCAAAGTCTCAGCCACCCACCGGGAACCAGTATAGGCCCCGAACAAAAATTTTGGACTTGCGGTCAGCTCACCAAAAACGAGTTGAAAAATGGAGCTCAGGGGCACAGAAATTCACAAACTGGCCAAGTAATAAAGGACAACTATCGTACAAAAATCTCTTGAGGGAAGGCAACGAGGTGGACTTGAAAACGAGGCAGAATTGCAGGAAACAGATTTCAAGAGGTACGTTGGAATCGCCTTTAAAGCACAGGAAGAGGGGCACAACTTCGACAATGATGCACTTGGCCAAAAAGGGCGTATGCGTTTTCTCCTGAATATATTCAGGAGAAAACGCATACGCCGTTTTTGGAGAAGCAAGCAATCGGGCAATGCAAATCTGCACTACAAAGAAGTATCTCTTCCCACTGGTCAAAAGGGATATCCACAAATTGTGTAAAAACCAGAAAGGCAAGACAGGCCCTGGAGAACAAGGAGCCTTGTTATGCTGATGGGCGGGATGTAAATTGCCAACTGCCTCTCTGGAGGAGTGCATTGTGTTCCCTAAAAGAAGTAAACAACAGAGCTACAGAGCCAAGGGCACTTCCAGTCTAGGGCATATACCTTGGGAAAACAGAAAATCAATAAGACAGAGCCACCCCAAAATTTAGGGCTGCACTGCTTACAAGGACCTCAACTTGGGTACACCTTAAATATCCCAGGAAATATAAAAATGGTTCAAAAAATTGTGGTACTTACGTACGATGGAATATCCCTCAGCCATGATTTCAATGTCATAAGACCAGTAGCAGCAAAATGGGTGGATTCAGGTACGATGATTCTAAGTGAAATAAGTCACACAGAAAAAGAAACTTATCATAAGATATCACTTATGAAGATCCTGTAAACATGGCTACACTTGAACTGAGTTAGGAAAGCGAACAGTGTCTCACATTTAGAAAACACTCTTATGCCTGCTTAAGGGGGAAGGAGAGGTGGGGTGATGCATAAAACCAGAGTTTGATATAAGCACAGGTACCGTTCCAAAAACCAACAATGGAATAGACAAGACCTACACCTTCCTCAGTGAAAGGGACTCAAAACCCCATATTTCCCGCAGAGGAATATATCTGACTAGTAAGAATCTTAAAACCTATGTATTGATATGTCTCCGTAAGGGAATCAAGTGTGTCTAGACTGGCATAAACATGGCAGCGAGAATCAGCTCAAACCCACTATAAAAAGGAATTTCAAAAACAAGTCAAAAAAACTGGGAAAATCTTTACAATTCCTTCAGGGTCTCAGATGAATCCTGGAATGACCCTATCTACAATGACAGCTGGATGTGGCATAAGTCTGGACACTTGTGACTGAGAGAATTGGTGAGATTGAGAGAGCAAATGCAGACCCTTTAAAGCAATAATACATGGCACCCATTCCATGGGTCCCAACTCTCCACGTTGATGGGAATATTACTACAGTTATAACATGTACGGGAAACCTAGAGAACGGACAGACTGTGAATACGAAACGTTTCTAAAACTCAATGAATAGTCCCTCTCCTGGTGCTCCGGTTTGACTTTCCATCTGCTTTACTATCAACCTCCCAACTTGGAGAGACAGCCCCTTTAACCTCCTGGTTCGCACAGGTTGCCAATTTGGCAGAGGATGAAAGGGAAGAGGGAGAACCAGTGAGAGAGTAGCTGTTAGGCATTTGGACGGGCACATATCACGGTAATTTCCCGGCAGGAAGAAGAATTAAGCAAAGTCTCAGCCACCCACCGGGAAACAGTATAGGTCCTGAACCAAAGTTTTAGACTTGCGGTCAGCTCACCAAAAAGGAGTTGAAAAATGGAGCTCAGGGGCACAGCAATTCACAAACTGGCCGAGTAATAAAGGACAACTATCGTCCAAAAATCTGTTGAGGAAAGGCAACGAGGCGGACTTGAAAGCGAGGCAGAATAGCAGGAAACAGATTTCAAGACGTACGTTGGAATCGCCTTTAAAGCACAGGAAGAGGGGCACAACTTCGACAATGATGCACTTGGCCAAAAAGGGCGTATGCGTTTTCTCCTGAATATATTCAGGAGAAAACGCATACGCCCTTTTTGGCCAAGCAAGCAAGCGGGCAATGCAAATCTGCACTACAAAGAAGTATCACTTCCCACCGGTCAAAAGGGACATCCACAAAATGTGTAAAAACCAGAAAGGCAAGACAGGCCCTGGAGAACAGGGAGCCTTGTTATGCTGATGGGCGGGATGTAAATTGCCAACTGCCTCTCTGGAGGAGTGCATTCTGTTCCCTAAAACAAGTAAACAACGGAGCTACAGAGCCAAGGGCACTTCCAGTCTAGGGAATATACCTTGGGAAAACTGAAAATCAATAAGACAGAGCCACCCCAAAATTTAGGGCTGCACTGCTTACAAGGACCTCAACTTGGGTACACCTTAAATATCCCAGGAAATATAAAAATGGTTCAGAAAATTGTGGTACTTACGTACGATGGAATATCCCTCAGCCATGAAATCAATGTCATAAGACCAGTAGCAGCAAAATGGGTGGATTCAGGTACGATGATCCTAATTGAAATAAGTCACACAGAAAAAGAAACTTATCATAAGATATCACTTATGAAGATACTGTAAACATGGCTACACTTGAACTGAGTTAGGAAAGAGAACAGTGTCTCACATTTAGAAAACACTCTTATGCCTGCTTAAGGGGGAAGGAGAGGTGGGGTGATGCATAAAACCAGAGTTTGATATAAGCACAGGTACCGTTCCAAAAACCAACTATGGAATAGACAAGACCTACACCTTCCTCAGTGAAAGGGACTCAAAACCCCATATTTCCCGCAGAGGAATATATCTGACTAGTAACAGTCTTAAAACCTATGTATTGATATGTCCCTGTAAGGGAATCAAGTGTGTCTAGACTGGCATAAACATGGCAGCGAGAATCAGCTCAAACCCACTATAAAAAGGAATTTCAAAAACAAAACAAAAAAACTGCGAAATTCTTTACAATTCCGTCAGGATCTCTGATGAAACCTGGAATGACCTTATCTACAATGACAGCTGGATGTGGCATAAGGAGGGACACTTGGGTCTGAGACGATTGGTGAGATTGGGTGAGCAAATGCAGACCCTTTAAAGCACAAATGCCTGACACCCATTCCATGGGTCCCAACTCTCCAGGTTGAAGGGAATATTACTACAGTTATAACATATACGGGAAACCTAGAGAACGGACACACTGTGAATACGAAAGGTTTCTAAAACTCAACTAACAGTCCCTCTCCTGGTGCTCCGTTTTGACTTTCCATCTGCTTTACTATCAACCTCCCAACTTGGAGAGACAGCCCCTTTAACCTCCTGGTTCGCACAGGTTGCCAATTTGGCAGAGGATGAAAGGGAAGACGGAGAACCAATGAGAGATTAGCTGTTAGGCATTTGGACGGGCACATATCACTGTAATTTCCCGGCATGAAGAAGAATTAAGCAAAGTCTCAGCCACCCACCGGGAACCAGTATAGGTCCTGAAATAAAGTTTTGGACTTGTGGTCAGCTCACCAAAAAAGAGTTGAAAAATGGAACTCAGGGGCACAGCAATTCACAAACTGGCCGAGTAATAAAAGACAACTATCGTCCAAAAATCTGTTGAGGGAAGGCAACGAGGCGGACTTGAATGCGAGGCAGAATAGCAGGAAACAGATTTCAAGAGGTACGTTGGAATCGCCTTTAAAGCACAGGAAGAGGGGCACAACTTCGACAATGATGCACTTGGCCAAAAAGGGCGTATGCGTTTTCTCCTGAATATATTCAGGAGAAAACGCATACGCCCTTTTTGGCCAAGCAAGCAAGCGGGCAATGCAAATCTGCACTACAAAGAAGTATCACTTCCCACCGGTCAAAAGGGACATCCACAAAATGTGTAAAAACCAGAAAGGCAAGACAGGCCCTGGAGAACAGGGAGCCTTGTTATGCTGATGGGCGGGATGTAAATTGCCAACTGCCTCTATGGAGGAGTGCTTTGTGTTCCCTAAAACAAGTAAACAACAGAGCTACAGAGCCAAGGGCAATTCCAGTCTAGGGAATATACCTAGGGAAAACTGAAAATCAATAAGACAGAGCCACCCCAAAATTTAGGGCTGCACTGCTTACAAGGACCTCAACTTGGGTACACCTTAAATATCCCAGGAAATATAAAAATGGTTCAGAAAATTGTGGTACTTACGTACGATGGAATATCCCTCAGCCATGAAATCAATGTCATAAGACCAGTAGCAGCAAAATGGGTGGATTCCAGTACGATGATCCGAAGTGAAATAAGTCACACAGAAAAAGAAACTTATCATAAGATATCACTTATGAAGATCCTGTAAACATGGCTACACTTGAACTGAGTTAGGAAAGAGAACAGTGTCTCACATTTAGAAAACACTCTTATGCCTGCTTAAGGGGGAAGGAGAGGTGGGGTGCTGCATAAAACCAGAGTTTAATATAAGCACAGGTACTGTTCCAAAAACCAACTCTGGAATAGAAAAGACCTACACCTTCCTCAGTGAAAGGGACTCAAAACCCCATATTTCCCGCAGAGGAATATATCTGACTAGTAAGAATCTTAAAACCTATGTATTGATATGTCTCCGTAAGGGAATCAAGTGTGTCTAGACTGGCATAAACATGGCAGCGAGAATCAACTCAAACCCACTATAAAAAGGAGTTTCAAAAACAAAACAAAAAACTGGGAAATTCTTTACAATTCCTTCAGGGTCTCTGATGAAACCTGGAATGACCCTATCTACAATGACAGCTGGTTGTGGCATAACGAGGGACACTTGGGACTGAGACGATTGGTGAGATTGGGTGAGCAAATGCAGACCCTTTAAAGCACAAATGCCTGGCACACATTCCATGCGTCCCAACTCTCCCGGTTGAAGGGAATATTACTACAGCTACAACATGTACGGGAAACCTAGAGAACGGACACACTGTGAAATCGAAAGGTTTCTAAAACTGAACGAATAGTCCCTGTCCTGGTGCTCTGGTTTGACTTTCCATCTGCTTTACTGTCAACCTCCCAACATGGAGAGACAGCCCCTTTAACCTCCTGGTTCGCACAGGTTGCCAATTTGGCAGAGGATGAAAGGGAAGAGGGAGAACCAATGAGAGAGTAGCTGTTAGGCATTTGGACGGGCACATATCACTGTAATTTCCCGGCAGGAAGAAGAATTAAGCAAAGTCTCAGCCACCCACCGGGAACCAGTATAGGCCCCGAACAAAAATTTTGGACTTGCGGTCAGCTCACCAAAAACGAGTTGAAAAATGGAGCTCAGGGGCACAGAAATTCACAAACTGGCCAAGTAATAAAGGACAACTATCGTACAAAAATCTCTTGAGGGAAGGCAACGAGGTGGACTTGAAAACGAGGCAGAATTGCAGGAAACAGATTTCAAGAGGTACGTTGGAATCGCCTTTAAAGCACAGGAAGAGGGGCACAACTTCGACAATGATGCACTTGGCCAAAAAGGGCGTATGCGTTTTCTCCTGAATATATTCAGGAGAAAACGCATACGCCGTTTTTGGAGAAGCAAGCAATCGGGCAATGCAAATCTGCACTACAAAGAAGTATCTCTTCCCACTGGTCAAAAGGGATATCCACAAATTGTGTAAAAACCAGAAAGGCAAGACAGGCCCTGGAGAACAAGGAGCCTTGTTATGCTGATGGGCGGGATGTAAATTGCCAACTGCCTCTCTGGAGGAGTGCATTGTGTTCCCTAAAAGAAGTAAACAACAGAGCTACAGAGCCAAGGGCACTTCCAGTCTAGGGCATATACCTTGGGAAAACAGAAAATCAATAAGACAGAGCCACCCCAAAATTTAGGGCTGCACTGCTTACAAGGACCTCAACTTGGGTACACCTTAAATATCCCAGGAAATATAAAAATGGTTCAAAAAATTGTGGTACTTACGTACGATGGAATATCCCTCAGCCATGATTTCAATGTCATAAGACCAGTAGCAGCAAAATGGGTGGATTCAGGTACGATGATTCTAAGTGAAATAAGTCACACAGAAAAAGAAACTTATCATAAGATATCACTTATGAAGATCCTGTAAACATGGCTACACTTGAACTGAGTTAGGAAAGCGAACAGTGTCTCACATTTAGAAAACACTCTTATGCCTGCTTAAGGGGGAAGGAGAGGTGGGGTGATGCATAAAACCAGAGTTTGATATAAGCACAGGTACCGTTCCAAAAACCAACAATGGAATAGACAAGACCTACACCTTCCTCAGTGAAAGGGACTCAAAACCCCATATTTCCCGCAGAGGAATACATCTGACTAGTAAGAATCTTAAAACCTATGTATTGATATGTCTCCGTAAGGGAATCAAGTGTGTCTAGACTGGCATAAACATGGCAGCGAGAATCAGCTCAAACCCACTATAAAAAGGAATTTCAAAAACAAGTCAAAAAAACTGGGAAAATCTTTACAATTCCTTCAGGGTCTCAGATGAATCCTGGAATGACCCTATCTACAATGACAGCTGGATGTGGCATAAGTCTGGACACTTGTGACTGAGAGAATTGGTGAGATTGAGAGAGCAAATGCAGACCCTTTAAAGCAATAATACATGGCACCCATTCCATGGGTCCCAACTCTCCACGTTGATGGGAATATTACTACAGTTATAACATGTACGGGAAACCTAGAGAACGGACAGACTGTGAATACGAAACGTTTCTAAAACTCAATGAATAGTCCCTCTCCTGGTGCTCCGGTTTGACTTTCCATCTGCTTTACTATCAACCTCCCAACTTGGAGAGACAGCCCCTTTAACCTCCTGGTTCGCACAGGTTGCCAATTTGGCAGAGGATGAAAGGGAAGAGGGAGAACCAGTGAGAGAGTAGCTGTTAGGCATTTGGACGGGCACATATCACGGTAATTTCCCGGCAGGAAGAAGAATTAAGCAAAGTCTCAGCCACCCACCGGGAAACAGTATAGGTCCTGAACCAAAGTTTTAGACTTGCGGTCAGCTCACCAAAAAGGAGTTGAAAAATGGAGCTCAGGGGCACAGCAATTCACAAACTGGCCGAGTAATAAAGGACAACTATCGTCCAAAAATCTGTTGAGGGAAGGCAACGAGGCGGACTTGAAAGCGAGGCAGAATAGCAGGAAACAGATTTCAAGAGGTACGTTGGAATCGCCTTTAAAGCACAGGAAGAGGGGCACAACTTCGACAATGATGCACTTGGCCAAAAAGGGCGTATGCGTTTTCTCCTGAATATATTCAGGAGAAAACGCATACGCCCTTTTTGGCCAAGCAAGCAAGCGGGCAATGCAAATCTGCACTACAAAGAAGTATCACTTCCCACCGGTCAAAAGGGACATCCACAAAATGTATAAAAACCAGAAAGGCAAGACAGGCTCTGGAGAACAGGGAGCCTTGTTATGCTGATGGGTGGGATGTAAATTGCCAGCTGCCTCTCTGGAGGAGTGCATTGTGTTCCCTAAAACAAGTAAACAACGGAGCTACAGAGCCAAGGGCACTTCCAGTCTAGGGAATATTCCTTGGGAAAACTGAAAATCAATAAGACAGAGCCACCCCAAAATTTAGGGCTGAACTGCTTACAAGGACCTCAACTTGGGTACACATTAAATATCCCAGGAAATATAAAAATGCTTCAAAAAATTGTGGTACTTACGTACGATGGAATATCCCTCAGCCATGAAATCAATGTCATAAGACCAGTAGCAGCAAAATGGGTGGATTCAGATACGATGATCCTAATTGAAATAAGTCACACAGAAAAAGAAACTTATCATAAGATATCACTTATGAAGATACTGTAAACATGGCTACACTTGAACTGAGTTAGGAAAGAGAACAGTGTCTCACATTTAGAAAACACTCTTATGCCTGCTTAAGGGGGAAGGAGAGGTGGGGTGATGCATAAAACCAGAGTTTGATATAAGCACAGGTACCGTTCCAAAAACCAACTATGGAATAGACAAGACCTACACCTTCCTCAGTGAAAGGGACTCAAAACCCCATATTTCCCGCAGAGGAATATATCTGACTAGTAACAATCTTAAAACCTATGTATTGATATGTCTCCGTAAAGGAATCAAGTGTGTCTAGACTGGCATAAACATGGCAGCGAGAATCAGCTCAAACCCACTATAAAAAGGAATTTAAAAAACAAAACAAAAAAACTGGGAAATTCTTTACAATTCCTTCAGGGTCTCTGATGAAACCTGGAATGACCCTATCTACAACGACAGCTGGATGTGGCATAAGGCTGGACACTTGTGACTGAGAGAATTGGTGAGATTGGGTGAGCAAATGCAGACCCTTTAAAGCAATAATGCATGGCACCCATTCCATGGGTCCCAACTCTCCAGGTTGAAGGGAATATTACTACAGTTATAACATGTACGGGAAACCTAGAGAACGGACACACTGTGAATACGAAAGGTTTCTAAAACTCAACGAATAGTCCCTCTCCTGGTGCTCCGGTTTGACTTTCCATCTCCTTTACTATCAACCTCCCAACTTGGAGAGACAGCCCCTTTAACCTCCTGGTTCGCGCAGGTTGCCAATTTGGCAGAGGATGAAAGGGAAGAGGGAGAACCAATGAGTGAGTAACTGTTAGGCATTTGGACGGGCACATATCACTGTAATTTGCCGGCAGGAAGAAGAATTAACCAAAGTCTCAGCCGCCCACCGGGAACCAGTATAGGTTCTGAACCAAAATTTTGGACTTGCGGTCAGCTCACCAAAAACGAGTTGAAAAATGGAGCTCAGGGGTACAGCAATTCACAAACTGGCCGAGTAATAAAGGACAACTATCGTCCAAAAGTCTGTTGAGGGAAGGCAACGAGGCGGACTTGAAAGCGAGGCAGAATAGCAGGAAACAGATTTCAAGAGGTACGTTGGATTCGCCTTTAAAGCACAGGAAGAGGGGCACAACTTCGACAATGATGCACTTGGCCAAAAAGGGCGTATGCGTTTTTTCCTGAATATATTCAGGAGAAAACGCATACGCCCTTTTTGGCCAAGCAAGCAAGCGGGCAATGCAAATCTGCACTACAAAGAAGTATCACTTCCCACCGGTCAAAAGGGACATCCACAAAATGTGTAAAAACCAGAAAGGCGAGACAGGCTCTGGAGAACATGGAGCCTTGTTATGCTGATGGGCGGGATGTAAATTGCCAGCTGCCTCTCTGGAGGAGTGCATTGTGTTCCCTAAAACAAGTAAACAACAGAGCTACAGAGCCAAGGGCACTTCAAGTCTAGGGAATATTCCTTGGGAAAACTGAAAATCAATAAGACAGAGCCACCCCAAAATTTAGGGCTGCACTGCTTACAAGGACCTCAACTTGGGTACACCTTAAGTATCCCAGGAAATATAAAAATGCTTCAAAAAATTGTGGTACTTACGTACGATGGAATATCCCTCAGCCATGAAATCAATGTCATAAGACCAGTAGCAGCAAAATGGTTGGATTCAGGTACGATGATTCTAAGTGAAATAAGTCACACAGAAAAAGAAACTTATCATAAGATATCACTTATGAAGATCCTGTAAACATGGCTACACTTGAACTGAGTTAGGAAAGAGAACAGTGTCTCACATTTAGAAAACACTCTTATGCCTGCTTAAGGGGGAAGGAGAGGTGGGGTGATGCATAAAACCAGAGTTTGATATAAGCACAGGTACCGTTCCAAAAACCAACTATGGAATAGACAAGACCTACACCTTCCTCAGTGAAAGGGACGCAAAACCCCATATTTCCCACAGAGGAATATATCTGACTAGTAAGAATCTTAAAACCTATGTATTGATATGTCTCCGTAAGGGAATCAAGTGTGTCTAGACTGGCATAAACATGGCAGCGAGAATCAGCTCAAACCCACTCTAAAAAGGAATTTCAAAAACAAAACAAAAAAACTGGGAAATTCTTTACAATTCCTTCAGGGTCTCTGATGAAACCAGGAATGACCCTATCTACAACGACAGCTGGATGTGGCATAAGGCTGGACACTTGGGACTGAGAGGATTGGTGAGATTGGGTGAGCAAATGCAGACCCTTTAAAGCAATAATGCATGGCACCCATTCCATGGGTCCCAACTCTCCAGGTTGAAGGGAATATTACTACAGTTATAACATGTACGGGAAACCTAGAGAACGGACACAATGTGAATACGAAAGGTTTCTAAAACTCAACGAATAGTCCCTCTCCTGGTGCTCCGGTTTGACTTTCCATCTGCTTTACTATCAACCTCCCAACTTGGAGAGACAGCCCCTTTAACCTCCTGGTTCGCACAGGTTGCCAATTTGGCAGAGGATGAAAGGGAAGAGGGAGAACCAATGAGTGAGTAACTGTTAGGCATTTGGACGGGCACATATCACTGTAATTTGCCGGCAGGAAGAAGAATTAACCAAAGTCTCAGCCACCCACCGGGAACCAGTATAGGTCCTGAACCAAAATTTTGGACTTGCGGTCAGCTCACCAAAAACGAGTTGAAAAATGGAGCTCAGGGGCACAGCAATTCACAAACTGGCCGAGTAATAAAGGACAACTATCGTCCAAAAGTCTGTTGAGGGAAGGCAACGAGGCGGATTTGAAAGCGAGGCAGAATAGCAGGAAACAGATTTCAAGAGGTACGTTGGAATCGCCTTTAAAGCACAGGAAGAGGGGCACAACTTCGACAATGATGCACTTGGCCAAAATGGGCGTATGCGTTTTCTCCTGAATATATTCAGGAGAAAACGCATACGCCCTTTTTGGCCAAGCAAACAAGCGGGCAATGCAAATCTGCACTACAAAGAAGTATCACTTCCCACCGGTCAAAAGGGACATCCACAAAATGTGTAAAAACCAGAAAGGCAAGACAGGCTCTGGAGAACATGGAGCCTTGTTATGCTGATGGGCGGGATGTAAATTGCCAGCTGCCTCTCTGGAGGAGTGCATTGTGTTCCCTAAAACAAGTAAACAACAGAGCTACAGAGCCAAGGGCACTTCAAGTCTAGGGAATATTCCTTGGGAAAACTGAAAATCAATAAGACAGAGCCACCCCAAAATTTAGGGCTGCACTGCTTACAAGGACCTCAACTTGGGTACACCTTAAATATCCCAGGAAATATAAAAATGCTTCAAAAAATTGTGGTACTTACGTACGATGGAATATCCCTCAGCCATGAAATCAATGTCATAAGACCAGTAGCAGCAAAATGGGTGGATTCAGGTACGATGATTCTAAGTGAAATAAGTCACACAGAAAAAGAAACTTATCATAAGGTATCACTTATGAAGATCCTGTAAACATGGCTACACTTGAACTGAGTTAGGAAAGAGAACAGTGTCTCACATTTAGAAAACACTCTTATGCCTGCTTAAGGGGGAAGGAGAGGTGGGGTGATGCATAAAACCAGAGTTTGATATAAGCACAGGTACCGTTCCAAAAACCAACTATGGAATAGACAAGACCTACACCTTCCTCAGTGAATGGGACTCAAAACCCCATATTTCCCGCAGAGGAATATATCTGACTAGTAAGAATCTTAAAACCTATGTATTGATATGTCTCCGTAAGGGAATCAAGTGTGTCTAGACTGGCATAAACATGGCAGCAAGAATCAGCTCAAACCCACTATAAAAAGGAATTTCAAAAACAAAACAAAAAAACTGGGAAATTCTTTACAATTCCTTCAGGGTCTCTGATGAAACCTGGAATGACCCTATATACAACGACAGCTGGATGTGGCATAAGGCTGGACACTTGGGACTGAGAGGATTGGTGAGATTGGGTGAGCAAATGCAGACCCTTTAAAGCAATAATGCATGGCACCCATTCCATGGGTCCCAACTCTCCAGGTTGAAGGGAATATTACTACAGTTATAACATGTACGGGAAACCTAGAGAACGGACACACTGTGAATACGTAAGGTTTCTAAAACTCAACGAATAGTCCCTCTCCTGGTGCTCCGGTTTGACTTTCCATCTGCTTTACTATCAACCTCCCAACTTGGAGAGACAGCCCCTTTAACCTCCTGGTTCGCACAGGTTGCCACTTTGGCAGAGGATGAAAGGGAAGAGGGAGAACCAATGAGTGAGTAACTGTTAGGCATTTGGACGGGCACATATCACTGTAATTTGCCGGCAGGAAGAAGAATTAACCAAAGTCTCAGCCGCCCACCGGGAACCAGTATAGGTCCTGAACCAAAATTTTGGACTTGCGGTCAGCTCACCAAAAACGAGTTGAAAAATGGAGCTCAGGGGCACAGCAATTCACAAACTGGCCGAGTAATAAAGGACAACTATCGTCCAAAAGTCTGTTGAGGGAAGGCAACGAGGCGGACTTGAAAGCGAGGCAGAATAGCAGGAAACAGATTTCAAGAGGTACGTTGGAATCACATTTAAAGCACAGGAAGAGGGGCACAACTTCGACAATGATGCACTTGGCCAAAAAGGGCGTATGCGTTTTTTCCTGAATATATTTAGGAGAAAACGCATACGCCCTTTTTGGCCAAGCAAGCAAGCGGGCAATGCAAATCTGCACTACAAAGAAGTATCACTTCCCACCGGTCAAAAGGGACATCCACAAAATGTGTAAAAACCAGAAAGGCAAGACAGGCTCTGGAGAACATGGAGCCTTGTTATGCTGATGGGCGGGATGTAAATTGCCAGCTGCCTCTCTGGAGGAGTGCATTGTGTTCCCTAAAACAAGTAAACAACAGAGCTACAGAGCCAAGGGCACTTCAAGTCTAGGGAATATTCCTTGGGAAAACTGAAAATCAATAAGACAGAGCCACCCCAAAATTTAGGGCTGCACTGCTTACAAGGACCTCAACTTGGGTACACCTTAAATATCCCAGGAAATATAAAAATGCTTCAAAAAATTGTGGTACTTACGTACGATGGAATATCCCTCAGCCATGAAATCAATGTCATAAGACCAGTAGCAGCAAAATGGGTGGATTCAGGTACGATGATTCTAAGTGAAATAAGTCACACAGAAAAAGAAACTTATCATAAGGTATCACTTATGAAGATCCTGTAAACATGGCTACACTTGAACTGAGTTAGGAAAGAGAACAGTGTCTCACATTTAGAAAACACTCTTATGCCTGCTTAAGGGGGAAGGAGAGGTGGGGTGATGCATAAAACCAGAGTTTGATATAAGCACAGGTACCGTTCCAAAAACCAACCAGGGTATAGACAAGACCTACACCTTCCTCAGTGAAAGGGACTCAAAACCCCATATTTCCCGGAGAGGAATATATCTGACTAGTAACAATCTTAAATCCTATGTATTGATATGTCTCCGTAAGGGAATCAAGTGTGTGTAGACTGGCATAAACATGGCAGTGAAAATCAGCTCAAACCCAGTATAAAAAGGAATTTCAAAAACAAAACAAAAACCTCGGAAATTCTTTACAATTCCTTCAGGGTCTCTGATGAAACCTTGAATGACCCTATCTACAACCACAGCTGGATGTGGCATAAGGCTGGACACTTGTGACTGAGAGGTTTGGTGAGATTGGTTGAGCAAATGCAGACCCTTTAAAGCAATAATGCATGGCACCCATTCCATGGGTCCCAACTCTCCAGGTTGAAGGGAATATTACTACAGCTATAACATGTATGGGAAACCTAGAGAACGGACACACTGTGAAATCGAAAGGTTTCTAAAACTCAACGAATAGTCCCTCTCCTGGTGCTCCGGTTTGACTTTCCATCTGCTTTACTATCAACCTCCCAACTTGGAGAGACAGCCCCTTTAACCTCCTGGTTCGCACAGGTTGCCAATTTGGCAGAGGTTGAAAGGGAAGAGGGACAACCAATGAGAGAGAAGCTGTTAGGCATTTGGCCGGGCACATATCACTGTAATTTCCCGGCAGTAAGAAGAATTAACCAAAGTCTCAGCCACCCACAGGGAAACAGCATAGGTCCTGAACCAAAATTTTGGACTTGCGGTCAGCTCACCAAAAACGAGTTGAAAAATGGAGCTCAGGGGCACAACAATTCACAAACTGGCCGAGTAATAAAGGACAACTCTCGTCCAAAAATCTGTTGAGGGAAGGCAACGAGGCGGACTTGAAAGCGAGGCAGAATAGCAGGAAACAGATTTCAAGAGGTACGTTGGAATCGCCTTTAAAGCACAGGAAGAGGGGCACAACTTCGACAATGATGCACTTGGCCAAAAAGGGCGTATGCGTTTTCTCCTGAATATATTCAGGAGAAAACGCATACGCCCTTTTTGGCCAAGCAAGCAAGCGGGCAATGCAAATCTGCACTACAAAGAAGTATCACTTCCCACCGGTCAAAAGGGACATCCACAAAATGTGTAAAAACCAGAAAGGCAAGACAGGCTCTGGAGAACATGGAGCCTTGTTATGCTGATGGGCGGGATGTAAATTGCCAGCTGCCTCTCTGGAGGAGTGCATTGTGTTCCCTAAAACAAGTAAACAACAGAGCTACAGAGCCAAGGGCACTTCAAGTCTAGGGAATATTCCTTGGGAAAACTGAAAATCAATAAGACAGAGCCACCCCAAAATTTAGGGCTGCACTGCTTACAAGGACCTCAACTTGGATACACGTTAAATATCCCAGGAAATATAAAAATGCTTCAAAAAATTGTACTTACGTACGATGGAATATCCCTCAGCCATGAAATCAATGTCATAAGACCAGTAGCAGCAAAATGGGTGGATTCAGGTACGATGATTCTAAGTGAAATAAGTCACACAGAAAAAGAAACTTATCATAAGGTATCACTTATGAAGATCCTGTAAACATGGCTACACTTGAACTGAGTTAGGAAAGAGAACAGTGTCTCACATTTAGAAAACACTCTTATGCCTGCTTAAGGGGGAAGGAGAGGTGGGGTGATGCATAAAACCAGAGTTTGATATAAGCACAGGTACCGTTCCAAAAACCAACCAGGGAATAGACAAGACCTACACCTTCCTCAGTGAAAGGGACTCAAAACCCCATAGTTCCCTCAGAGGAATATATCTGACTAGTAAGAATCTTAAAACCTATGTATTGATATGTCTCCGTAAGGGAATCAAGTGTGTGTAGACTGGCATAAACATGGCAGCGAAAATCAGCTCAAACCCAGTATAAAAAGGAATTTCAAAAACAAAACAAAAACCTCGGAAATTCTTTACAATTCCTTCAGGGTCTCTGATGAAACCTTGAATGACCCTATCTACAACCACAGCTGGATGTGGCATAAGGCTGGACACTTGGGACTGAGAGGTTTGGTGAGATTGGTTGAGCAAATGCAGACCCTTTAAAGCAATAATGCATGGCACCCATTCCATGGGTCCCAACTCTCCAGGTTGAAGGGAATATTACTACAGCTATAACATGTATGGGAAACCTAGAGAACGGACACACTGTGAAATCGAAAGGTTTCTAAAACTCAACGAATAGTCCCTCTCCTGGTGCTCCGGTTTGACTTTCCATCTGCTTTACTATCAACCTCCCAACTTGGAGAGACAGCCCCTTTAACCTCCTGGTTCGCACAGGTTGCCAATTTGGCAGAGGTTGAAAGGGAAGAGGGACAACCAATGAGAGAGAAGCTGTTAGGCATTTGGACGGGCACATATCACTGTAATTTCCCGGCAGTAAGAAGAATTAACCAAAGTCTCAGCCACCCACCGGGAAACAGCATAGGTCCTGAACCAAAATTTTGGACTTGCGGTCAGCTCACCAAAAACGAGTTGAAAAATGGAGCTCAGGGGCACAGCAATTCACAAACTGGCCGAGTAATAAAGGACAACTCTCGTCCAAAAATCTGTTGAGGGAAGGCAACGAGGCGGACTTGAAAGCGAGGCAGAATAGCAGGAAACAGATTTCAAGAGGTACGTTGGAATCGCCTTTAAAGCACAGGAAGAGGGGCACAACTTCGACAATGATGCACTTGGCCAAAAAGGGCGTATGCGTTTTCTCCTGAATATATTCAGGAGAAAACGCATACGCCCTTTTTGGCCAAGCAAGCAAGCGGGCAATGCAAATCTGCACTACAAAGAAGTATCACTTCCCACCGGTCAAAAGGGACATCCACAAAATGTGTAAAAACCAGAAAGGCAAGACAGGCTCTGGAGAACATGGAGCCTTGTTATGCTGATGGGCGGGATGTAAATTGCCAGCTGCCTCTCTGGAGGAGTGCATTGTGTTCCCTAAAACAAGTAAACAACAGAGCTACAGAGCCAAGGGCACTTCAAGTCTAGGGAATATTCCTTGGGAAAACTGAAAATCAATAAGACAGAGCCACCCCAAAATTTAGGGCTGCACTGCTTACAAGGACCTCAACTTGGGTACACCTTAAATATCCCAGGAAATATAAAAATGCTTCAAAAAACTGTGGTACTTATGTACGATGGAACATCCCTCAGCCATGAAATCAATGTCATAAGACCAGTAGCAGCAAAATGGGTGGATTCAGGTACGATGATTCTAAGTGAAATAAGTCACACAGAAAAAGAAACTTATCATAAGATATCACTTATGAAGATCCTGTAAACATGGCTACACTTGAACTGAGTTAGGAAAGAGAACAGTGTCTCACATTTAGAAAACACTCTTATGCCTGCTTAAGGGGGAAGGAGAGGTGGGGTGATGCATAAAACCAGAGTTTGATATAAGCACAGGTACCGTTCCAAAAACCAACTATGGAATAGACAAGACCTACACCTTCCTCAGTGAAAGGGACTCAAAACCCCATATTTCCCGCAGAGGAATATATCTGACTAGTAACAATCTTAAAACCTATGTATTGATATGTCTCCGTAAGGGAATCAAGTGTGTCTAGACTGGCATAAACATGGCAGCGAGAATCAGCTCAAACCCACTATAAAAAGGAATTTCAAAAACAAAACAAAAAAACTGGGAAATTCTTTACAATTCCTTCAGGGTCTCTGATGAAACCTGGAATGACCCTATATACAACGACAGCTGGATGTGGCATAAGGCTGGACACTTGGGACTGAGAGGATTGGTGAGATTGGGTGAGCAAATGCAGACCCTTTAAAGCAATAATGCATGGCACCCATTCCATGGGTCCCAACTCTCCAGGTTGAAGGGAATATTACTACAGTTATAACATGTACGGGAAACCTAGAGAACGGACACACTGTGAATACGAAAGGTTTCTAAAACTCAACGAATAGTCCCTCTGCTGGTGCTCCGGTTTGACTTTCCATCTGCTTTACTATCAACCTCCCAACTTGGAGAGACAGCCCCTTTAACCTCCTGGTTCGCACAGGTTGCCACTTTGGCAGAGGATGAAAGGGAAGAGGGAGAACCAATGAGTGAGTAACTGTTAGGCATTTGGACGGGCACATATCACTGTAATTTGCCGGCAGGAAGAAGAATTAACCAAAGTCTCAGCCGCCCACCGGGAACCAGTATAGGTCCTGAACCAAAATTTTGGACTTGCGGTCAGCTCACCAAAAACGAGTTGAAAAATGGAGCTCAGGGGCACAGCAATTCACAAACTGGCCGAGTAATAAAGGACAACTATCGTCCAAAAGTCTGTTGAGGGAAGGCAACGAGGCGGACTTGAAAGCGAGGCAGAATAGCAGGAAACAGATTTCAAGAGGTACGTTGGAATCGCCTTTAAAGCACAGGAAGAGGGGCACAACTTTGACAATGATGCACTTGGCCAAAAAGGGTGTATGCGTTTTTTCCTGAATATATTCAGGAGAAAACGCATATGCCCTTTTTGGCCAAGCAAGCAAGCGGGCAATGCAAATCTGCACTACAAAGAAGTATCACTTCCCACCGGTCAAAAGGGACATCCACAAAATGTGTAAAAACCAGAAAGGCAAGACAGGCTCTGGAGAACATGGAGCCTTGTTATGCTGATGGGCGGGATGTAAATTTCCAGCTGCCTCTCTGGAGGAGTGCATTGTGTTCCCTAAAACAAGTAAACAACAGAGCTACAGAGCCAAGGGCACTTCAAGTCTAGGGAATATTCCTTGGGAAAACTGAAAATCAATAAGACAGAGCCACCCCAAAATTTAGGGCTGCACTGCTTACAAGGACCTCAACTTGGGTACACGTTAAATATCCCAGGAAATATAAAAATGCTTCCAAAAATTGTGGTACTTACGTACGATGGAATATCCCTCAGCCATGAAATCAATGTCATAAGACCAGTAGCAGCAAAATGGGTGGATTCAGGTACGATGATTCTAAGTGAAATAAGTCACACAGAAAAAGAAACTTATCATAAGATATCACTTATGAAGATCCTGTAAACATGGCTACACTTGAACTGAGTTAGGAAAGAGAACAGTGTCTCACATTTAGAAAACACTCTTATGCCTGCTTAAGGGGGAAGGAGAGGTGGGGTGATGCATAAAACCAGAGTTTGATATAAGCACAGGTACCGTTCCAAAAACCAACTATGGAATAGACAAGACCTACACCTTCCTCAGTGAATGGGACTCAAAACCCCATATTTCCCGCAGAGGAATATATCTGACTAGTAAGAATCTTAAAACCTATGTATTGATATGTCTCCGTAAGGGAATCAAGTGTGTCTAGACTGGCATAAACATGGCAGCGAGAATCAGCTCAAACCCACTATAAAAAGGAATTTCAAAAACAAAACAAAAAAACTGGGAAATTCTTTACAATTCCTTCAGGGTCTCTGATGAAACCTGGAATGACCCTATATACAACGACAGCTGGATGTGGCATAAGGCTGGACACTTGGGACTGAGAGGATTGGTGAGATTGGGTGAGCAAATGCAGACCCTTTAAAGCAATAATGCATGGCACCCATTCCATGGGTCCCAACTCTCCAGGTTGAAAGGAATATTACTACAGTTATAACATGTACGGGAAACCTAGAGAACGGACACACTGTGAATGCGAAAGGTTTCTAAAACTCAACGAATAGTCCCTCTCCTGGTGCTCCGGTTTGACTTTCCATCTGCTTTACTATCAACCTCCCAACTTGGAGAGACAGCCCCTTTAACCTCCTGGTTCGCACAGGTTGCCAATTTGGCAGAGGATGAAAGGGAAGAGGGAGAACCAATGAGTGAGTAACTGTTAGGCATTTGGACGGGCACATATCACTGTAATTTGCCGGCAGGAAGAAGAATTAACCAAAGTCTCAGCCGCCCACCGGGAACCAGTATAGGTCCTGAACCAAAATTTTGGACTTGCGGTCAGCTCACCAAAAACGAGTTGAAAAATGGAGCTCAGGGGCACAGCAATTCACAAACTGGCCGAGTAATAAAGGACAACTATCGTCCAAAAGTCTGTTGAGGGAAGGCAACGAGGCGGATTTGAAAGCGAGGCAGAATAGCAGGAAACAGATTTCAAGAGGTACGTTGGAATCGCCTTTAAAGCACAGGAAGAGGGGCACAACTTCGACAATGATGCACTTGGCCAAAAAGGGCGTATGCGTTTTTTCCTGAATATATTCAGGAGAAAACGCATACGCCCTTTTTGGCCAAGCAAGCAAGCGGGCAATGCAAATCTGCACTACAAAGAAGTATCACTTCCCACCGGTCAAAAGGGACATCCACAAAATGTGTAAAAACCAGAAAGGCAAGACAGGCTCTGGAGAACAGGGAGCCTTGTTATGCTGATGGGCGGGATGTAAATTGCCAGCTGCCTCTCTGGAGGAGTGCATTGTGTTCCCTAAAACAAGTAAACAACAGAGCTACAGAGCCAAGGGCACTTCAAGTCTAGGGAATATTCCTTGGGAAAACTGAAAATCAATAAGACAGAGCCACCCCAAAATTTAGGGCTGCACTGCTTACAAGGACCTCAACTTGGGTACACCTTAAATATCCCAGGAAATATAAAAATGCTTCCAAAAATTGTGGTACTTACGTACGATGGAATATCCCTCAGCCATGAAATCAATGTCATAAGACCAGTAGCAGCAAAATGGGTGGATTCAGGTACGATGATTCTAAGTGAAATAAGTCACACAGAAAAAGAAACTTATCATAAGGTATCACTTATGAAGATCCTGTAAACATGGCTACACTTGAACTGAGTTAGGAAAGAGAACAGTGTCTCACATTTAGAAAACACTCTTATGCCTGCTTAAGGGGGAAGGAGAGGTGGGGTGATGCATAAAACCAGAGTTTGATATAAGCACAGGTACCGTTCCAAAAACCAACCAGGGAATAGACAAGACCTACACCTTCCTCAGTGAAAGGGACTCAAAACCCCATAGTTCCCTCAGAGGAATATATCTGACTAGTAAGAATCTTAAAACCTATGTATTGATATGTCTCCGTAAGGGAATCAAGTGTGTGTAGACTGGCATAAACATGGCAGCGAAAATCAGCTCACACCCAGTATAAAAAGGAATTTCAAAAACAAAACAAAAACCTCGGAAATTCTTTACAATTCCTTCAGGGTCTCTGATGAAACCTTAAATGATCCTATCTACAACCACAGCTGGATGTGGCATAAGGCTGGACACTTGTGACTGAGAGGTTTGGTGAGATTGGTTGAGCAAATGCAGACCCTTTAAAGCAATAATGCATGGCACCCATTCCATGGGTCCCAACTCTCCAGGTTGAAGGGAATATTACTACAGCTATAACATGTATGGGAAACCTAGAGAACGGACACACTGTGAAATCGAAAGGTTTCTAAATCTCAACGAATAGTCCCTCTCCTGGTGCTCCGGTTTGACTTTCCATCTGCTTTACTATCAACCTCCCAACTTGGAGAGACAGCCCCTTTAACCTCCTGGTTCGCACAGGTTGCCAATTTGGCAGAGGTTGAAAGGGAAGAGGGACAACCAATGAGAGAGAAGCTGTTAGGCATTTGGACGGGCACATATCACTGTAATTTCCCGGCAGTAAGAAGAATTAACCAAAGTCTCAGCCACCCACAGGGAAACAGCATAGGTCCTGAACCAAAATTTTGGACTTGCGGTCAGCTCACCAAAAACGAGTTGAAAAATGGAGCTCAGGGGCACAGCAATTCACAAACTGGCCGAGTAATAAAGGACAACTCTCGTCCAAAAATCTGTTGAGGGAAGGCAACGAGGCGGACTTGAAAGCGAGGCAGAATAGCAGGAAACAGATTTCAAGAGGTACGTTGGAATCGCCTTTAAAGCACAGGAAGAGGGGCACAACTTCGACAATGATGCACTTGGCCAAAAAGGGCGTATGCGTTTTCTCCTGAATATATTCAGGAGAAAACGCATACGCCCTTTTTGGCCAAGCAAGCAAGCGGGCAATGCAAATCTGCACTACAAAGAAGTATCACTTCCCACCGGTCAAAAGGGACATCCACAAAATGTGTAAAAACCAGAAAGGCAAGACAGGCTCTGGAGAACAGGGAGCCTTGTTATGCTGATGGGCGGGATGTAAATTGCCAGCTGCCTCTCTGGAGGAGTGCATTGTGTTCCCTAAAACAAGTAAACAACAGAGCTACAGAGCCAAGGGCACTTCAAGTCTAGGGAATATTCCTTGGGAAAACTGAAAATCAATAAGACAGAGCCACCCCAAAATTTAGGGCTGCACTGATTACAAGGACCTCAACTTGGATACACGTTAAATATCCCAGGAAATATAAAAATGCTTCAAAAAATTGTACTTACGTACGATGGAATATCCCTCAGCCATGAAATCAATGTCATAAGACCAGTAGCAGCAAAATGGGTGGATTCAGGTACGATGATTCTAAGTGAAATAAGTCACAAAGAAAAAGAAACTTATCATAAGGTATCACTTATGAAGATCCTGTAAACATGGCTACACTTGAACTGAGTTAGGAAAGAGAACAGTGTCTCACATTTAGAAAACACTCTTATGCCTGCTTAAGGGGGAAGGAGAGGTGGGGTGATGCATAAAACCAGAGTTTGATATAAGCACAGGTACCGTTCCAAAAACCAACCAGGGAATAGACAAGACCTACACCTTCCTCAGTGAAAGGGACTCAAAACCCCATAGTTCCCTCAGAGGAATATATCTGACTAGTAAGAATCTTAAAACCTATGTATTGATATGTCTCCGTATGGGAATCAAGTGTGTGTAGACTGGCATAAACATGGCAGCGAAAATCAGCTCAAACTCAGTATAAAAAGGAATTTCAAAAACAAAACAAAAACCTCGGAAATTCTTTACAATTCCTTCAGGGTCTCTGATGAAACCTTGAATGATCCTATCTACAACCACAGCTGGATGTGGCATAAGGCTGGACACTTGGGACTGAGAGGTTTGGTGAGATTGGTTGAGCAAATGCAGACCCTTTAAAGCAATAATGCATGGCACCCATTCCATGGGTCCCAACTCTCCAGGTTGAAGGGAATATTACTACAGCTATAACATGTATGGGAAACCTAGAGAACGGACACACTGTGAAATCGAAAGGTTTCTAAAACTCAACGAATAGTCCCTCTCCTGGTGCTCCGGTTTCACTTTCCATCTGCTTTACTATCAACCTCCCAACTTGGAGAGACAGCCCCTTTAACCTCCTGGTTCGCACAGGTTGCCAATTTGGCAGAGGTTGAAAGGGAAGAGGGACAACCAATGAGAGAGAAGCTGTTAGGCATTTGGACGGGCACATATCACTGTAATTTCCCGGCAGTAAGAAGAATTAACCAAAGTCTCAGCCACCCACCGGGAAACAGCATAGGTCCTGAACCAAAATTTTGGACTTGCGGTCAGCTCACCAAAAACGAGTTGAAAAATGGAGCTCAGGGGCACAGCAATTCACAAACTGGCCGAGTAATAAAGGACAACTCTCGTCCAAAAATCTGTTGAGGGAAGGCAACGAGGCGGATTTGAAAGCGAGGCAGAATAGCAGGAAACAGATTTCAAGAGGTACGTTGGAATCGCCTTTAAAGCACAGGAAGAGGGGCACAACTTCGACAATGATGCACTTGGCCAAAAAGGGCGTATGCGTTTTCTCCTGAATATATTCAGGAGAAAACGCATACGCCCTTTTTGGCCAAGCAAGCAAGCGGGCAATGCAAATCTGCACTACAAAGAAGTATCACTTCCCACCGGTCAAAAGGGACATCCACAAAATGTGTAAAAACCAGAAAGGCAAGACAGGCTCTGGAGAACAGGGAGCCTTGTTATGCTGATGGGCGGGATGTAAATTGCCAGCTGCCTCTCTGGAGGAGTGCATTGTGTTCCCTAAAACAAGTAAACAACAGAGCTACAGAGCCAAGGGCACTTCAAGTCTAGGGAATATTCCTTGGGAAAACTGAAAATCAATAAGACAGAGCCACCCCAAAATTTAGGGCTGCACTGCTTACAAGGACCTCAACTTGGGTACACCTTAAATATCCCAGGAAATATAAAAATGCTTCCAAAAATTGTGGTACTTACGTACGATGGAATATCCCTCAGCCATGAAATCAATGTCATAAGACCAGTAGCAGCAAAATGGGTGGATTCAGGTACGATGATTCTAAGTGAAATAAGTCACACAGAAAAAGAAACTTATCATAAGGTATCACTTATGAAGATCCTGTAAACATGGCTACACTTGAACTGAGTTAGGAAAGAGAACAGTGTCTCACATTTAGAAAACACTCTTATGCCTGCTTAAGGGGGAAGGAGAGGTGGGGTGATGCATAAAACCAGAATTTGATATAAGCACAGGTACCGTTCCAAAAACCAACTATGGAATAGACAAGACCTACACCTTCCTCAGTGAAAGGGACTCAAAACCCCATATTTCCCGCAGAGGAATATATCTGACTAGTAAGAATCTTAAAACCTATGTATTGATATGTCTCCGTAAGGGAATCAAGTGTGTCTAGACTGGCATAAACATGGCAGCGAGAATCAGCTCAAACCCACTATAAAAAGGAATTTCAAAAACAAAACAAAAAAACTGGGAAATTCTTTACAATTCCTTCAGGGTCTCTGATGAAACCTGGAATGACCCTATATACAACGACAGCTGGATGTGGCATAAGGCTGGACACTTGGGACTGAGAGGATTGGTGAGATTGGGTGAGCAAATTCAGACCCTTTAAAGCAATAATGCATGGCACCCATTCCATGGGTCCGAACTCTCCAGGTTGAAGGGAATATTACTACAGTTATAACATGTACGGGAAACCTAGAGAACGGACACACTGTGAATACGAAAGGTTTCTAAAACTCAACGAATAGTCCCTCTGCTGGTGCTCCGGTTTGACTTTCCATCTGCTTTACTATCAACCTCCCAACTTGGAGAGACAGCCCCTTTAACCTCCTGGTTCGCACAGGTTGCCACTTTGGCAGAGGATGAAAGGGAAGAGGGAGAACCAATGAGTGAGTAACTGTTAGGCATTTGGACGGGCACATATCACTGTAATTTGCCGGCAGGAAGAAGAATTAACCAAAGTCTCAGCCACCCACCGGGAACCAGTATAGGTCCTGAACCAAAATTTTGGACTTGCGGTCAGCTCACCAAAAACGAGTTGAAAAATGGAGCTCAGGGGCACAGCAATTCACAAACTGGCCGAGTAATAAAGGACAACTATCGTCCAAAAGTCTGTTGAGGGAAGGCAACGAGGCGGACTTGAAAGCGAGGCAGAATAGCAGGAAACAGATTTCAAGAGGTACGTTGGAATCGCCTTTAAAGCACAGGAAGAGGGGCACAACTTCGACAATGATGCACTTGGCCAAAAAGGGCGTATGCGTTTTTTCCTGAATATATTCAGGACAAAACGCATACGCCCTTTTTGGCCAAGCAAGCAAGCGGGCAATGCAAATCTGCACTACAAAGAAGTATCACTTCCCACCGGTCAAAAGGGACATCCACAAAATGTGTAAAAACCAGAAAGGCGAGACAGGCTCTGGAGAACATGGAGCCTTGTTATGCTGATGGGCGGGATGTAAATTGCCAGCTGCCTCTCTGGAGGAGTGCATTGTGTTCCCTAAAACAAGTAAACAACAGAGCTACAGAGCCAAGGGCACTTCAAGTCTAGGGAATATTCCTTGGGAAAACTGAAAATCAATAAGACAGAGCCACCCCAAAATATAGGGCTGCACTGCTTACAAGGACCTCAACTTGGGTACACCTTAAGTATCCCAGGAAATATAAAAATGCTTCAAAAAATTGTGGTACTTACGTACGATGGAATATCCCTCAGCCATGAAATCAATGTCATAAGACCAGTAGCAGCAAAATGGTTGGATTCAGGTACGATGATTCTAAGTGAAATAAGTCACACAGAAAAAGAAACTTATCATAAGATATCACTTATGAAGATCCTGTAAACATGGCTACACTTGAACTGAGTTAGGAAAGAGAACAGTGTCTCACATTTAGAAAACACTCTTATGCCTGCTTAAGGGGGAAGGAGAGGTGGGGTGATGCATAAAACCAGAGTTTGATATAAGCACAGGTACCGTTCCAAAAACCAACTATGGAATAGACAAGACCTACACCTTCCTCAGTGAAAGGGACGCAAAACCCCATATTTCCCACAGAGGAATATATCTGACTAGTAAGAATCTTAAAACCTATGTATTGATATGTCTCCGTAAGGGAATCAAGTGTGTCTAGACTGGCATAAACATGGCAGCGAGAATCAGCTCAAACCCACTCTAAAAAGGAATTTCAAAAACAAAACAAAAAAACTGGGAAATTCTTTACAATTCCTTCAGGGTCTCTGATGAAACCAGGAATGACCCTATCTACAACGACAGCTGGATGTGGCATAAGGCTGGACACTTGGGACTGAGAGGATTGGTGAGATTGGGTGAGCAAATGCAGACCCTTTAAAGCAATAATGCATGGCACCCATTCCATGGGTCCCAACTCTCCAGGTTGAAGGGAATATTACTACAGTTATAACATGGACGGGAAACCTAGAGAACGGACACAATGTGAATACGAAAGGTTTCTAAAACTCAACGAATAGTCCCTCTCCTGGTGCTCCGGTTTGACTTTCCATCTGCTTTACTATCAACCTCCCAACTTGGAGAGACAGCCCCTTTAACCTCCTGGTTCGCACAGGTTGCCAATTTGGCAGAGGATGAAAGGGAAGAGGGAGAACCAATGAGTGAGTAACTGTTAGGCATTTGGACGGGCACATATCACTGTAATTTGCCGGCAGGAAGAAGAATTAACCAAAGTCTCAGCCACCCACCGGGAACCAGTATAGGTCCTGAACCAAAATTTTGGACTTGCGGTCAGCTCACCAAAAACGAGTTGAAAAATGGAGCTCAGGGGCACAGCAATTCACAAACTGGCCGAGTAATAAAGGACAACTATCGTCCAAAAGTCTGTTGAGGGAAGGCAACGAGGCAGATTTGAAAGCGAGGCAGAATAGCAGGAAACAGATTTCAAGAGGTACGTTGGAATCGCCTTTAAAGCACAGGAAGAGGGGCACAACTTCGACAATGATGCACTTGGCCAAAATGGGCGTATGCGTTTTCTCCTGAATATATTCAGGAGAAAACGCATACGCCCTTTTTGGCCAAGCAAGCAAGCGGGCAATGCAAATCTGCACTACAAAGAAGTATCACTTCCCACCGGTCAAAAGGGACATCCACAAAATGTGTAAAAACCAGAAAGGCAAGACAGGCTCTGGAGAACATGGAGCCTTGTTATGCTGATGGGCGGGATGTAAATTGCCAGCTGCCTCTCTGGAGGAGTGCATTGTGTTCCCTAAAACAAGTAAACAACAGAGCTACAGAGCCAAGGGCACTTCAAGTCTAGGGAATATTCCTTGGGAAAACTGAAAATCAATAAGACAGAGCCACCCCAAAATTTAGGGCTGCACTGCTTACAAGGACCTCAACTTGGGTACACCTTAAATATCCCAGGAAATATAAAAATGCTTCAAAAAATTGTGGTACTTACGTACGATGGAATATCCCTCAGCCATGAAATCAATGTCATAAGACCAGTAGCAGCAAAATGGGTGGATTCAGGTACGATGATTCTAAGTGAAATAAGTCACACAGAAAAAGAAACTTATCATAAGGTATCACTTATGAAGATCCTGTAAACATGGCTACACTTGAACTGAGTTAGGAAAGAGAACAGTGTCTCACATTTAGAAAACACTCTTATGCCTGCTTAAGGGGGAAGGAGAGGTGGGGTGATGCATAAAACCAGAGTTTGATATAAGCACAGGTACCGTTCCAAAAACCAACTATGGAATAGACAAGACCTACACCTTCCTCAGTGAATGGGACTCAAAACCCCATATTTCCCGCAGAGGAATATATCTGACTAGTAAGAATCTTAAAACCTATGTATTGATATGTCTCCGTAAGGGAATCAAGTGTGTCTAGACTGGCATAAACATGGCAGCAAGAATCAGCTCAAACCCACTATAAAAAGGAATTTCAAAAACAAAACAAAAAAACTGGGAAATTCTTTACAATTCCTTCAGGGTCTCTGATGAAACCTGGAATGACCCTATATACAACGACAGCTGGATGTGGCATAAGGCTGGACACTTGGGACTGAGAGGATTGGTGAGATTGGGTGAGCAAATGCAGACCCTTTAAAGCAATAATGCATGGCACCCATTCCATGGGTCCCAACTCTCCAGGTTGAAGGGAATATTACTACAGTTATAACATGTACGGGAAACCTAGAGAACGGACACACTGTGAATACGTAAGGTTTCTAAAACTCAACGAATAGTCCCTCTCCTGGTGCTCCGGTTTGACTTTCCATCTGCTTTACTATCAACCTCCCAACTTGGAGAGACAGCCCCTTTAACCTCCTGGTTCGCACAGGTTGCCACTTTGGCAGAGGATGAAAGGGAAGAGGGAGAACCAATGAGTGAGTAACTGTTAGGCATTTGGATGGGCACATATCACTGTAATTTGCCGGCAGGAAGAAGAATTAACCAAAGTCTCAGCCACCCACCGGGAACCAGTATAGGTCCTGAACCAAAATTTTGGACTTGCGGTCAGCTCACCAAAAACGAGTTGAAAAATGGAGCTCAGGGGCACAGCAATTCACAAACTGGCCGAGTAATAAAGGACAACTATCGTCCAAAAGTCTGTTGAGGGAAGGCAACGAGGCGGACTTGAAAGCGAGGCAGAATAGCAGGAAACAGATTTCAAGAGGTACGTTGGAATCACATTTAAAGCACAGGAAGAGGGGCACAACTTCGACAATGATGCACTTGGCCAAAAAGGGCGTATGCGTTTTTTCCTGAATATATTCAGGAGAAAACGCATACGCCCTTTTTGGCCAAGCAAGCAAGCGGGCAATGCAAATCTGCACTACAAAGAAGTATCACTTCCCACCGGTCAAAAGGGACATCCACAAAATGTGTAAAAACCAGAAAGGCAAGACAGGCTCTGGAGAACAGGGAGCCTTGTTATGCTGATGGGCGGGATGTAAATTGCCAGCTGCCTCTCTGGAGGAGTGCATTGTGTTCCCTAAAACAAGTAAACAACAGAGCTACAGAGCCAAGGGCACTTCAAGTCTAGGGAATATTCCTTGGGAAAACTGAAAATCAATAAGACAGAGCCACCCCAAAATTTAGGGCTGCACTGCTTACAAGGACCTCAACTTGGGTACACCTTAAATATCCCAGGAAATATAAAAATGCTTCCAAAAATTGTGGTACTTACGTACGATGGAATATCCCTCAGCCATGAAATCAATGTCATAAGACCAGTAGCAGCAAAATGGGTGGATTCAGGTACGATGATTCTAAGTGAAATAAGTCACACAGAAAAAGAAACTTATCATAAGGTATCACTTATGAAGATCCTGTAAACATGGCTACACTTGAACTGAGTTAGGAAAGAGAACAGTGTCTCACATTTAGAAAACACTCTTATGCCTGCTTAAGGGGGAAGGAGAGGTGGGGTGATGCATAAAACCAGAGTTTGATATAAGCACAGGTACCGTTCCAAAAACCAACCAGGGTATAGACAAGACCTACACCTTCCTCAGTGAAAGGGACTCAAAACCCCATATTTCCCGGAGAGGAATATATCTGACTAGTAACAATCTTAAATCCTATGTATTGATATGTCTCCGTAAGGGAATCAAGTGTGTGTAGACTGGCATAAACATGGCAGTGAAAATCAGCTCAAACCCAGTATAAAAAGGAATTTCAAAAACAAAACAAAAACCTCGGAAATTCTTTACAATTCCTTCAGGGTCTCTGATGAAACCTTGAATGACCCTATCTACAACCACAGCTGGATGTGGCATAAGGCTGGACACTTGTGACTGAGAGGTTTGGTGAGATTGGTTGAGCAAATGCAGACCCTTTAAAGCAATAATGCATGGCACCCATTCCATGGGTCCCAACTCTCCAGGTTGAAGGGAATATTACTACAGCTATAACATGTATGGGAAACCTAGAGAACGGACACACTGTGAAATCGAAAGGTTTCTAAAACTCAACGAATAGTCCCTCTCCTGGTGCTCCGGTTTGACTTTCCATCTGCTTTACTATCAACCTCCCAACTTGGAGAGACAGCCCCTTTAACCTCCTGGTTCTCACAGGTTGCCAATTTGGCAGAGGTTGAAAGGGAAGAGGGACAACCAATGAGAGAGAAGCTGTTAGGCATTTGGCCGGGCACATATCACTGTAATTTCCCGGCAGTAAGAAGAATTAACCAAAGTCTCAGCCACCCACAGGGAAACAGCATAGGTCCTGAACCAAAATTTTGGACTTGCGGTCAGCTCACCAAAAACGAGTTGAAAAATGGAGCTCAGGGGCACAACAATTCACAAACTGGCCGAGTAATAAAGGACAACTCTCGTCCAAAAATCTGTTGAGGGAAGGCAACGAGGCGGACTTGAAAGCGAGGCAGAATAGCAGGAAACAGATTTCAAGAGGTACGTTGGAATCGCCTTTAAAGCACAGGAAGAGGGGCACAACTTCGACAATGATGCACTTGGCCAAAAAGGGCGTATGCGTTTTTTCCTGAATATATTCAGGAGAAAACGCATACGCCCTTTTTGGCCAAGCAAGCAAGCGGGCAATGCAAATCTGCACTACAAAGAAGTATCACTTCCCACCGGTCAAAAGGGACATCCACAAAATGTGTAAAAACCAGAAAGGCAAGACAGGCTCTGGAGAACAGGGAGCCTTGTTATGCTGATGGGCGGGATGTAAATTGCCAGCTGCCTCTCTGGAGGAGTGCATTGTGTTCCCTAAAACAAGTAAACAACAGAGCTACAGAGCCAAGGGCACTTCAAGTCTAGGGAATATTCCTTGGGAAAACTGAAAATCAATAAGACAGAGCCACCCCAAAATTTAGGGCTGCACTGCTTACAAGGACCTCAACTTGGGTACACCTTAAATATCCCAGGAAATATAAAAATGCTTCAAAAAATTGTGGTACTTACGTACGATGGAATATCCCTCAGCCATGAAATCAATGTCATAAGACCAGTAGCAGCAAAATGGGTGGATTCAGGTACGATGATTCTAAGTGAAATAAGTCACACAGAAAAAGAAACTTATCATAAGGTATCACTTATGAAGATCCTGTAAACATGGCTACACTTGAACTGAGTTAGGAAAGAGAACAGTGTCTCACATTTAGAAAACACTCTTATGCCTGCTTAAGGGGGAAGGAGAGGTGGGGTGATGCATAAAACCAGAGTTTGATATAAGCACAGGTACCGTTCCAAAAACCAACCAGGGTATAGACAAGACCTACACCTTCCTCAGTGAAAGGGACTCAAAACCCCATATTTCCCGGAGAGGAATATATCTGACTAGTAACAATCTTAAATCCTATGTATTGATATGTCTCCGTAAGGGAATCAAGTGTGTGTAGACTGGCATAAACATGGCAGTGAAAATCAGCTCAAACCCAGTATAAAAAGGAATTTCAAAAACAAAACAAAAACCTCGGAAATTCTTTACAATTCCTTCAGGGTCTCTGATGAAACCTTGAATGACCCTATCTACAACCACAGCTGGATGTGGCATAAGGCTGGACACTTGTGACTGAGAGGTTTGGTGAGATTGGTTGAGCAAATGCAGACCCTTTAAAGCAATAATGCATGGCACCCATTCCATGGGTCCCAACTCTCCAGGTTGAAGGGAATATTACTACAGCTATAACATGTATGGGAAACCTAGAGAACGGACACACTGTGAAATCGAAAGGTTTCTAAAACTCAACGAATAGTCCCTCTCCTGGTGCTCCGGTTTGACTTTCCATCTGCTTTACTATCAACCTCCCAACTTGCAGAGACAGCCCCTTTAACCTCCTGGTTCTCACAGGTTGCCAATTTGGCAGAGGTTGAAAGGGAAGAGGGACAACCAATGAGAGAGAAGCTGTTAGGCATTTGGCCGGGCACATATCACTGTAATTTCCCGGCAGTAAGAAGAATTAACCAAAGTCTCAGCCACCCACAGGGAAACAGCATAGGTCCTGAACCAAAATTTTGGACTTGCGGTCAGCTCACCAAAAACGAGTTGAAAAATGGAGCTCAGGGGCACAACAATTCACAAACTGGCCGAGTAATAAAGGACAACTCTCGTCCAAAAATCTGTTGAGGGAAGGCAACGAGGCGGACTTGAAAGCGAGGCAGAATAGCAGGAAACAGATTTCAAGAGGTACGTTGGAATCGCCTTTAAAGCACAGGAAGAGGGGCACAACTTCGACAATGATGCACTTGGCCAAAAAGGGCGTATGCGTTTTCTCCTGAATATATTCAGGAGAAAACGCATACGCCCTTTTTGGCCAAGCAAGCAAGCGGGCAATGCAAATCTGCACTACAAAGAAGTATCACTTCCCACCGGTCAAAAGGGACATCCACAAAATGTGTAAAAACCAGAAAGGCAAGACAGGCTCTGGAGAACATGGAGCCTTGTTATGCTGATGGGCGGGATGTAAATTGCCAGCTGCCTCTCTGGAGGAGTGCATTGTGTTCCCTAAAACAAGTAAACAACAGAGCTACAGAGCCAAGGGCACTTCAAGTCTAGGGAATATTCCTTGGGAAAACTGAAAATCAATAAGACAGAGCCACCCCAAAATTTAGGGCTGCACTGCTTACAAGGACCTCAACTTGGATACACGTTAAATATCCCAGGAAATATAAAAATGCTTCAAAAAATTGTACTTACGTACGATGGAATATCCCTCAGCCATGAAATCAATGTCATAAGACCAGTAGCAGCAAAATGGGTGGATTCAGGTACGATGATTCTAAGTGAAATAAGTCACACAGAAAAAGAAACTTATCATAAGGTATCACTTATGAAGATCCTGTAAACATGGCTACACTTGAGCTGAGTTAGGAAAGAGAACAGTGTCTCACATTTAGAAAACACTCTTATGCCTGCTTAAGGGGGAAGGAGAGGTGGGGTGATGCATAAAACCAGAGTTTGATATAAGCACAGGTACCGTTCCAAAAACCAACCAGGGAATAGACAAGACCTACACCTTCCTCAGTGAAAGGGACTCAAAACCCCATAGTTCCCTCAGAGGAATATATCTGACTAGTAAGAATCTTAAAACCTATGTATTGATATGTCTCCGTATGGGAATCAAGTGTGTGTAGACTGGCATAAACATGGCAGCGAAAATCAGCTCAAACCCAGTATAAAAAGGAATTTCAAAAACAAAACAAAAACCTCGGAAATTCTTTACAATTCCTTCAGGGTCTCTGATGAAACCTTGAATGACCCTATCTACAACCACAGCTGGATGTGGCATAAGGCTGGACACTTGGGACTGAGAGGTTTGGTGAGATTGGTTGAGCAAATGCAGACCCTTTAAAGCAATAATGCATGGCACCCATTCCATGGGTCCCAACTCTCCAGGTTGAAGGGAATATTACTACAGCTATAACATGTATGGGAAACCTAGAGAACGGACACACTGTGAAATCGAAAGGTTTCTAAAACTCAACGAATAGTCCCTCTCCTGGTGCTCCGGTTTGACTTTCCATCTGCTTTACTATCAACCTCCCAACTTGGAGAGACAGCCCCTTTAACCTCCTGGTTCGCACAGGTTGCCAATTTGGCAGAGGTTGAAAGGGAAGAGGGACAACCAATGAGAGAGAAGCTGTTAGGCATTTGGACGGGCACATATCACTGTAATTTCCCGGCAGTAAGAAGAATTAACCAAAGTCTCAGCCACCCACCGGGAAACAGCATAAGTCCTGAACCAAAATTTTGGACTTGCGGTCAGCTCACCAAAAACGAGTTGAAAAATGGAGCTCAGGGGCACAGCAATTCACAAACTGGCCGAGTAATAAAGGACAACTCTCGTCCAAAAATCTGTTGAGGGAAGGCAACGAGGCGGACTTGAAAGCGAGGCAGAATAGCAGGAAACAGATTTCAAGAGGTACGTTGGAATCGCCTTTAAAGCACAGGAAGAGGGGCACAACTTCGACAATGATGCACTTGGCCAAAAAGGGCGTATGCGTTTTCTCCTGAATATATTCAGGAGAAAACGCATACGCCCTTTTTGGCCAAGCAAGCAAGCGGGCAATGCAAATCTGCACTACAAAGAAGTATCACTTCCCACCGGTCAAAAGGGACATCCACAAAATGTGTAAAAACCAGAAAGGCAAGACAGGCTCTGGAGAACAGGGAGCCTTGTTATGCTGATGGGCGGGATGTAAATTGCCAGCTGCCTCTCTGGAGGAGTGCATTGTGTTCCCTAAAACAAGTAAACAACAGAGCTACAGAGCCAAGGGCACTTCAAGTCTAGGGAATATTCCTTGGGAAAACTGAAAATCAATAAGACAGAGCCACCCCAAAATTTAGGGCTGCACTGCTTACAAGGACCTCAACTTGGGTACACCTTAAATATCCCAGGAAATATAAAAATGCTTCAAAAAATTGTGGTACTTACGTACGATGGAATATCCCTCAGCCATGAAATCAATGTCATAAGACCAGTAGCAGCAAAATGGGTGGATTCAGGTACGATGATTCTAAGTGAAATAAGTCACACAGAAAAAGAAACTTATCATAAGGTATCACTTATGAAGATCCTGTAAACATGGCTACACTTGAACTGAGTTAGGAAAGAGAACAGTGTCTCACATTTAGAAAACACTCTTATGCCTGCTTAAGGGGGAAGGAGAGGTGGGGTGATGCATAAAACCAGAGTTTGATATAAGCACAGGTACCGTTCCAAAAACCAACCAGGGAATAGACAAGACCTACACCTTCCTCAGTGAAAGGGACTCAAAACCCCATAGTTCCCTCAGAGGAATATATCTGACTAGTAAGAATCTTAAAACCTATGTATTGATATGTCTCCGTAAGGGAATCAAGTGTGTGTAGACTGGCATAAACATGGAAGCGAAAATCAGCTCAAACCCAGTATAAAAAGGAATTTCAAAAACAAAACAAAAACCTCGGAAATTCTTTACAATTCCTTCAGGGTCTCTGATGAAACCTTGAATGACCCTATCTACAACCACAGCTGGATGTGGCATAAGGAGGGAAACTTGGGACTGAGAGGATTGGTGAGATTGGTTGAGCAAATGCAGACCCTTTAAAGCAATAATGCATGGCACCCATTCCATGGGTCCCAACTCTCCAGGTTGAAGGGAATATTACTACAGCTATAACATGTATGGGAAACCTAGAGAACGGACACACTGTGAAATCGAAAGGTTTCTAAAACTCAACGAATAGTCCCTCTCCTGGTGCTCCGGTTTGACTTTCCATCTGCTTTACTATCAACCTCCCAACTTGGAGAGACAGCCCCTTTAACCTCCTGGTTCGCACAGGTTGCCAATTTGGCAGAGGATGAAAGGGAAGAGGGAGAACCAATGAGTGAGTAACTGTTAGGCATTTGGACGGGCACATATCACTGTAATTTGCCGGCAGGAAGAAGAATTAACCAAAGTCTCAGCCACCCACTGGGAACCAGTATAGGTCCTGAACCAAAATTTTGGACTTGCGGTCAGCTCACCAAAAACGAGTTGAAAAATGGAGCTCAGGGGCACAGCAATTCACAAACTGGCCGAGTAATAAAGGACAACTATCGTCCAAAAGTCTGTTGAGGGAAGGCAACGAGGCGGATTTGAAAGCGAGGCAGAATAGCAGGAAACAGATTTCAAGAGGTACGTTGGAATCGCCTTTAAAGCACAGGAAGAGGGGCACAACTTTGACAATGATGCACTTGGCCAAAAAGGGTGTATGCGTTTTCTCCTGAATATATTCAGGAGAAAACGCATATGCCCTTTTTGGCCAAGCAAGCAAGCGGGCAATGCAAATCTGCACTACAAAGAAGTATCACTTCCCACCGGTCAAAAGGGACATCCACAAAATGTGTAAAAACCAGAAAGGCAAGACAGGCTCTGGAGAACATGGAGCCTTGTTATGCTGATGGGCGGGATGTAAATTGCCAGCTGCCTCTCTGGAGGAGTGCATTGTGTTCCCTAAAACAAGTAAAAAACAGAGCTACAGAGCCAAGGGCACTTCAAGTCTAGGGAATATTCCTTGGGAAAACTGAAAATCAATAAGACAGAGCCACCCCAAAATTTAGGGCTGCACTGCTTACAAGGACCTCAACTTGGGTACACGTTAAATATCCCAGGAAATATAAAAATGCTTCCAAAAATTGTGGTACTTACGTACGATGGAATATCCCTCAGCCATGAAATCAATGTCATAAGACCAGTAGCAGCAAAATGGGTGGATTCAGGTACGATGATTCTAAGTGAAATAAGTCACACAGAAAAAGAAACTTATCATAAGATATCACTTATGAAGATCCTGTAAACATGGCTACACTTGAACTGAGTTAGGAAAGAGAACAGTGTCTCACATTTAGAAAACACTCTTATGCCTGCTTAAGGGGGAAGGAGAGGTGGGGTGATGCATAAAACCAGAGTTTGATATAAGCACAGGTACCGTTCCAAAAACCAACTATGGAATAGACAAGACCTACACCTTCCTCAGTGAATGGGACTCAAAACCCCATATTTCCCGGAGAGGAATATATCTGACTAGTAAGAATCTTAAAACCTATGTATTGATATGTCTCCGTAAGGGAATCAAGTGTGTCTAGACTGGCATAAACATGGCAGCGAGAATCAGCTCAAACCCACTATAAAAAGGAATTTCAAAAACAAAACAAAAAAACTGGGAAATTCTTTACAATTCCTTCAGGGTCTCTGATGAAACCTGGAATGACCCTATATACAACGACAGCTGGATGTGGCATAAGGCTGGACACTTGGGACTGAGAGGATTGGTGAGATTGGGTGAGCAAATGCAGACCCTTTAAAGCAATAATGCATGGCACCCATTCCATGGGTCCCAACTCTCCAGGTTGAAGGGAATATTACTACAGTTATAACATGTACGGGAAACCTAGAGAACGGACACACTGTGAATGCGAAAGGTTTCTAAAACTCAACGAATAGTCCCTCTCCTGGTGCTCCGGTTTGACTTTCCATCTGCTTTACTATCAACCTCCCAACTTGGAGAGACAGCCCCTTTAACCTCCTGGTTCGCACAGGTTGCCAATTTGGCAGAGGATGAAAGGGAAGAGGGAGAACCAATGAGTGAGTAACTGTTAGGCATTTGGACGGGCACATATCACTGTAATTTGCCGGCAGGAAGAAGAATTAACCAAAGTCTCAGCCGCCCACCGGGAACCAGTATAGGTCCTGAACCAAAATTTTGGACTTGCGGTCAGCTCACCAAAAACGAGTTGAAAAATGGAGCTCAGGGGCACAGCAATTCACAAACTGGCCGAGTAATAAAGGACAACTATCGTCCAAAAGTCTGTTGAGGGAAGGCAACGAGGTGGACTTGAAAGCGAGGCAGAATAGCAGGAAACAGATTTCAAGAGGTACATTGGAATCGCCTTTAAAGCACAGGAAGAGGGGAACAACTTCGACAATGATGCACTTGGCCAAAAAGGGCATATGCGATTTTTCCTGAATATATTCAGGAGAAAACGCATACGCCCTTTTTGGCCAAGCAAGCAAGCGGGCAATGCAAATCTGCACTACAAAGAAGTATCACTTCCCACCGGTCAAAAGGGACATCCACAAAATGTGTAAAAACCAGAAAGGCAAGACAGGCTCTGGAGAACAGGGAGCCTTGTTATGCTGATGGGCGGGATGTAAATTGCCAGCTGCCTCTCTGGAGGAGTGCATTGTGTTCCCTAAAACAAGTAAACAACAGAGCTACAGAGCCAAGGGCACTTCAAGTCTAGGGAATATTCCTTGGGAAAACTGAAAATCAATAAGACAGAGCCACCCCAAAATTTAGGGCTGCACTGCTTACAAGGACCTCAACTTGGGTACACCTTAAATATCCCAGGAAATATAAAAATGCTTCCAAAAATTGTGGTACTTACGTACGATGGAATATCCCTCAGCCATGAAATCAATGTCATAAGACCAGTAGCAGCAAAATGGGTGGATTCAGGTACGATGATTCTAAGTGAAATAAGTCACACAGAAAAAGAAACTTATCATAAGGTATCACTTATGAAGATCCTGTAAACATGGCTACACTTGAACTGAGTTAGGAAAGAGAACAGTGTCTCACATTTAGAAAACACTCTTATGCCTGCTTAAGGGGGAAGGAGAGGTGGGGTGATGCATAAAACCAGAGTTTGATATAAGCACAGGTACCGTTCCAAAAACCAACCAGGGAATAGACAAGACCTACACCTTCCTCAGTGAAAGGGACTCAAAACCCCATAGTTCCCTCAGAGGAATATATCTGACTAGTAAGAATCTTAAAACCTATGTATTGATATGTCTCCGTATGGGAATCAAGTGTGTGTAGACTGGCATAAACATGGCAGCGAAAATCAGCTCAAACCCAGTATAAAAAGGAATTTCAAAAACAAAACAAAAACCTCGGAAATTCTTTACAATTCCTTCAGGGTCTCTGATGAAACCTTGAATGACCCTATCTACAACCACAGCTGGATGTGGCATAAGGCTGGACACTTGGGACTGAGAGGTTTGGTGAGATTGGTTGAGCAAATGCAGACCCTTTAAAGCAATAATGCATGGCACCCATTCCATGGGTCCCAACTCTCCAGGTTGAAGGGAATATTACTACAGCTATAACATGTATGGGAAACCTAGAGAACGGACACACTGTGAAATCGAAAGGTTTCTAAAACTCAACGAATAGTCCCTCTCCTGGTGCTCCGGTTTGACTTTCCATCTGCTTTACTATCAACCTCCCAACTTGGAGAGACAGCCCCTTTAACCTCCTGGTTCGCACAGGTTGCCAATTTGGCAGAGGTTGAAAGGGAAGAGGGACAACCAATGAGAGAGAAGCTGTTAGGCATTTGGACGGGCACATATCACTGTAATTTCCCGGCAGTAAGAAGAATTAACCAAAGTCTCAGCCACCCACCGGGAAACAGCATAAGTCCTGAACCAAAATTTTGGACTTGCGGTCAGCTCACCAAAAACGAGTTGAAAAATGGAGCTCAGGGGCACAGCAATTCACAAACTGGCCGAGTAATAAAGGACAACTCTCGTCCAAAAATCTGTTGAGGGAAGGCAACGAGGCGGACTTGAAAGCGAGGCAGAATAGCAGGAAACAGATTTCAAGAGGTACGTTGGAATCGCCTTTAAAGCACAGGAAGAGGGGCACAACTTCGACAATGATGCACTTGGCCAAAAAGGGCGTATGCGTTTTCTCCTGAATATATTCAGGAGAAAACGCATACGCCCTTTTTGGCCAAGCAAGCAAGCGGGCAATGCAAATCTGCACTACAAAGAAGTATCACTTCCCACCGGTCAAAAGGGACATCCACAAAATGTGTAAAAACCAGAAAGGCAAGACAGGCTCTGGAGAACAGGGAGCCTTGTTATGCTGATGGGCGGGATGTAAATTGCCAGCTGCCTCTCTGGAGGAGTGCATTGTGTTCCCTAAAACAAGTAAACAACAGAGCTACAGAGCCAAGGGCACTTCAAGTCTAGGGAATATTCCTTGGGAAAACTGAAAATCAATAAGACAGAGCCACCCCAAAATTTAGGGCTGCACTGCTTACAAGGACCTCAACTTGGGTACACCTTAAATATCCCAGGAAATATAAAAATGCTTCAAAAAATTGTGGTACTTACGTACGATGGAATATCCCTCAGCCATGAAATCAATGTCATAAGACCAGTAGCAGCAAAATGGGTGGATTCAGGTACGATGATTCTAAGTGAAATAAGTCACACAGAAAAAGAAACTTATCATAAGGTATCACTTATGAAGATCCTGTAAACATGGCTACACTTGAACTGAGTTAGGAAAGAGAACAGTGTCTCACATTTAGAAAACACTCTTATGCCTGCTTAAGGGGGAAGGAGAGGTGGGGTGATGCATAAAACCAGAGTTTGATATAAGCACAGGTACCGTTCCAAAAACCAACCAGGGAATAGACAAGACCTACACCTTCCTCAGTGAAAGGGACTCAAAACCCCATAGTTCCCTCAGAGGAATATATCTGACTAGTAAGAATCTTAAAACCTATGTATTGATATGTCTCCGTAAGGGAATCAAGTGTGTGTAGACTGGCATAAACATGGAAGCGAAAATCAGCTCAAACCCAGTATAAAAAGGAATTTCAAAAACAAAACAAAAACCTCGGAAATTCTTTACAATTCCTTCAGGGTCTCTGATGAAACCTTGAATGACCCTATCTACAACCACAGCTGGATGTGGCATAAGGAGGGAAACTTGGGACTGAGAGGATTGGTGAGATTGGTTGAGCAAATGCAGACCCTTTAAAGCAATAATGCATGGCACCCATTCCATGGGTCCCAACTCTCCAGGTTGAAGGGAATATTACTACAGCTATAACATGTATGGGAAACCTAGAGAACGGACACACTGTGAAATCGAAAGGTTTCTAAAACTCAACGAATAGTCCCTCTCCTGGTGCTCCGGTTTGACTTTCCATCTGCTTTACTATCAACCTCCCAACTTGGAGAGACAGCCCCTTTAACCTCCTGGTTCGCACAGGTTGCCAATTTGGCAGAGGATGAAAGGGAAGAGGGAGAACCAATGAGTGAGTAACTGTTAGGCATTTGGACGGGCACATATCACTGTAATTTGCCGGCAGGAAGAAGAATTAACCAAAGTCTCAGCCACCCACTGGGAACCAGTATAGGTCCTGAACCAAAATTTTGGACTTGCGGTCAGCTCACCAAAAACGAGTTGAAAAATGGAGCTCAGGGGCACAGCAATTCACAAACTGGCCGAGTAATAAAGGACAACTATCGTCCAAAAGTCTGTTGAAGGAAGGCAACGAGGCGGATTTGAAAGCGAGGCAGAATAGCAGGAAACAGATTTCAAGAGGTACGTTGGAATCGCCTTTAAAGCACAGGAAGAGGGGCACAACTTTGACAATGATGCACTTGGCCAAAAAGGGTGTATGCGTTTTCTCCTGAATATATTCAGGAGAAAACGCATATGCCCTTTTTGGCCAAGCAAGCAAGCGGGCAATGCAAATCTGCACTACAAAGAAGTATCACTTCCCACCGGTCAAAAGGGACATCCACAAAATGTGTAAAAACCAGAAAGGCAAGACAGGCTCTGGAGAACATGGAGCCTTGTTATGCTGATGGGCGGGATGTAAATTGCCAGCTGCCTCTCTGGAGGAGTGCATTGTGTTCCCTAAAACAAGTAAAAAACAGAGCTACAGAGCCAAGGGCACTTCAAGTCTAGGGAATATTCCTTGGGAAAACTGAAAATCAATAAGACAGAGCCACCCCAAAATTTAGGGCTGCACTGCTTACAAGGACCTCAACTTGGGTACACCTTAAATATCCCAGGAAATATAAAAATGCTTCCAAAAATTGTGGTACTTACGTACGATGGAATATCCCTCAGCCATGAAATCAATGTCATAAGACCAGTAGCAGCAAAATGGGTGGATTCAGGTACGATGATTCTAAGTGAAATAAGTCACACAGAAAAAGAAACTTATCATAAGATATCACTTATGAAGATCCTGTAAACATGGCTACACTTGAACTGAGTTAGGAAAGAGAACAGTGTCTCACATTTAGAAAACACTCTTATGCCTGCTTAAGGGGGAAGGAGAGGTGGGGTGATGCATAAAACCAGAGTTTGATATAAGCACAGGTACCGTTCCAAAAACCAACTATGGAATAGACAAGACCTACACCTTCCTCAGTGAATGGGACTCAAAACCCCATATTTCCCGGAGAGGAATATATCTGACTAGTAAGAATCTTAAAACCTATGTATTGATATGTCTCCGTAAGGGAATCAAGTGTGTCTAGACTGGCATAAACATGGCAGCGAGAATCAGCTCAAACCCACTATAAAAAGGAATTTCAAAAACAAAACAAAAAAACTGGGAAATTCTTTACAATTCCTTCAGGGTCTCTGATGAAACCTGGAATGACCCTATATACAACGACAGCTGGATGTGGCATAAGGCTGGACACTTGGGACTGAGAGGATTGGTGAGATTGGGTGAGCAAATGCAGACCCTTTAAAGCAATAATGCATGGCACCCATTCCATGGGTCCCAACTCTCCAGGTTGAAGGGAATATTACTACAGTTATAACATGTACGGGAAACCTAGAGAACGGACACACTGTGAATGCGAAAGGTTTCTAAAACTCAACGAATAGTCCCTCTCCTGGTGCTCCGGTTTGACTTTCCATCTGCTTTACTATCAACCTCCCAACTTGGAGAGACAGCCCCTTTAACCTCCTGGTTCGCACAGGTTGCCAATTTGGCAGAGGATGAAAGGGAAGAGGGAGAACCAATGAGTGAGTAACTGTTAGGCATTTGGACGGGCACATATCACTGTAATTTGCCGGCAGGAAGAAGAATTAACCAAAGTCTCAGCCGCCCACCGGGAACCAGTATAGGTCCTGAACCAAAATTTTGGACTTGCGGTCAGCTCACCAAAAACGAGTTGAAAAATGGAGCTCAGGGGCACAGCAATTCACAAACTGGCCGAGTAATAAAGGACAACTATCGTCCAAAAGTCTGTTGAGGGAAGGCAACGAGGTGGACTTGAAAGCGAGGCAGAATAGCAGGAAACAGATTTCAAGAGGTACATTGGAATCGCCTTTAAAGCACAGGAAGAGGGGAACAACTTCGACAATGATGCACTTGGCCAAAAAGGGCATATGCGATTTTTCCTGAATATATTCAGGAGAAAACGCATACGCCCTTTTTGGCCAAGCAAGCAAGCGGGCAATGCAAATCTGCACTACAAAGAAGTATCACTTCCCACCGGTCAAAAGGGACATCCACAAAATGTGTAAAAACCAGAAAGGCAAGACAGGCTCTGGAGAACAGGGAGCCTTGTTATGCTGATGGGCGGGATGTAAATTGCCAGCTGCCTCTCTGGAGGAGTGCATTGTGTTCCCTAAAACAAGTAAACAACAGAGCTACAGAGCCAAGGGCACTTCAAGTCTAGGGAATATTCCTTGGGAAAACTGAAAATCAATAAGACAGAGCCACCCCAAAATTTAGGGCTGCACTGCTTACAAGGACCTCAACTTGGGTACACCTTAAATATCCCAGGAAATATAAAAATGCTTCCAAAAATTGTGGTACTTACGTACGATGGAATATCCCTCAGCCATGAAATCAATGTCATAAGACCAGTAGCAGCAAAATGGGTGGATTCAGGTACGATGATTCTAAGTGAAATAAGTCACACAGAAAAAGAAACTTATCATAAGGTATCACTTATGAAGATCCTGTAAACATGGCTACACTTGAACTGAGTTAGGAAAGAGAACAGTGTCTCACATTTAGAAAACACTCTTATGCCTGCTTAAGGGGGAAGGAGAGGTGGGGTGATGCATAAAACCAGAGTTTGATATAAGCACAGGTACCGTTCCAAAAACCAACCAGGGAATAGACAAGACCTACACCTTCCTCAGTGAAAGGGACTCAAAACCCCATAGTTCCCTCAGAGGAATATATCTGACTAGTAAGAATCTTAAAACCTATGTATTGATATGTCTCCGTAAGGGAATCAAGTGTGTGTAGACTGGCATAAACATGGAAGCGAAAATCAGCTCAAACCCAGTATAAAAAGGAATTTCAAAAACAAAACAAAAACCTCGGAAATTCTTTACAATTCCTTCAGGGTCTCTGATGAAACCTTGAATGACCCTATCTACAACCACAGCTGGATGTGGCATAAGGAGGGAAACTTGGGACTGAGAGGATTGGTGAGATTGGTTGAGCAAATGCAGACCCTTTAAAGCAATAATGCATGGCACCCATTCCATGGGTCCCAACTCTCCAGGTTGAAGGGAATATTACTACAGCTATAACATGTATGGGAAACCTAGAGAACGGACACACTGTGAAATCGAAAGGTTTCTAAAACTCAACGAATAGTCCCTCTCCTGGTGCTCCGGTTTGACTTTCCATCTGCTTTACTATCAACCTCCCAACTTGGAGAGACAGCCCCTTTAACCTTCTGGTTCGCACAGGTTGCCAATTTGGCAGAGGATGAAAAGGAAGAGGGAGAACCAATGAGTGAGTAACTGTTAGGCATTTGGACGGGCACATATCACTGTAATTTGCCGGCAGGAAGAAGAATTAACCAAAGTCTCAGCCACCCACTGGGAACCAGTATAGGTCCTGAACCAAAATTTTGGACTTGCGGTCAGCTCACCAAAAACGAGTTGAAAAATGGAGCTCAGGGGCACAGCAATTCACAAACTGGCCGAGTAATAAAGGACAACTATCGTCCAAAAGTCTGTTGAGGGAAGGCAACGAGGCGGATTTGAAAGCGAGGCAGAATAGCAGGAAACAGATTTCAAGAGGTACGTTGGAATCGCCTTTAAAGCACAGGAAGAGGGGCACAACTTTGACAATGATGCACTTGGCCAAAAAGGGTGTATGCGTTTTTTCCTGAATATATTCAGGAGAAAACGCATATGCCCTTTTTGGCCAAGCAAGCAAGCGGGCAATGCAAATCTGCACTACAAAGAAGTATCACTTCCCACTGGTCAAAAGGGACATCCACAAAATGTGTAAAAACCAGAAAGGCAAGACAGGCTCTGGAGAACATGGAGCCTTGTTATGCTGATGGGCGGGATGTAAATTGCCAGCTGCCTCTCTGGAGGAGTGCATTGTGTTCCCTAAAACAAGTAAACAACAGAGCTACAGAGCCAAGGGCACTTCAAGTCTAGGGAATATTCCTTGGGAAAACTGAAAATCAATAAGACAGAGCCACCCCAAAATTTAGGGCTGCACTGCTTACAAGGACCTCAACTTGGGTACACGTTAAATATCCCAGGAAATATAAAAATGCTTCCAAAAATTGTGGTACTTACGTACGATGGAATATCCCTCAGCCATGAAATCAATGTCATAAGACCAGTAGCAGCAAAATGGGTGGATTCAGGTACGATGATTCTAAGTGAAATAAGTCACACAGAAAAAGAAACTTATCATAAGATATCACTTATGAAGATCCTGTAAACATGGCTACACTTGAACTGAGTTAGGAAAGAGAACAGTGTCTCACATTTAGAAAACACTCTTATGCCTGCTTAAGGGGGAAGGAGAGGTGGGGTGATGCATAAAACCAGAGTTTGATATAAGCACAGGTACCGTTCCAAAAACCAACTATGGAATAGACAAGACCTACACCTTCCTCAGTGAATGGGACTCAAAACCCCATATTTCCCGGAGAGGAATATATCTGACTAGTAAGAATCTTAAAACCTATGTATTGATATGTCTCCGTAAGGGAATCAAGTGTGTCTAGACTGGCATAAACATGGCAGCGAGAATCAGCTCAAACCCACTATAAAAAGGAATTTCAAAAACAAAACAAAAAAACTGGGAAATTCTTTACAATTCCTTCAGGGTCTCTGATGAAACCTGGAATGACCCTATATACAACGACAGCTGGATGTGGCATAAGGCTGGACACTTGGGACTGAGAGGATTGGTGAGATTGGGTGAGCAAATGCAGACCCTTTAAAGCAATAATGCATGGCACCCATTCCATGGGTCCCAACTCTCCAGGTTGAAGGGAATATTACTACAGTTATAACATGTACGGGAAACCTAGAGAACGGACACACTGTGAATGCGAAAGGTTTCTAAAACTCAACGAATAGTCCCTCTCCTGGTGCTCCGGTTTGACTTTCCATCTGCTTTACTATCAACCTCCCAACTTGGAGAGACAGCCCCTTTAACCTCCTGGTTCGCACAGGTTGCCAATTTGGCAGAGGATGAAAGGGAAGAGGGAGAACCAATGAGTGAGTAACTGTTAGGCATTTGGACGGGCACATATCACTGTAATTTGCCGGCAGGAAGAAGAATTAACCAAAGTCTCAGCCGCCCACCGGGAACCAGTATAGGTCCTGAACCAAAATTTTGGACTTGCGGTCAGCTCACCAAAAACGAGTTGAAAAATGGAGCTCAGGGGCACAGCAATTCACAAACTGGCCGAGTAATAAAGGACAACTATCGTCCAAAAGTCTGTTGAGGGAAGGCAACGAGGTGGACTTGAAAGCGAGGCAGAATAGCAGGAAACAGATTTCAAGAGGTACATTGGAATCGCCTTTAAAGCACAGGAAGAGGGGCACAACTTCGACAATGATGCACTTGGCCAAAAAGGGCGTATGCGATTTTTCCTGAATATATTCAGGAGAAAACGCATACGCCCTTTTTGGCCAAGCAAGCAAGCGGGCAATGCAAATCTGCACTACAAAGAAGTATCACTTCCCACAGGTCAAAAGGGACATCCACAAAATGTGTAAAAACCAGAAAGGCAAGACAGGCTCTGGAGAACATGGAGCCTTGTTATGCTGATGGGCGGGATGTAAATTGCCAGCTGCCTCTCTGGAGGAGTGCATTGTGTTCCCTAAAACAAGTAAACAACAGAGCTACAGAGCCAAGGGCACTTCAAGTCTAGGGAATATTCCTTGGGAAAACTGAAAATCAATAAGACAGAGCCACCCCAAAATTTAGGGCTGCACTGCTTACAAGGACCTCAACTTGGGTACACCTTAAATATCCCAGGAAATATAAAAATGCTTCCAAAAATTGTGGTACTTACGTACGATGGAATATCCCTCAGCCATGAAATCAATGTCATAAGACCAGTAGCAGCAAAATGGGTGGATTCAGGTACGATGATTCTAAGTGAAATAAGTCACACAGAAAAAGAAACTTATCATAAGGTATCACTTATGAAGATCCTGTAAACATGGCTACACTTGAACTGAGTTAGGAAAGAGAACAGTGTCTCACATTTAGAAAACACTCTTATGCCTGCTTAAGGGGGAAGGAGAGGTGGGGTGATGCATAAAACCAGAGTTTGATATAAGCACAGGTACCGTTCCAAAAACCAACCAGGGAATAGACAAGACCTACACCTTCCTCAGTGAAAGGGACTCAAAACCCCATAGTTCCCTCAGAGGAATATATCTGACTAGTAAGAATCTTAAAACCTATGTATTGATATGTCTCCGTAAGGGAATCAAGTGTGTGTAGACTGGCATAAACATGGCAGCGAAAATCAGCTCAAACCCAGTATAAAAAGGAATTTCAAAAACAAAACAAAAACCTCGGAAATTCTTTACAATTCCTTCAGGGTCTCTGATGAAACCTTGAATGACCCTATCTACAACCACAGCTGGATGTGGCATAAGGCTGGACACTTGGGACTGAGAGGTTTGGTGAGATTGGTTGAGCAAATGCAGACCCTTTAAAGCAATAATGCATGGCACCCATTCCATGGGTCCCAACTCTCCAGGTTGAAGGGAATATTACTACAGCTATAACATGTACGGGAAACCTAGAGAACGGACACACTGTGAAATCGAAAGGTTTCTAAAACTCAACGAATAGTCCCTCTCCTGGTGCTCCGGTTTGACTTTCCATCTGCTTTACTATCAACCTCCCAACTTGGAGAGACAGCCCCTTTAACCTCCTGGTTCGCACAGGTTGCCAATTTGGCAGAGGTTGAAAGGGAATAGGGACAACCAATGAGAGAGAAGCTGTTAGGCATTTGGACGGGCACATATCACTGTAATTTCCCGGCAGTAAGAAGAATTAACCAAAGTCTCAGCCACCCACCGGGAAACAGCATAGGTCCTGAACCAAAATTTTGGACTTGCGGTCAGCTCACCAAAAACGAGTTGAAAAATGGAGCTCAGGGGCACAGCAATTCACAAACTGGCCGAGTAATAAAGGACAACTCTCGTCCAAAAATCTGTTGAGGGAAGGCAACGAGGCGGACTTGAAAGCGAGGCAGAATAGCAGGAAACAGATTTCAAGAGGTACGTTGGAATCGCCTTTAAAGCACAGGAAGAGGGGCACAACTTCGACAATGATGCACTTGGCCAAAAAGGGTGTATGCGTTTTCTCCTGAATATATTCAGGAGAAAACGCATACGCCCTTTTTGGCCAAGCAAGCAAGCGGGCAATGCAAATCTGCACTACAAAGAAGTATCACTTCCCACCGGTCAAAAGGGACATCCACAAAATGTGTAAAAACCAGAAAGGCAAGACAGGCTCTGGAGAACAGGGAGCCTTGTTATGCTGATGGGCGGGATGTAAATTGCCAGCTGCCTCTCTGGAGGAGTGCATTGTGTTCCCTAAAACAAGTAAACAACAGAGCTACAGAGCCAAGGGCACTTCAAGTCTAGGGAATATTCCTTGGGAAAACTGAAAATCAATAAGACAGAGCCACCCCAAAATTTAGGGCTGCACTGCTTACAAGGACCTCAACTTGGGTACACCTTAAATATCCCAGGAAATATAAAAATGCTTCAAAAAATTGTGGTACTTACGTACGATGGAATATCCCTCAGCCATGAAATCAATGTCATAAGACCAGTAGCAGCAAAATGGGTGGATTCAGGTACGATGATTCTAAGTGAAATAAGTCACACAGAAAAAGAAACTTATCATAAGGTATCACTTATGAAGATCCTGTAAACATGGCTACACTTGAACTGAGTTAGGAAAGAGAACAGTGTCTCACATTTAGAAAACACTCTTATGCCTGCTTAAGGGGGAAGGAGAGGTGGGGTGATGCATAAAACCAGAGTTTGATATAAGCACAGGTACCGTTCCAAAAACCAACTATGGAATAGACAAGACCTACACCTTCCTCAGTGAATGGGACTCAAAACCCCATATTTCCCGCAGAGGAATATATCTGACTAGTAAGAATCTTAAAACCTATGTATTGATATGTCTCCGTAAGGGAATCAAGTGTGTCTAGACTGGCATAAACATGGCAGCAAGAATCAGCTCAAACCCACTATAAAAAGGAATTTCAAAAACAAAACAAAAAAACTGGGAAATTCTTTACAATTCCTTCAGGGTCTCTGATGAAACCTGGAATGACCCTATATACAACGACAGCTGGATGTGGCATAAGGCTGGACACTTGGGACTGAGAGGATTGGTGAGATTGGGTGAGCAAATGCAGACCCTTTAAAGCAATAATGCATGGCACCCATTCCATGGGTCCCAACTCTCCAGGTTGAAGGGAATATTACTACAGTTATAACATGTACGGGAAACCTAGAGAACGGACACACTGTGAATACGTAAGGTTTCTAAAACTCAACGAATAGTCCCTCTCCTGGTGCTCCGGTTTGACTTTCCATCTGCTTTACTATCAACCTCCCAACTTGGAGAGACAGCCCCTTTAACCTCCTGGTTCGCACAGGTTGCCACTTTGGCAGAGGATGAAAGGGAAGAGGGAGAACCAATGAGTGAGTAACTGTTAGGCATTTGGACGGGCACATATCACTGTAATTTGCCGGCAGGAAGAAGAATTAACCAAAGTCTCAGCCGCCCACCGGGAACCAGTATAGGTCCTGAACCAAAATTTTGGACTTGCGGTCAGCTCACCAAAAACGAGTTGAAAAATGGAGCTCAGGGGCACAGCAATTCACAAACTGGCCGAGTAATAAAGGACAACTATCGTCCAAAAGTCTGTTGAGGGAAGGCAACGAGGTGGACTTGAAAGCGAGGCAGAATAGCAGGAAACAGATTTCAAGAGGTACGTTGGAATCACATTTAAAGCACAGGAAGAGGGGCACAACTTCGACAATGATGCACTTGGCCAAAAAGGGCGTATGCGTTTTTTCCTGAATATATTCAGGAGAAAACGCATACGCCCTTTTTGGCCAAGCAAGCAAGCGGGCAATGCAAATCTGCACTACAAAGAAGTATCACTTCCCACCGGTCAAAAGGGACATCCACAAAATGTGTAAAAACCAGAAAGGCAAGACAGGCTCTGGAGAACAGGGAGCCTTGTTATGCTGATGGGCGGGATGTAAATTGCCAGCTGCCTCTCTGGAGGAGTGCATTGTGTTCCCTAAAACAAGTAAACAACAGAGCTACAGAGCCAAGGGCACTTCAAGTCTAGGGAATATTCCTTGGGAAAACTGAAAATCAATAAGACAGAGCCACCCCAAAATTTAGGGCTGCACTGCTTACAAGGACCTCAACTTGGGTACACCTTAAATATCCCAGGAAATATAAAAATGCTTCAAAAAATTGTGGTACTTACGTACGATGGAATATCCCTCAGCCATGAAATCAATGTCATAAGACCAGTAGCAGCAAAATGGGTGGATTCAGGTACGATGATTCTAAGTGAAATAAGTCACACAGAAAAAGAAACTTATCATAAGGTATCACTTATGAAGATCCTGTAAACATGGCTACACTTGAACTGAGTTAGGAAAGAGAACAGTGTCTCACATTTAGAAAACACTCTTATGCCTGCTTAAGGGGGAAGGAGAGGTGGGGTGATGCATAAAACCAGAGTTTGATATAAGCACAGGTACCGTTCCAAAAACCAACCAGGGTATAGACAAGACCTACACCTTCCTCAGTGAAAGGGACTCAAAACCCCATATTTCCCGGAGAGGAATATATCTGACTAGTAACAATCTTAAATCCTATGTATTGATATGTCTCCGTAAGGGAATCAAGTGTGTGTAGACTGGCATAAACATGGCAGTGAAAATCAGCTCAAACCCAGTATAAAAAGGAATTTCAAAAACAAAACAAAAACCTCGGAAATTCTTTACAATTCCTTCAGGGTCTCTGATGAAACCTTGAATGACCCTATCTACAACCACAGCTGGATGTGGCATAAGGCTGGACACTTGTGACTGAGAGGTTTGGTGAGATTGGTTGAGCAAATGCAGACCCTTTAAAGCAATAATGCATGGCACCCATTCCATGGGTCCCAACTCTCCAGGTTGAAGGGAATATTACTACAGCTATAACATGTATGGGAAACCTAGAGAACGGACACACTGTGAAATCGAAAGGTTTCTAAAACTCAACGAATAGTCCCTCTCCTGGTGCTCCGGTTTGACTTTCCATCTGCTTTACTATCAACCTCCCAACTTGGAGAGACAGCCCCTTTAACCTCCTGGTTCTCACAGGTTGCCAATTTGGCAGAGGTTGAAAGGGAAGAGGGACAACCAATGAGAGAGAAGCTGTTAGGCATTTGGCCGGGCACATATCACTGTAATTTCCCGGCAGTAAGAAGAATTAACCAAAGTCTCAGCCACCCACAGGGAAACAGCATAGGTCCTGAACCAAAATTTTGGACTTGCGGTCAGCTCACCAAAAACGAGTTGAAAAATGGAGCTCAGGGGCACAACAATTCACAAACTGGCCGAGTAATAAAGGACAACTCTCGTCCAAAAATCTGTTGAGGGAAGGCAACGAGGCGGACTTGAAAGCGAGGCAGAATAGCAGGAAACAGATTTCAAGAGGTACGTTGGAATCGCCTTTAAAGCACAGGAAGAGGGGCACAACTTCGACAATGATGCACTTGGCCAAAAAGGGCGTATGCGTTTTTTCCTGAATATATTCAGGAGAAAACGCATACGCCCTTTTTGGCCAAGCAAGCAAGCGGGCAATGCAAATCTGCACTACAAAGAAGTATCACTTCCCACCGGTCAAAAGGGACATCCACAAAATGTGTAAAAACCAGAAAGGCAAGACAGGCTCTGGAGAACATGGAGCCTTGTTATGCTGATGGGCGGGATGTAAATTGCCAGCTGCCTCTCTGGAGGAGTGCATTGTGTTCCCTAAAACAAGTAAACAACAGAGCTACAGAGCCAAGGGCACTTCAAGTCTAGGGAATATTCCTTGGGAAAACTGAAAATCAATAAGACAGAGCCACCCCAAAATTTAGGGCTGCACTGCTTACAAGGACCTCAACTTGGGTACACCTTAAATATCCCAGGAAATATAAAAATGCTTCAAAAAATTGTGGTACTTACGTACGATGGAATATCCCTCAGCCATGAAATCAATGTCATAAGACCAGT